>NC_137603.1:6393462-6773462 GCF_963280865.1 Gymnoscopelus braueri | reverse complement strand
TAAATGTACTTGGTTACTTTACACCACTGTTATACAGCAGTTCTCTTGTGACCATGCTGTGTGATGTGCAGACTTACTCCCCCCTTGTGGCAGAGCTTCAGTACTGCACCCGGCTGAGGATGCAGCTAGTTGCCATGGCAGCGGTGCTGCTGGCAGCAGGGATGATGCTGAGGAGAGTGGAGAGCAGCTGCATCTCCGGCTGTGCTCTGCAGAACATGCTCATCACCGTGGAGGGCTGTGGACACCTCAGGACCATCAACACCACGGTCTGTGCTGGACAGTGCTACCTGGAGGTAATACTAACTGATAACAAACTCCCTGGCCACTACTTTAAACCCCTCTATTATTTTAGTAAAAGAAATGGACCCGAGTTGCAAATGTATTTGGACCACTGTATTCCCCCCCCCCCCCCCCCCCATCTATTCTACACCAAATCTCTTGATCTCATGAGGGTTCATTTGGTTCTATGTGTACACTCTTAAGAGTTCATTAAAACTGAGGATGTTACAGTGTAGATTTGGGGTCCCAGAGATAAAAAAAAAAAAGAAGGTATCAAATGGGGGTCTGTGTGGTCCGTGTGGCCACACAACCGTTTCCCGTTGTGTGGGTCGCAAACTCATTTTTATGGGTCACGAAAGTATCCTTAAATTTTTCATTTCGATTTTTTTTGTATTATAATAATATCAAAAGATTTTCAAAAGAATTTCAACAATTCAAAAGTTTTCATGAATTAAAAACAATTTCAAGCAGTTTTGAAAAGAAGTTCATACATAAATGAATAAAAACAATAAAGAAAAAGAACCTTTAAGAAATAGCCGATCTACAAGCTCACAACGTAGACAGCCATAGACAGTAAAAAGGATGGACAAAGGAACGCCCATAGACTCTATACAGACCGTAAATGAAGCCTATTTTTCAACGATTTCAAATCAAATCTTTCTTTATCTGGTCCGACTATGCAAATAAGAAACCGGAAATTAATGAATGCTATTGGTGGTTGGGACCAGAGCGGGGGGTGGGGAATGAATGCTATTGGTTGTGTAGCTTGTCAATCAAATCATCACACGGTAGCCACGCCCCTCCTACGGCATAACCCTACTTTATCATCAATTTTTAAATAAATGGGACCATAATTTACCAAAACGCATATCATGGTGATTGAAAGAAGACTTTACACTAGCGACTGGAAGCACAAAGTATTTATGACATTGTTTATTTTATTTTTTACCAGCCTATAGGTGCACAGACGGTTACGCCAACCGTCTGGGCCATGACAATGTTTATTAAAGGAGAATGTTGGACTAAGGTTTTCTTACCTTTTCTATGATGTTATGATATCTTAGCTAGATCACATATTTTAATAGCTTTTTTTTTTTTTTAGATCTGACGTTCACTATGCAAAAAAATAAATAAATAAAAAATCTATGTCTCGCTAGACGAGATTGAAATCTCGATATTTCAATCTCATCTAGCGAGACTTCTGTTTTTTTTCTTTTTTTTTGACAGTGTTCTGTCACTATGAACGTCAGATCTAAAAAGAAAAAAAGAAAAAAAATAAGCTATTGAAATATGTGATCTAACGCAAGGCCTATCCACGCACGTTTTAAGCTGTGGCGGACCCAGGATGGAGTTATGAAAATGTTCTACTGTACCATTCATCCTAAGATATCATAACATCATAGAAAAGGTAAGAAAAACTTAGTCCAAAATTCTCCTTTAAGCTGATAAAATCAAGTGTAAAGTTCGGCAAAAACCCATTCGCTTGAATGGAGCTTATTTACTTCTGACACCAGCAGGTGTGAAAGAGCGAGACTATCCACCTGTTTCCGCGGGAATTTACTGGAGCAAAAATCCTGTGTGGGAAACATCCTGCGGGGGGACCGGAAGTAGGAAATAGCGGCTCAGTGTGTTTACATTTGCCAGCAGAACGTAGCTCGTTCGCAGCGTGCATCCGTTGTCTGTCAACAACACAGTAGTCTGTAGTGTGCCTTGACTTCAGTGCGCTGACTCTCTCCCCATGCACCGCCCCCCCGCCCCCTTGCGCTTCAACTACATGCAAAAGGCCCGTTCGCCGCAGTACAGCTACGTTCTGCTGGCAAATGTAAACACACTGAGCCGCTATTTCCTACTTCCGGTCCCCCCGCAGGATGTTTCCCACACAGGATTTTTGCTCCAGTAAATTCCCGCGGAAACAGGTGGATACAGGCCATTCATATGAACTGTCTCTTCCCATACAGCCTCAATTTATAACTCTGGCTCCTTGGTCACAGCTGGTAGATTGGCTATTAAGGGTCCCAGGGAGATTTCTCTTTTGGGTCTTGAGCTAAAACGTTTGGGAACCCCTGAACTAATGTATATCAAACTGGGGATTCATCAAATTAAAAAGGTTGAGAATCACTGCTGTAACTGCATCACTTCTGACCACACAATCTCATCTCCCGGTGGTCTTAATGGCACTATTCTAGGCTCCAGTGTTTCTGACGAGGAGGGAGGGTCCCAGGCAGCAGGTGTGCAGTGGAGTCTGGACGTACCAGACGGAGGGGCTGAACTCGGCAGAGTGCCAGAGAGGGTTCACCTTCCCAAAGGCCACCGCCTGCGTGTGTGCCACCTGTGACATGGGCACCACCTACTGCGACGACCGCCTGGCACGGGACGCTGTGCGAGAAGACGACTGCTCTCTGACTACTACATAAAATAAATCTATCATCATCGTTCTAACACACGTCCCATTATGGAGATTCTTGTCGTTTTGGAATTGAAATAAACAATTATCATAAAAAAAAAATGGTTATGGTTTATTATTTATCCAGTGATATATTTACTCCCCTTTCTTGACTAAACTTAACCCATTAAGACCAGGAAAGCATACGGTGTCATTTTAGATTTTTTCCTATAACCATTTTTTATACTTTGGGCTATTCAAAAATAGTAGATTAAACAAGCTTGTATGCTTGTAGATCTGCAATTTTTGAAAAAATCTTGAACATTGTGCATATCTTTGAAACATTTTCAACTCAAATCTTTGCTTCTGGGGGTCCCTGGAACAAAATATATATGATCGCTCAAAAGAAATATATATTCAAAGATTTGCACACATTTTCACGCTTAAAAAAAAATAGCAGATCTACAAGCACATAGTGCGGCACAGAGTGCCGCGCTATGAGCTTGTAGATCTGCTATTTCTGAATAGCCAAAGTAGTCTAAAATGACATACTTTCCCCGGTCTAAATGGGTTAAATTGAATTTGTGGAAGTAGCCGTTGTACACAAAGACACAAAGTCTGTCCCTCAATTCTTTATGAAAATCAAACTTCAGATCATTGTAAGCGATTGCACATTTTGGACACGTTTTCTATACGCTTTGAAATATTTAACTTTAATTTCATAGCGGAGACTAGGCTGAAACCTTCAGTGCAAAAGGTGGAGTCATACATCATAAATATGTCATAGATGACTGATCACTGACCACATTGGATCTCAAGATCCATAATTATGACTCAATTTCTCAAAATATACGTACACTCAAAATGACCATATCCACATTTTATTTTAAGAAAAGTGTTTATTTACACAAGAAATGTACAGAACACAGCAAAAGAAAGGTGGACCGCATTTGAAAGAAATGAAACAACATATTTTCAATCAAATAACCCTCCGCTTCTTCTTATTTGTCTTCAAACTGTGCACAACGTACATTAAGTCACTCTGTAGGCCTAGAGGCACAACATCACAAATGTCAGAAAACGTTCAAACTAAAAAAAAAAGGCACGTAGACGACAACAAAGTCTTGAAGCCAGGGGTGGATTCTGTTTGCCCAACATTATAATTCAAAGAAACTAAATATTTTAAGAAAAAAAAGGAAAACCCCAAAGAATAGCCTTATCATTGGCCATGCTAGGAAGCCATCTCTGAAGCCAGTGGTTCTCAACCTGTGGGCTGGGAGGATATTGCAAGAGGGCCCCCCAAATAATTGACAAAAAACACTTAAGTTTTAATGATAATATCGTCTGTCGGGGTGGAAACCAAAACCATGTCCAAAACTGTTACTTTTCAGGATTCAAATTCAAAAGTAGCAGATCTACACATGCTTTAGTGCGACGCAGTTGTATGATCACGAAAAAACACCAAGTTATAATATGAAGATAAGAGGTTTCTGCCCGACTTTAACACCTTGAAAAATTACTTAATTGTGATACAGAGGTGAACAGGAGGTACTTTTAAGTATACTACTAAGTATACTACTGTGTACAGTATGTTAGTTCCCAAACATACATTATGAATTCAAGCTGCACTATGTAACTTTCCTCTTCTACCCCGGATTTGAACCCGGTTTCCTGCTGATATTTGACCATGACTGAGCCAATAGAGCCTGCTTGCTTGATCAGGGGATAAATTGAATCTTTACCTAGATTCTTTACTCTGTGGCACAACAACAACAAACAATAGTCAGAAAACATTCAAACACAGCTTTGTAGAAAACTAACAAAAGTCTTTGATGGAATATTTGGATGATTTTCCCCCACATGCTTCATAATAACCATTATGCCCATATATAGCCTTCCACCACTTCTGGTCGCCCCTAATTCGGGGCGTGTCATTTTAAAAACATCTTCAAACATCGGAAAATTGCCGCTATTTTTCGCACCACGAGGTATGTAGGGGCTTAATCCATTTAGACCTCAACGGGAACTCGTCTGTGTCATTTTAAGATGTCTTTGGCTATTCAAAAATAGCAGATATACAAGCTCACGAGTGCCACACTATGAGCTTGTCGATCTGCTATTTTTTTGAAAAATCGTGGAAGATCTGTGCAAATCTTTGTATATATTTTATTTTAAAGCGAACAATTTTAACTCAAATCTTTGCTTCTGGAGGATTCTAAAAATGTCTTCTAAATCCTAACGTTTTTTTTGCAAAAAAGTATGTTGCTATAATATCAGTGGTTCTCAAACTTTTTCATGTCAAGGGCCCCCAAAATTATATGCATTTGGCCCACGGATCCCCATCTCAAAATATGTTGTTCCAGGGACCCCCAGGAAAAAATATATATACACTCAAAGACTTGCACAAATTTTCAAAAATAGCAGATCTACAAGCTCATAGCGCGACACTTGGTGCCACGCTATGAGCTTGTATATCTGCTATTTTTCAATAGCCAAACTATAAAAAATAAATTGTTAAAGTGGTTACCCAGATGCGTTCCCAGTCTTAATGCATTAAGGAACCAGAATGGTCCAAAAATCCTAAAAAGAAATATCCCAGAGTAAACCCTGCCAGACTACAAACTAACACGTGTGTTTGTTCCGGATGATCTCCCCGCCCTCCACCTCCACCTGCTCGTAGAGCCACTTCCTGTCGCAGCGGCACTCCACGCCGCACTTGCGCGAGCCGCAGTCGGGGCAGGGGTAGAAGCAGCCCATACAGTCCACGTCCAGGCAGTCACACAGGTCCTTGCCGCTGGTGATCAGCTTGCCCTTGCTGTCGTACACTTTGCTCTTGTTGGCCAGGGTCTGTCTGCGACACGCCATGGAAAGAGAGGGGGAAAGAATTGGGGTATAAAGGATTTTAATAATAATAATGCATTTTATTTATAAAGCACTTTTACAGTGTACTACGAGGTTTAACCAATTCAATCCGGGAACGCATCTCAACATGAGATAGACAGTATAAAGACTATTATGTGCCGTATCGGAATTAATCGGAATCAGATCTGTTTTGATGCTGCCTGATCGGAATCGGATCGCAAAAACCTTGATCGCAGCACCTCTAATAAAAACATATAGGCTACTATCGAAATACTTCTATGAATTATTTATAACTTTACCATGATATCATGGAAATGGGATTTAAAAACAGGTTTTGCCTTCCTGTATATATATATATATATACACACACACGTTGTCAGTGCCGTGTTTATGTTGGGTTTGTGTCGGTGATGCGGCCGCGATGGTAACTGGAACACTCGGATCTACAATATATATATTTGAGAATCACTGGTTTAAATAATAATTGGCCCAAATAATCAACTACACTTTAGAAACAAGCCCAAATAAAACCGCAACCACCAATGTCTACAAGCAACTTTACAGAAAAACAAGCTCAAAGTCGCTTATAATAAGCGGACATGGCAACACTTTCCCCAACACTTTCCCCTACCCAAATAGTCTCGCAATCTAGTGGAGTAATAGGTGTATGACGCCTCGACGTTATAAAACCAACAGATTTAACGTGAAGGACCATGTATGTGCGATAAAGAACGTGTGACATCCCTCACCCCCTCACGCACGTGAAACCCATGTACGTACATTATGACCAAGCCTTAACCCATTAAGACCTGGAACGCATCTGTGTCACTTTAGATTTATTTGGCTATTCAAAAATAGCAGATATACAAGCTCATTGCCGCGCTATGAGCTTGTAGATCTGCTATTTTTGAAAAATCTTGAAAACATTTTTTTTTTCTTTACCAAAAACTGTTAAGGTCATTACACACCGGCGATTATGCGAATATACGCAAAATTCGGACTCGTTCCGAATAATTAAAAGGCGCTTTTTCGCTTTGCTTTTTCACTTTTTCGCTCCATGGAAGCTTGCATTGACTTTATACGTTTTTTTTTTAAAACTGTGTGTAAGGGGCTTTAGGATTTAGAAAACATTTTAAAGAATCGCCTCAGGTCTTAAAGGGTTTACAAGGGAAGGGGGAGTTGCTGCGAGTTTCTTTTCTCTCTCGCGGCAGCACAGTAAAACCCTCGGTGCTTAGCAGCCGTCCTGGGATCGATCATATTGGATATAAATATTCTGTGACCAGTTAGTAAAAAGTAAGAAAAACGAAAATGATGGTGAAATTAAATAAACGTGACTTGGAGCCGAAACCACCAACAACTACTGGCAAACGATTTCAACACGACAACGTCATTGGTTGTAGTAACCTAATGAATATTAATGAATTACGGGTAATTTAACACTGAACATTTAAACAATCCCCTCCCAACCCAGACACTCACCTGTCATTAGAAGTCTTGGCTCCCCGTCCTCCTCGGCCCCCCTGAGGTCAAAAAGGGTTTGAAACGTTGAGGTTAAGTTTAGTCAACAATGTGCATTACAAGATCCACCCATTCACACACAGGTCCATGCATAGATTCAAGCTAAAATAAAATCTCACAACTGAAACATTTAAGGAGCCCCTCCCCCCTCACACTAGCACTGTTTCCTAAACAATGAACACAATATGTTAAAATTACTATATTGTTCCTGCTGTTCTATATACTGCCAACCAGGTGAAGAAATCACAGATTTAGGCTTTAAAGGGATAGTTCACCCCCAAAATGACTTTTTCCTTTTTCTATGGATTAGTCACCCCATGGAGACTTGAATTCATGGATTTTTAGCTTTTGTCGCATTCCTAAGCCAATACTTTGATATCCATGAAATTATTTAATCCATGAAGTCTCCATGGGCTGACTAATCAACAGAAAAAAAGTAATTTTTGGGGTGAACTATCCCTTTAACATTTGCATTTATGAAATATTCCAGACCATTATGGAAGATGCTTCTGAACATAATTGCTACATTGATCACTTCAAATGCTCTAATCTTAGAATAACTGAAAATGGCCGATCTACAAGCTCTCAATTCGTCGCAGACGCATTGAGAGCTTGTAGATCGGCTATTTTCGCTTCGCAACATGCTTCCATAGAAGGCCTGTTGGCTTCATATGGAATCCAAATGACAGAAATCAGTGGTGGCGACTGGAGAACTTCAATCCGTGCATGCAAGGCACCAATGTGCTCATCGGGGTGCAGTTAGCGGTTCAGTGCCTTGCTCAAAGACACTTTAGACGTTAAGTGGAGCTGGGGTTTGAACCGGCAACCTTCCGGTTCCAAAACGTCTGCTCTAAGCCACTCCCTGCTGAGGAAGAAGTTATATGGCTGCCTATATCTAACCTTTATTTTTTACCATCACTTATAATACTTCTACAATACGTTATGATATTGACAGCTTGTAAGAGCCTAAATGTCTCCACTATAGACCTAATAGCTATAGTTTTGGTACAGCCTATCTTGTCATGGTTCAGTTTGTCCTTGAAGCAGCTACAGTATAACTATGATCTCTGCCCTGTGCTCGAGGCAGAACTACCGTACCACTGACATGAGTGTTAATGTACTTCTGACCATGATATCATATATAGCATAATCACCACCACCTAGAATATTGTCTCGACTCTTATGTGCCTCATCAATTGCTGATTGATCCAGAACGACACTACCCACTACTAGTTACATCATCTTATCCAGCGACTAGTGTCAGAATGTGTGCAGATGCCACGGTTAAGCCATAGCCCACTCCTCCAAAATCATACTTTATAATTGGATTTTAAAACATCAAGCTGCACTTCAACATCTTGACTTTCAAGCCCAAAGTACCTTCTGTTGTTATAATAATCATCCCTGTTGGAAAATGATTAATCAATCATGTTATTATCAATAACTCACCCTGATCCCCCCTCGTTTCTCCCTGCGTTGTCCCGCAGCCTCGCGCGCCTTGTCTTTGTCCGCCTGTGTCCCGAACCTGCTGGGAGGGTTGGCGTCCTTGGGCGCAACCCCTCGTTTCCGGAGTTCAATCTGAGTCTGTCGAAGAGGAGGTAACATGAGCATGAGTTACAGTCAGGACTACACATAGAAGCATGGCCAAAAAAACGGAACTCACTATGACGTGTGTGAGTGCACTGGTTCTTAACCCATTAAGACCTGAGGCCCATTCTACTAAATGTCTTCTAAATCAGTGTTTTTTGTGCAAAAGACCCCCATAATGATTATGTATTTGGCCGCACACACCCCCCCAAATCTGAGAATGTTTTGTGCCAGGGACCCCCCCCCCCCCCCCAGAAGACAAGATTTGTGTTAAAAAATTCAAAATTATTCAAACGGGTTAATGCTGGGTCCAGGGACCCCCGGGGATACTCGACGGGGTTCATGGGGTAAACAAACTTGTAGCCTTTGGAACCAATGTTTCCCGAGCCATGTGGCCCGTAGATCAGTAAGTAAGCCACGCTTTACCCAATCAAATGAAGTGGGTGGGATTTACATCTGTGCGTTCGCTTTCTAATGTGTTCCCACTGGACACTCGCGGATCTGTCAAATACTTCAAACAAATGTGCGGAAGAGGTTTTAAATGTTCAATATTGTGTAATTGAGCAACTCTCGTAAGTACGCTAGCAAAAAGCTTGTTGACTATAACGTCCATGTTCCGAGGGAGAAATGAAAACATAGGCGCCCCACCATCCTGTTATTGTAGTATGTTGTACAAGTGTGAAACATAGTTGGAAGGTCCTCCAGACAAGTACAAGTTCCTTCAGTTGGTTTATTGGATAAAAACAGAGCACAGAGCACAGGAGGCCTTGCTGCTACATGTGGTCGGCGGAAGGGGCCGGAACAAGAGGCGAGGTTTCTTTATCTTCTATATCTAGACTTCACATGTGTGCCTATGCACTTGCATACGTTGCCTTTGTGTGTGTTGGATGTGCACGGAGCTAGGTGTGTGTGCTACAGTACATCTCGTGTGTGTGTGTGTGTGTGTGTGTGTGTGTGTGTGTGTGTGTGTGCTATGCATGTAAGATAAGCAATGATATAGGAGGGTTTGGATGAACTCCAGATGTTTGTAAGGGAGTCTGAGACAGCCATTAATTGTACCTGTCACAATGTTCTACCCTAGCTCGAATGTACTTCATGGCCTGTATTGCTCCAGACAGTGAGTGCGTGTGTGTGTGTGTGTGTACTAATATGCAACAACATCATACTATAATGTATTGTCAGATACCATATTATTAACATCATGGGCGCCAATCACGTGGGGGCCTCGGGTCCACAGACCTGGTCTAGGTCAAGTTCAGCCCCCATGGTCGCGCACAAAAGTCGGCGTCCCTGCCTGTCACAATGTTCTACCCTGGCTGGAATGTACTTCATGTACTTCATGGCCTGTATTGCTCCAGACAGTGTGTGTGTGTGTGTGTGTACTAAATATGCAACAACATAATACTATGATGATGTATTGACAGATACCATATTATTAACATTGTTCTGTTCCCACAACGTGTTGTATACACAACAGTATGTTAACGAAGGTAAACAGACAGGAAGTGCCTTGCTCCTTTTATTACAATCTTCAGAGTGAAAAGTATGTGTAAGGGTGGAAAATAAAAATCGATTCATAGATTAATCGCGATTCTGATATGGACGATTATGAATAGATTCATAAATGTCAAATTGATTATAAAAAAATATATATAATATACTTTTTAGATTTTTTAGTAAATTAATCGCAATGCATCGCAAATCGTAATAATCGCAATAGAATCAAATCGTAGCACCCTGAATCGGAATCGTCGGTACCTAGCGATTTCCGCCCCTATGTAAAACTGTAGCAAAGAGAAAACAAAAAAGACAGATAACTCTTAGCTTTCATGGAAAAATCACAGCATGAATTTAAGCTGGCAAATAAGTGCTAATATGAAATATAAACACAATAACATGACATGCTGGTCAGTGGTCATACATAAACATGTAAAGTTGCCATTTAGCGTCATCCTTTTTAACCAATATGAATTACTATCCATATGAATTTGCATATAAACAAATCAAAACTGTAAATAGAAAGTTAATTATGTTCAAACTTACAGCCATTGCTTTCGAGTGTGAAAAAAGGTAAAGATACAAAAAACACGTTCACCATGTGCTTGTCTGCTTGTCCTCTAATAGAGTCTACTCCGTTATGGAGCTTCTTCTTCCCATAATGCATTGCTAACACACTGCTGACTTCTCAGAATAAGGGTTTACCATTCTTAGCGTATCAAAATAAAAGCATGTCTTCCATTTACTACAAGCAAGCAATGAATACAGAGATTCTGACATGAACTAACACATTAACTCAAACTGAGGGCAGAACACTCCCCGTCAACACTCCCCCACAAGGATTCCCATGTGGAAAAGCGCTGGAACCGTTCGGATGAGAGTTCCCTGGCTTCGACATGGGTAGCGAGAGCAGTTACTTGTGATTTGACTTCAAAGGGCTTGTGCACTACAGTCTCTGGAGGCTTGTGAAGGAAGTCAGGTCCCCTGAACCACATAGTATCCATGAGCTGCAATGCAGGTACAGACCTGGTGGCCAGTTCAGCTGGGTTTTTGTTCTGAAGGGATATAGTGCCACTGCTCAGGAGATGTCGTCTGGCGTATACGATGCACACGATTATGCACATACACAAAGAAACATTTGGTGTCATTGCAGATGTACCCTAGGACCACCTTGCTGTCACAATAGAACTTAACAGCATCTGGCTTGTGGTCCAGTTCATCCAAGATGAGATCCGCCATCTCGACTGCCAGGACAGCTCCACATAGCTCGAGGCGGGGCATTATAGGCTCTGGCTGTGGTGATAGTTTTGCTTTTCCAAGCAAGAATCCAACTTCACAATGACCCTCTTCAGTGACAGATCGTAAATAAGTCAGAAAAGCTACACAGTTCTGTGTATGTGGATCTTGAGAGGGACATTGGTACATAGCAGTAGGGTACTTGGAGGCTGCACAGCTCTTGCAGTGATGATTTCCACGCTTGCCATGTGGGCATTTTATCATCCGGAAGAAAGGTATCCCAATCCTGGACTCCACTGTCACTGCGAGTCCCAAGGGGTCAAAGATGCCATTGATGACAGAAAGCAACCCCCGGCGGGTTTAAGGCTCGTCAGTCACGGCTACTTTGAAGGTGAAGGTATCTGTGCTTATGTCCCAGACTCCCAGCACAAACCCAGACTCCTTTGGGCAGGCAGAGTTTCATCTTCAAGACCCAAGTCTTTGATGTTTGAGGCCAGTTCTTCAGGTTCGAAGGCTTGCATCACGGTAATGCTGTTTGTTGCGATTTTGTGCAGTTTCAGGTTCGACTCTGCAAGTGATGCACAAGTACATTTCATTAGGTCTATAGCTGCGGACTCTGTTGGAAGCGATATGAGACCATCATCCACAAAAATGCCTCTCAACGAACTGCTGTGTGTCGGCTCCTCCGGCTTCGGTTCACCTTTCTGGGCAGCTCTCCGCAGACCATAAATAGCTACCGCCGGGGACGGGCTATTGCCAAAAACATGTACCCGCATGCGGTACGCTTCTACCTCCTTGGACAGGTCATTATCCTTATGCCATAGGAATTTCAAGTAGTCCCTGTGGTCGTGTCTCACCAGGAATCCATAAAACATTTGACGAATGTCAGCAGTGACTGCGATGAGCTCCTTCCTGAACCGCACTAACACACCGCGGAGAGTGTTATTTAGATCAGGACCTGTCAGCAGCACTGAGTTGAGGGAGACACCATGCTGTTGGGCGCTTGAGTCAAACATAATGCGTATCTGTCCCGGCTTCTGGGGATGGTACACGCCGAAAATGGGCAAGTACCAGCATTCGCGCTCCTCATGGACAGGGGTTGCCCTTCTCTGCATGCTTGTTTTCAAACAGCTTCTCCATAAAAAGGAGGAAAACTGCTCCTTCATCTCAGGGTTTTTGTTTAGAGTGCGTCTTAAGGAACTGAGGCGGGACAACGCTTGCTCTCTGTTGTTTGGGAGCAGGGGACGAGGTGACCTGAATGGCAATGGAACCACCCAATTGTTCAGTTCATCCTGATGAACCTCTTGCTCCATAATCTTTAAGAAGGTTTCATCTTCGAAGGACATGGCATACTTGTTGTCATGAGCTGTACGTTCAAACACTGCATGCCCTAGCTCATCTCCAGCTGGCATGGGCTTTGATGGGAGCTTGGGGAGGCCATACTTGTGCTCCCTGCCGTAGCTTGGTTTCTCTTTAACACATAACCTGCCAAAGACGCATATATGCGTTCCATTAAATGCATCACTTGCACGCCAAGCATAAATGCGTTCTATTATTTTTAAAAAATCCACAAGGGGCTCACTAACACAGCTTTGGAATGATCGATCGTCACTCAGAGAAGTAGTCGGATGTGACGTCATTCCAAAAAAACAGACATCCATCCACCCTGACTATGGGAATTTTAGAAAAACACTCCTAACTCCCGTTTTCAACGGGCCATAGCCCCAAAATGGCCGATCTCGGTTGGAATGTTATTGTCCCAGTGGATACACGGACCCCTCCGCCTAGCCACGGGGACATTCTTTTTTGCTTTTTTTGTACACAACGTGGCTTCTACAGCGTTTCAACGATCGTCTATTTAAGGTAATTACTCTGGCATTATGCAGGACATGGGTTCTGAAGACATTTAGAGTCGGCTTGTGGGCATTGTCGATGCACACCTCACTAACAATTACCCAGCACAAGTCTAGGCGCTGAGCAAAGGGTGAATCATGGGGCCCATTGACTTTCTGTCTAACCTTGTCCACCCGTATCATGTCTCTCCCCAACAGGATCATCATCTGAGCATCAGGATCTAACTTGGGGATGCATGGAGCAATGTACTTTAAGTGGTCATGTGCAAGAGCCATGTCTGGTGTTGGTATTTCCGATGTATCTGTCATTATTTCATTGCACTCGATTAGAGGTGGGAGATCAAGGCATTCTTCTCTGTGTACTGCTTTGATTTGAAAGCCTGCCGCTTTCCTTCCAGTCATCTCTGTTGTGCCAGCACACGTCCTTCATCAGATATGGCCTTTGATCCCAAATAGGTGAAAAAACTTGTCAAGTATGATGTATAACCTTGACGGCGCGCTCTGGTTGGCCTTTAGGGAAGACCCGCGCTAAGCACACCTTTGAACAGGACCGAGCAGGGAGGGCTTTACCACAGACCTTGGTGCACTGTGACATCAGGTCAAGTTGAGAGCCATACAGTCTTTTAGACAGAGCATTTACTACTATTTCAGGTGTAGCATAGTATTCTTGAAGTCTCTGCCAAGACAGATGGAGGGCAGCTTGGGGATTGGCGACATATACAGAACGGATCCTTTTAACATGCTCTGATGACTCTTTACCACGCCACTTTACTAGGAGGTCCAACTCTTCACTATACGTGAGGCCTAAGCCCTGTGTTGCATTTAGGAATGAGGACTCCCATGCTCTATACGTTTTCTGGTGTATCATCAAATTTTGAGAGACCAGTAGTCACTAACTCTCTATGTGTCTATGTGCTATACTAGGAATTTGGCGAAATCTTCCATTTGTAGGGGGTTGGCTGCTGGCGAAGTACGCTGATCATACTGTCTAGGAGTATACTGATCATATTGCAGAGGAGTAGGCCGATCATATTGTCGGGGGGTAGGCTGATCATATTGTCTGTGCGGGCTTGCTGATGGCCTTGGGGTAAATTTGTGATCAATTTGCCTGTGCACGCTCGTAAAGTGAGGGTTTGTAAGCGGGTGTAGGGATTTTCTTTGTGTCCCCGGGTGAAATCTGTGGTGTGGGATTTTTGATCGGTCAGATCGTTTCAAAGGTATGCAGCTTTAGCCCCGCCCCCTATTTATATGAGAGGGAGTGAACGCACACAATTCAACGTCACAGCCCCATTTGAGCCAGAGACAGACAGATGCAATTTGTTGTATTAGTGGCGCTATATAACTATTAGTGTTTAAGTCAGGGGTCTTCAACAGGGGGTCCTCAGAGCTACTACAGGGGGTCCGCCAAATCTTTGTGTGATAGGATTACGTTTTTTTACATTAACCACTTGAACCCTAGAATTCCTTTTCTCAGGGGAACATTAGCCGAAAATAGCCGATCTACAAGCTCTCAGCGCCTCGCACTGCGAGGCATTGAGACCTTGTAGATCGGCTATTTTTGGCAAAGAGGCTATAGGTGTAGAGGGGGAAAAGAGCAGACTACGTAAAAAAAAACTTTCATCTGAAACACAATTTTATACAATATCGAGTAGGGGGTCTCTCTCAGCTAGGGGGTCCTTGGCCTGAAAACGTTGAAGACTCCTGGTTTAAGTAAATTAAATACAGCCTACTTACAAACTACCAAAAGTAACGCTCTCCCTCTGTAACACGCTGGCTGTTTCTATAGGCTGCAGCGCCTAAATCGTATATCGTAATATCCAACTGAATGTATATCAAGTAATTCACTGTAGAGCAGGGGTCTTCAACAGGGGGTCGGGGACCCCTAGGGGGTTCTCAGAGTTACTATAGGGGGGTCTCCAAATCTTTGTGTGATAGGACCTTTTTCTTTTATTTACATTAACCACATGAACCCTAATATCCCTATATTCTGAGGGGAACATCAGAAGAGGTAGACACGACGGTGTCACGCGCCTAAAATAGCAGACCTACAAGCTGACAACGCGCTGTGGATGCGACGCATTGTGAGCTTGTAGGTCTGCTATTTTTTTTAAACATATTTTAATAATAGCATACTGGATAAAATTTATATAATATAATAATACAGTCCAGGTCCAGGGTCTTCAACGTTTTTCAGGTCAAGGACCCCTTAGCTGAGAGAGAGATCAAGCAGGGACCCCCAGTAGGCTACATAGGCTTGTATAAAACTGTGTTGCAGATTAATGTTTCTTTCGTTTAGGCTGTTTTTGTAACCTCAAGAGGACACATATGGAACCAAATGGGACCCCGACGTGAAATAGGGCGCTAAATTCGCCTATAATAAACGTCAGAAAAGATCAGCATTCATTTTATGTTCTACTCCTAGTGTTGGTGTCAATATAAAAAAAGATACTGTTTATTGGGTGGGGGGGGGGGGGCATGCATTTTCCTCCAGTCACTCGGGGGGGAAAGGGGCACATATAATAACCCTCGATCGATCGATATACACATATAATACCCATATTTATATAAAGTATACACATTTCTACAATCTCATCTATATGAACTCTTCTTTCTTTTCACTTGCGAGCATCATTTGCTTCCACGCATTTCACTCGTTTCCATTTCCTATCCACTCATCTGCACTACCATCATTTGCTCACATTTACATACATTCCCAAACTATGTTATAACTACCAATGCCAACCACATCAATCACCTACATAGCAGAAATCACACGCATCACACAGACCAACAATCCACAACATGCCATAATATGGCCTGCCCTAACAAACCCGTATCCCACACACATCCAGCGACTGCCAACTCTCTGTTCACCATTACAGTATGTCATTCATTCTTGTTATCATGATGATGTCAATTTTCCTTGTGCAGTGGCAAAGCAGAATCTTGAGTACGGAGCTGTGTTTGACGTTTCACATACTCCTCTGTTCTCCGTTTGACCACTTGCGGTAGGGCTGCACGATTCTTGCTCAAATGAGAATCACGATTTTCCTCCATAAGAATTGAGATCACGATTCTCACACGATTCTCACACAATTCTCTTGTAAATATAAAAATATATGGCCAAAAAAAATATATAATAATAATAATTGAAAAAAAAATCGTCATAATTCAAAATCGAGATCGCATAGGTGCCTGAATCGAGATCACGATCTTTTTTCGATTAATCGTGCAGCACTAACTTGCGGTGGGACACTGCTTCTTGCACTGTGCACATCTTCAACCACCACGCCTGTAGCTTTTACTTGAGAAGCTGCTGCCTCCCCTTCAACCGCCAAAACCTCAAAGTCTGCATCTAGTGTAGCTTTTTGTAGGTCTAGTTTAGCCTTTCGCTTTTTTATTTCCTGGTGTTGTTGCCAGACCCAGGGGGTCGGCCTACATGAGGCTTTGTCGGTCTGTCCCTCTTTTCCTACCTGTCCCTCTTTTTGATTGGCCAAGCTTCGCGTGACACGTAGTGCTCCGATCTTCAGATTTCAACCACTAGGGGTCTGGCAGTGCTCCGAGGATCACCTTTTCTAGTTTAACATGGGCAATCTTTGTATGCGCTGCTTCAGCTGAGGCTCTGGCGGCTGCCTCAATGACAGAGGACTTAGAAGAGGAAGAGCGTTTAGAGGAGGCTTTTGATCTCGTCTTGACTGAAGCCTTTGTGGATGAACTCTTGCTATTTTCTGATTCAGCCTTCTCATCTTTAGCACTGGTTTTAGGTTCAGGCTCAATGGTTGTGTCCCTGTATTTTCTTTACACCCACTGATAGTCTGGCTTTTTACTGTTCTGTAACTTCTGTTCCCACAACATGCTGTATACACAACAGTAAGTTAACGAAGGTAAACAGACAGCCAAACTCGTTTTTCACAAGCCAGGATGCGAGCGCCTTGCTCCTTTTAATACAATCTTCAGAGTGAAAAGAATGTGTAAAACTGTGGCAAAGAGAAAACAATTGAACAACAAATGAATTTGCATATAAACAAATCAAAACTATACATACAAAGTGAGTCATGTTCAAACCTACAGTGAAAAAAGGTTCCCAGATTGCACAAGTGCAAGTTCACCCCCTGGACATGACACTAGTATGTCACAGTGCAGGGAGGCATTGGGTACTATTTTTTATAGTCATAGAGATGTACAGATACCATTTTTTCCTTCCCGATACCGATTCCGATAACTTGCGTATTGGTTGATACGGAGTAAAAAAAATACAAGAAATGAAACAAGTTTGAGAAAAACTTCTCTAGTGTGTGAGAGAGACACAACGAACCTTTCCAGGATCATTCCAGGAGAATATAGTGGGCACCGCGTCCTCCTTCAGGAACTGTTTCCCGTTGTAGTCCCTGAAGCAGTCGGAGCGGAAGTGCTCGGAGCACAGGCAGGTGTTGGTGGTCGGCACCAGGTTCTTCATCCCCAGACTCTGAACCCATTGGTTGGCTAGTTGAGGTTTGCTCAGAGGGAACCTGGGCGGGGAGAGAGAGAGGAGAACCAGCAACCAGAGTTAACTCACATGAGGTTTGTTGTACCGTAACCCAGGGGTCCCCGAAAACAACCACTTTATCCATCATTTTATATGTTGGCTATTCAAAAATAGCAGATGTAGCCACGCTGCGAGCTTGTACATCATCAGCTATTGTTTTTTTTGTTTCTTTACATAAATCTTATCTTCTCTTCTGGGGGTCCCTGGCACAAAACATTTTCAGATGGGGGTCCACAGACAAATACATATCAATTTTGGGGGTCCTTGACATGAAAAGGTTTGAGAACGACGGTTTTAATTTCACTCATTCAATTCATTGTGTCATTTTAGTTGTTGCTATAGGCCGATAGCAACAATATTTTTTCAGAAAACTTCCACCACTGACAGAAAGTTACACTGTTGTCATAAAATGACAACATAGTGGATGTTGGTGACACCAGAGCCAGTCAATGGAAGGAATTGCAACATAGACGTTATGATAGATGGACACCTTCTTTGATTGATATACTAAATGTACAGAGGTACTAGTTATACAATAATGCTAAAACAAACAGTCCTGATTGAGGGCTTGTTTCCATTGTGGTCCTATATGTATTCAATTCATCAAGACATATAAATAAATACAATACAAAAGAAATCATCAATACTAGGAAAAGGAAAAGTATATTAACAGAAAGACAGTGATGGGTAATTTCCTTTGGCAAGATAGAACAGTGGTTCTCAAACTTTTTCGTGTCAAGGACCCCCAAATTGATATGTATTTGGCCGCGGATCCCCATATGAAAATGTTTCGTGCCAGGGACCCCCAGAGAAGATTTATGTTTAAAAAACATAATAATCTAAATTATTAACATTTTCCCCAATTTTTTTTGAAAAGAAAACAAAAATAGCTATTTTATGGGGGTTTTGAAGGAGGGTATATAGTCAAAACCACTCCAAAACCACTCCTTGGGCTAAAAACGGCCATAGCCATCCTTGTCCAGGTATACTTTTTGTGTAAAAAGCCCATTGAGATTGGGCTGTTTTTAGCCCAAGGAGTGGTTTTGGTGCAAAACAAATGCTTGCAATGGATTCAGAATCATAAAAACACCCTAGTTTGACCCCTCACATGCTACTTAAAACAGAATTAAAATTTGATTTTTTTTTCCCTGCATGGAAATGCAGGGAAATGGTGGGTACCCCAACTTTCAGCAGCTGTCAACAATTCTCCTAGGGAAACTGAATTTCAGTCTTTGTGAGATGTGTTACTAGACACCTTTACAAACACATTGGTGAAGATTTTTTTTGGTAAGGAATTTATTCTAAGATTGGAAATCTTTCTGCTAATATCCCCTGACTAATAAGGTGTCACACTTTTTGATGTCTGTTGGTAGGATATTCCACATTTTGGTGGCATAGCAGTAGAATGAATTTAACCCCATGTTGAGCCGAATCTGGACACCTCTGGACACCTCAGTTTACTGGCGGCTAACGTTACCTTACAGATCGGTTAAAAGAGTGAAAAGTATGTGTAAAACTGTGGCAAAGAGAGAACAATTGAACAACCAATGAATTTGCATGTAAACAAATCAAAAATGTACATAGAAAGTGAATCATGTTCAAACTTACAGCCATTGCTTTCGAGGGTGTGAAAAAAGGTAAAGATACAAAAAACATGTTCACCATGTGCTTGTCTGCTTGTTCTCTGATGGGAGTCTACTGATGGGAGTCTACTGAGTTATGGAACTTCTTCTTCCCATAATGCATTGCTAACACACTGCTGATATTTCAGAATAAGGGTTTGCCATTCTTAGCATATCGAAATAAAAGCATGTCATCCATTTACTACAAGCAAGCATTGGTGGAAAAAGTACTCAAAAGTTTTACTTAAGTAAAAGTATCAATACTGCAATTTAAAAGTACTTTGTTACAAGTAAAAGTCCGGGATTAAAAATTTACTTGAGTAAAAGTACAAAAGTATTGGCATCAAAATGTACTTAAAGTACCAAAAGTAAAAGTACTAAAATATTTGAAGATCTACAGCTCACAACTCACAAGCTCACAAACTCACAAGCTCACAAACACTGCGACGCGTTGTGAGCTTGTAGATCGGCTATTTTCAAATAGCGTAGGTATAAAATAGGGCTAAAGTGGTTCATGTATATTTCATAATATCATAATTTATATCTGAAAAGTAACTAGTAACTAAAGTTTTCAAATAATTGTAGTGGAGTAAAAGTACAATATTTGCCTCTGAGATGTAGTGGAGTAGAAGTAAAAGTATTGGAAATTGGAAATAAGTAAAGTACAGATACCTCAAAATTCTACTTAAGTACAGCACTTAAGTAAATGTACTTAGTTACTTTACACTACTGGCAAGCAATGTATACAGAGATTGTAACATGAACTCAAACTGAGGGCAGACCAAACAGTCTATTGGGCGGTCCCCCCAGGATCAAATTCAAAGGAAAAACAGCAGAGAGCGCTGTTTTTTCCTCTTTTTTTTGACGACGGCCTTCCCAGATTGCACAAAGTGCAAGTACACCCCCTGGACATGACGCTAGTATGTCACAGTGCAGGGACGTTAACTTACAGATCAGTTAAAAAAAAGTTGAAGTCATTCAAATGAGACCCCGGATTGTAGCTTTAAGCCTTATAGATGCAGTGGTGTTCATGGTCCATGTTAGCCTTAGATCTAGACTCTCGTATATTTGATAGATTTTTCTATCTACGAGTCTTAGCGACACCCCTCCCCAGATTACCCTGGAATGTCACCAGTAAAGCCTGTACTTCTCCAAACATGTACAAATGCAAAATATAAGGTGCTTAACCGGTTGGCCCAAATGTTAACTAGGTGTCCGGAGTATTTGTGCAATGTATCAGTCCAAATATATCAATAAAGAAGTGTTTTAATCCCGTCTGTGGCCGATTCTGTCGGAAGTTCCCAATGGGTAGTATTGACGGGGCGCATCCGGTGAAAGCCGGAATTACACTCAATATAAACAGAAAACAAACGAGGGAGGGAAATGGCGTTCGGCCTCAGACGGAATTAAAACACTTCTTTATTGAAAAATATGGACCAATACATTGAACAAACACTCCGGACACCTAGTTAACATTTGGGGCAAGCGGGTAAGCACCTTATATTGTGCATTTGTACATGTTTGGAGAAATACGGGCTTTGCTGCTGACATATCAGGGCGATCTGGAGGGGTGGTCGCTAAGACTATTTTTTAATATCTGGTAGATATAAAAATGTCAAAATCAATACAATACATCTACGAGAGTCTTGATCTAAGGCTAGGTCCATGTATCTATCTCACATACACTATATAAGTCTCCAGATCAACTCTTACCTGTAGAATCTTATCTCAGAACCCTTGACGAACTTGTTAGAACATCCATAAGCTGCACAGATCACAGGCATTGTGGTGAGATTTAGATACTTTTATACTCCTCAAAACAGTGTTAGAACAAAAAAAACAGAATGACTGAGAAAGAAGAGACAGTAAAGTATGGAGGTTTGTTGTTTTCCTCTGGAGCTTCTGCAGCAGCAGCAGCACAGCAGTAGTAGTTTCCGGTGGTGATACTGACGACACTGCCCCCCAGCGGCACCTGCTGCCCAATGGCCATGATTTGCAGTGGTTCTCAATCTGTGGGTCGGGACCATAGAGTTAAAAACAAGGTCGGGACCATACAGTTAGGTCGGGACCCCACGTGATTACTATTATTATTATTATTATTATTATTGGGGGCCGGGGGGGGGTGGTCCCCATATGACAGTGAAGTGTACAAACTATACTATAAAAATGGTCAAACATTGGCCAAATTGTGAAATAATATAGGAGAGAGGCAAAAGCTTGTGCTAACCTAGATTTAGGTTAGAAGAGCAATAGATATTGACTGAATTAATATCACAATATAGCAAGGCACAATATACTGATCACAGGGACCCTGGGCAATCCAGTGAACCCCTTGTACACTACAGTAAATACACTACACAAAAGTAGGTTCAGTTGGTTAACACCAAGTCAAATATAATGACAATTAATTTTATTTGTAGAGCACCTTTCCAAACAAAGATGTTGCACAGAGCAAGGTTAAAAACAACAGACAGCAAAGCAAAACAAAACATAAAATTAGAAAAACAACATTAGTGTATATGTTACAGGGTGAATGGAGAACCTGGGTGATTGAAGAAGGCTCGCTCGTTTTTACCCACCCAGCAATTCTGTAGAAGAAACACTAGAGGGAGCCACAAGCCAGGCTTGTGCACATATGGCCGCGACCACCCACACACACACAGTCACAGTCACACACACACACACACACACACACACACACACACATGCGCGCGCACGCACACGCGCTCATGCTTTCAATGGACTGTTAAGATACTTTTATTGTGTTCTGCTGGCTTTTGTTTTAGTTTCTCCCTGACACACACACACACACACACACACACACACACACACACACACACACACACACACACACACACACACACACACACACACACACACACACACACACACACACACACACACACACACACAGTGATCCATGAAAAGAACTATTCTGTCCCTATCGGTTTACAACTCAAACGGCGCTGAGTCGACAAGTGGAGCATCGGCCGGTCAGCGCGGGCACTCGCGCCGTGAGGCGCGAGGGCGCGCTTCCTCGGCCTCAAGCTCCACTTGTCGGCGCGCCTCCGTCGTGGACAAGCGTGTGCGTGTGCGTGTGTCTTTTCTCTCTCCTCCCGTGCTCTCCTCCCCTTCCTCGTCCGTGTCTCTCTCTCTCTCTCTCTCTCTCCTCCCCTTCCTCGTCCGTGTCTCTCTCTCTCTCTCTCTCCTCCCGTGCTCTCCTCCCCTTCCTCGTCCCTCCCAAGGAGGACGGTTTATTTCGCGAGGAGGAGCTCCTCCTCGCGAAATAAACCGTCCCCCTTCTCAGAAGGAGGACGGTTTATTTCGCGAGGAGGAGCTCCTCCTCGCCTCACGTAATAAACCCCCGCCTCGCAGTGCCGCGTCCTCCTTCTCCTCCTCCTCCTCGCGAGCCTCGCTAATAAACCCTATCTCGAAAAGCCCCGCCTCGCCCCGAAGCCCTGTGCCTAAAAACGAGCGCTCTGTCTTCAATCACCCTGGATCTCCATTCACCCTGTGACATATATGTCACAGGTAGATTGGCATTCCAGGTAGATTGGAAGTGGAGCGCTTGTTTTTAGGCTCGGGGCGGGGCTGCGATGCGAGGACGACGAGAACGACAACATGAATATACATACATACTGGCCTCAGTGGCGCACTTCGATAATCATTGGACTCCCCATCCACTATCACTGGGAGTCTGGGTTTGACTCCCGCACGGGACATTACTTTTTCAAACAACCGCGGACTATTTTTTTTCGCCGATAAAGTATTGTTTTGGACCATGACGGAGGCGCTCCGACTAAGGAGACCTTGAGGCCAAGGAGTCGCGCCCGAGCGCCTCCAGGCGCGAGTGCCCGCGACGACCGGCCGATGGTCTCCTAGTCGACTAAGCGCCGTCCGAGTTATGTACCGATAGGCACAGAATAGTAAATGATGTTGTGGGGACTGCGTTTGCCCCGCTATGGTTTGCCCCAACTGCCACTCACTGCACTAACATAGCCCGCCAGCCCCGCCTCCTCAGTCTCGCCCCCTTGTTCGCGGGTGTGTGCGCGCGCGCGTGCATGTGCGCGTATGCGTGTGTGCGTGCTCGTTTGTGTGCGTGTGCATGCGTGCGTGTGTGGTGTGGGACTCATGTGTGGCTTGCATTGCCCTCTGGCGTTGGTTCTACAGAATTGCCTGGGGGGCGGACGGGCGGTGAAAACAAGCGCTTATTTTCCATTCTACCTGGAATGCCAATCTACCTGTAACATATACAATCATATATAAAACAATTAGGAAAAACACTTGGTGTAGAGGTAGGTTTTCAGAAGTGACTTAAACAGAGGCAGGGCTGGTGCTAACCTTAGCTGCGAGCTGTGAGTATTAGGGACCTCGAGGAGGGCCTTGTCTGAGGATCTAAGGATGCGCTCAGACTTACGAGGGGACAGCATATCAGAGAAAAAGCAGGGCTTTATACGTAATAAGTAGACATTTTAAATCACTCCTCGAGCTCACAGACAGCCAATGAAGGGCAGCTAGTATGGGTGTGATATGGTCAGACTATATAGTGTATTGACTACAGGCTGCTGATGTCATGTACATGAATACCCTTGTCAGTGATCATATAAACTGCATTCTCATGTGGGAAGCAGCCAGACAAAATACAATAAATCAAAAACACAAAAGTACAAAACCATAAGGTAAAACTAGGGGACAATTAACAATAAGGGCAGCGGCAGACGCAACGCCTCGGCAAACTGCTACTATGGTCCATTGATCATACTGTACCACCAGCAGCCAGCTCCCAGCTCCCAGCCGTTGCCAAACCCCGCAGTTGCATCCAACACTCAATCACTGCACCGCTCAGCTACCTACCCAATACGCTTATACTAATCGAATAGAATAATCGAATAGTGGTTTGATAGTGGAATAGTCTCGAATATTCGAATATTCGACTATTCGGTGAATGCCCAAAGGAGGAAAGTGAGTGCCACAAAATAATGAAGAAATGGAAATGGGATTGGATTTGAACTTTGATATATTTGTTTTAGTGGGATTTCTAGTACCCTGTGTTATTGATGGAGTGACGGACATGCCACTGGAAAGGCACCTGGTTACTTAGCACCTATAGCTGGAGAGGGAAAAAAGGTGAATGTCATTCTTATTGTTGTGGTTGGTACCTTTTTTATGCTGTTTGTGGTTTTGATATATGCACTTTTTATTGGTTTGGGACATGTGTTTGTTATGACAGTTTATTGATTATACGTTTATGCTTCGTTTCAGTTTTCACGTTGATTTATAATAAAGAACCTTCAAAATCATCAGTCAGACTCATAGACTGTATAAAATGAATGGACAGCGTTACACCCCTACACTCTACAGACCGTAAATGAAGCCCATTGTTCAGCTGTGTGCAATCCGCCATCTTTCAATATCGCGTCATATCCTGCAGAATGACACCAGACCATTATTGGTTGTGTAGCTTGTCAATCAAATCATCCCGCCCCCCCTAGAGCATAACCTACTTTATCGTCAATTTTAAAATAAATGGGACCATAGTTTACCAAAACACATATCATGATGATTGAAAGGAGACTTTAAACTAGCGACTGGAAGCATATAGTGTTTATGACAATGTTTATTAAAGGTAAGAAAATCTAGTCTAAAGTTTGTCCAAAACCCATCCGCTTGCGTTAAAATTAATTCTTTCCGGGGGCACGGTGGGGTGGCGCAGTCGGTAGCGCTGTCGCCTCACAGCTAGAAGGTCCTGGGTTCGATTCCCGCAGGGGACGCTGTGGGCGCTCGGGGACGTGTTCTCTCCTCCGCGTCATCAGTGCCCATACCCTAGGTGGGGTTGGCGAAAGGGCCTTTCTGTGTGGAGTTCGCATGTTCTCCCCGTGTCTCCTAGGGTAGGTAGGTACCCTCACAAAAACATGCAGTAATCCTGGTCACTATACTGCCTCCCCCTGGCCAGCCGGGGCGCCTGATGGAGGGGAAAGGAACTGCCAGGGAACAACCAGGGAAACTCTCCCCTGTCAGGTGACAAGGTCTGTAGGCTCTCATGCATTGAAGGAGGCATGAGCTCGGCCCTGGCCTCCCTAGGTTGGCAGAGGGAGTGTAGTGCCCAGGATTACATAGAGATTGGCACTGGCTGTAAAAAATGGGGTTACAAAATCGTGGGATAAAAATTATATTTAAAAAAAAAATCTTTCCGACACCAGCAGGGTAACTGCCAGGGAACAACCAGGGAAACTCTCCCCTGTCAGGTGACAAGGTCTGTAGGCTCTCATGCATTGAAGGAGGCATGAGCTCGGCCCTGGCCTCCCTAGGTTGGCAGAGGGAGTGTAGTGCCCAGGATTACATAGAGATTGGCACTGGCTGTAAAAAATGGGGTTACAAAATCGTGGGATAAAAATTATATTTAAAAAAAAAATCTTTCCGACACCAGCAGGGTAAAACAGCGAAAGCTACAGGCCATTCATATGAACTGTCTCTTCCGTATTGGCGTCGATGTAAAAAAATCTCCAGGCTGGCCCCTTGGTCAGACTCCAACCTCTTTTTCATGCCCAGCAGGGAACCACTACAGGCACCGCGTCGTCCCTCAGAAGCTGTTTGCCGTTGTAGTCCCAGAAGCAGTCGGAGGGGAAGTGCTCGTGGCACAGGCAGGTCTTGCTGGTCGGCACCAGGTGCTTCATCCCCAGACTCTCAACCCATTGGTCGGCTAGCTGAGGATGGGTCAGGGGGAACCTGGGTGGGGAGAGAGAGAGGAGAACCAGCAACCAGAGTGAACTCACGTGAGGTTTGTTGTACCGATTAGCTGCTCTTCATTGGTTACCCGTTAATTTTAGAATTGATTTTAAGATTTTACTTATGACCTTTAACCCATTAAGACCTGGGACGCATCTGTGTAATTTTTTATTTTGAGCTAAATTATTTTACACTTTGGCTATTCAAAAATAGCAGATATACAAGCTCATAGCGCGGCACCGAGTGCCGCGCTACGAGCTTGTAGATCTGCTATTTTTGAAAAGTCGTGAAAATGTGTGCAAATCTTTGTTGTTTTAAAGCAAACATTTGTAACTCAAATCTTTGCTTCTGGGGGTCGTTAGAACAAAATATTTTGAGATGGGATTCGGTTGGCCCAAATGTTAACTAGGTGTCCGGAGTATTTGTGCAATGTATCAGTCCAAATATATCAATAAAGAAGTGTTTTAATCCCGTCTGTGGCCGATTCTGTCGGAAGTTCCCAATGGGCAGTACTGACGGGGCGCATCCGGTGAAAGCCGGAATTACACTCAACGTAAATGAGGAGGAAGGGGAGGGGGGGTGGCGTTCGGCCACAGACGGGATTAAAACACTTATTTATTGAAGAATACGGACTTATACATTGAACAAACACTCCGGACACCTAGTTAACATTTGAGGCAAGCGGGTAAGCACCTTACATTTTTTATTTGTACATGTTTGGAGAAATACGGGCTTTACTGCTGACATATCCAGGAAAAACTGGGGGGATGGTCGCTAAGACTCTTGATCAAAGGCTAGGTCCATGTATCTATCTCACATACACTAAGTCTCCAGATCAACTCTTACCTGTAGAATCTTATCTCAGAACCCTTGACGTACTTGTTAGAACATCCATAAGCTGCACAGATGAAAGGCATTATGGTGAGCTTTAGATACCGTTATACTCCTCAAAATAGTGTAAAAAAACAGAAGGACTGAGAAAGAAGAGACAGTAAAGTATGGAGGTTTGTTGTTTTTCTTCTGCAGCAGCAGCAGCAGCAGCAGCAGCAGCAGCAGCAGCACAGCAGTAGTAGTTTCCGGTGGTGATACTGACGACACTGCCCCCCAGCGGCACCTGCTGCCCAATGGCCATGATTTGCAGTGGTTCTCAACCTGTGGGTCGGGACCCCACTTGATTGTTATTGGGGGGGGGGGGGTCCCCATATGACAGTGAAGTGACAATTTAAGGACCTTTAAGAGCTTTTTAATACCTAAAAAAGAAGAAGAAACATACTCCGTTACAAGTAAAAGTCCAGAATTCAAAATGTACTTGAGTAAAAGTACAAAAGTGTTGATATGAAAATGTACTTAAAGGGGAAATCCACCCATTTTCAATATTTAACTATGTCATTAATATAGCATAAAGGAGTTGTGTGGAAATAAGAAAAAATTTAAAAAAAAATTAACATTGCAAAAAAATGTAACATTGCAAAAAAATTAACATTGCAAATTACACTGTGATGACTCATCATGGTGTAATTTGCAATGTTAATTTTTTTGCAATGTTACATTTTTTTGCAATGTTAATTTTTTTTAATTTTTTTCCTTATTTCCACACAACTCCTTTATGCTATATTAATGACATAGTTAAATATTGAAAATGGGTGGATTTCCCCTTTAAAGTACCAAAAGTAAAAGTACTAAATATTTGAAAATAGCAGATCTACAAGCTCACAACGCGTCGCATCGCGACACGTTGTGAGCTTGTAGATCGGCTATTTTCAAATAGCCTATGTATAAAATAGGGCTAAAGTGGTTAATGTATGTTTCATTATATCATAGTTTATATCTGAAAAGTAACTAGTAACTAAAGTTTTCAAGTAAATGTAGTGTCAAAATTGTACTTAAGTACAGTACTTAACTAAATGTAATTAGTTACTTTCCACCACTGGTTATATCAACAGAGCTTCCAACCACTGTATTTGTATGTCATTATAGGTGATCATAAAATACAGATATTTTTTTATTAATACTTTGTAAGTATGAAACAGGGCTTAAGTGCTTCAACTTTTGAAAAAAAAAATGAAGCATTTAGGCCGTAGTAAATAAAAAATAAACGTCTTATACAGAATGATAGTGATATATTATTATGTGTTATTTTGCTGTTATGAATAAAGTAGCGCCCAAGACCAACAGTAGGGGGCAGCGTTGCGCCAACGGGCCTCCAAGTCGAGCCATAAAAAGTTATGCTCCGTCGCACGACTCGAAAACAGCCGATCTACAAGCTCACAAGGCGTCACTTCCGTGACGCATTGTGAGCTTGTAGATTGGCTATTTTCGACACGCGCGACACCGCCGCGCGACGAAGGCTTGAGCCGGAAACACAGAAGAAGAAGAAGTCAACAGTTTCCAGTCACATGCAGGGTTGCCATGTCCACTTATTATAAGCGACTTTGGGATTGTTTTTCTTGAAGTTGCTTTAAGTATTGGCAGTTGTAAATATTGGTAGTTGTGTAAATATTGGTAGTTGTACATATTTGTAGTTGTATAAATATTGGTAGTTGTGTAAATATTGGTAGTTGTGTCAATATTGGTATTGTACATATTGGTAGTTAATTGTGTAAATATTGGTAGTTGTGTAAATATTGGTAGTTGTGTAAATATTGGTATTGTACATATTGGTAGTTGTACATATTGGTAGTTGTGTAAATATTGGTATTGTACTATATTTGGATGCCAATACTTTTGTACTTTTACTCAAGTAACATTTTGATCACAGGCCTTTTACTTGTAACAGAGTATTTTTATATTGTGGTATTGCTACTTTTACTCAAGTAAAACACTTGAGTACTTTTTCCACCAATGGAAACAAGCCCAAAATAGCTTTCGAAACAAGACCAAAACAACTTAACGGTGTGGTTGTCAAACTGTTTAATTTCAAGGACCCCCCTATAACTCTGATAGTGTACAAATGGAACCAAATGGTCCCCAGCTAAATGACGGATAGTTTGGAACTAAATGGGGCCTTATAGGTTATAACTCAGTTACAGACCCAGGTGCCCAGTTATCTCCACCCCTAAGTGCCCACTTGTCCCTGGTGCCCACATGTCCCTGGTGCCCAGATGGTTTTGGGCACTAGCCATCTACAAATATTTTGCGACCCCTGTGAAAGATTTGTGTTGATAAAATGCTTCAAGATTATTATTATTATGCGTTGTGACTTGTGAGCTTGTAGATCTGCTATTTTCAAATATCCGAAGCATACAGGTTTAAAGTGGCCTATCTGCAGTGGTTCTCAACCTTTCCAAACTGTGACCCCCCCAAATAACCATATACTGGGGACCCTCCACCGTCCACCCTGACAGTTAAGCACTTGGAACTGTAGGAGTTGAGGCATTATGTATAGTTTGACTCAGTTCCGCAGATACATATTGTGAAAATAGCAGATCTCCAAGCTCACAACGCCTCGCAACACTTGTAGATCTGCTATTTTCACAATGTTTTCCTCTTTCTTATATTATTTGACAATTTGGCCAATGTTTGACCGGTTTTTATAGTAGGCCTGCCAAGCCAAAGTGCAGTAACTACGTTTTTGGACATATCGACTTATTTGTGTATCCCAAAGGTCAAATTAGCATTTGTGATTTTTGGGGGATAAACAATTACCTCAAGAACAGATGTACAATTAGTGTAATATCACTTATATGCCGATATCTCATTTTGCTGACCAGTTAGTTGAATCACTTTTAAACCCATTTTTCAGTGATTTTTGTTTTCGTAGTTACTGCACTTTGACTTGGCAGGGCAGAATAGTTTGTAGTCACTTTGCAATAAAATAATGGTCTTTTTAGGTACATAAAAGGTCTTAAAAGTCCTTAAATTGTCACTTCACTGTCATCTGGGGGGACCCCCCCCACCCCCCCAAAAAAAGAAAGAAAAACAAATCATGTCAGGACCGACCCACAGGTTGAGAACCATAGATAGACCACCTGGTTGCTTATTCTCTCTCGCAAAACCTGGCAACACTGGGTCACATGATGATAGCAGTCTATGTTGGCTAGCCGAGAGTTAGCATGCTATGCTAGTCGTTACTACCGCCGCTGGACCGGACGGACGGACGCTCTACGGTGTTGATGGTCAACTAGAACTAACTGGACTCAACACACTGACCTTATAGGTGAGTGAAGCTAACACACTGCTCAGTGCGTGAGCTAATAATGTTAGCTTGACAGTAGTACTAAGAGAGTGTTTGTTTGTGTGTGTGTGTGTGTGTGTGTGTGTGTGTGTGTGTGTGTGTGGCTAGCATGCTAACATGCTAACAAACGTCAGTTGAGTTTTTTTACTGGCCTTGTTTTATAGCGTGGCTACAAAGTACAGATATTATTAATAATACGTTTATTGATACGTGTGCTGTATTCATTTAACGTTGCTATGTGCTATGACGTGTGGCTGTGTGTGAAACACGCTAAACTGTCTGTAATAACACGTTAACAACAGTTTGTTGACACATTATTGGAGGATGTGTTGACGTTTAATAAAGTGTGTATAAACTATGATAACAGTAAAACTATAATGACTGCAATGTCAATGGCTAGTGTAAATGTTACATCAGTTAATGTAAGAACACAGAACAGTGTGAGTTCTGTTGGTTAGAGTTTCAACCACCAACTGTTTAACATGTGTCTGTTTGGTTTTATTTGGATTAAGTGTCATATGCTTTTTATTTACTTTGTACTATTATAGCTAGATTTAAAATCTACAGTGTCTGAACACAAAGCAAAACAAAAAGCTAACTTTTCGTTCAATGATGCATTTATTCATTTATTGCATTTTTGTGTAAACGACTTCAATATTCAACAGAAATGGGTTGAAAATGGTTATTTTTGACACCCAACTAGCTAGGCCTACCTGCCAGGATTGGGTAACAATCCTGGCTCATGGGGAAGTTATTTTAACCAATACAATATTATTTTAACTCATCTGCATGGTAGAGAATGTTGTATAACTAGTACATCTGTATGGTAGAGTATGTTAATACAATATAACTTAAACAATCTGTGTGGTAGAGTATGTTAATACAATATAACTTATACAATCTGTATGGTAGAGTATGTTAATACAATATAACTTATACAATCTGTATGGTAGAGTATGTTAATACAATATAACTTATACAATCTGTATGGTAGAGTATGTTAATACAATATAACTAGCACATCTGCATGGCAGAGGGGGGTGTTAATACAATCGACTAATATTAGGCTAAACCTTTTCCAGAATTGCAGTTAAACAGTAAAATCCTCAGTACAGAACAGGGTCCAATGTGGTTCCATTTAGTACACTGACTGCACTCCCAGAGTGACAGGTGGATAAATGAACACTGAAGGTTGTAAGTGTGTGGCGTGGTCTATGAGAAGGTTATGGATCAGTAAACATAGATTATGTCACTGTTTCTCAACGCCGGGTCCAGGGACGCCCGTAACTGTTACTCAGAGAGGCGTACAAATAGAACCCTAAATGGACCCGTAGAGGACGGGTCCATTTGGACCTTGTTGTACGACTCTCAATTAACACTGAGGATTTTACAGTGTAGATCGGGGGTACCACAGATAATTCTTTGATCAAATTGAGGTCTGTGGCCTGATGCATATCGTCTATGTCAGGTGAAAACCTCATATGTCCAAAACTGTTGCTTTAAGTTTTCAGGATCCAAATTCAAAAGTAGAAGATCTGCAAGCTCAAAACGCGTCGCTTCGCGCCGCGTTTCGAGCTTGCAGATCTGCTACTTTTGATGCTTTCGTGTGACACTAGTATGATCAAGTAGGGTGTTAATTTACACAAAGTTAAAATATGCAGATATGAGGCAACGATATGAACCTGGGGGTCCTTGCAATGAAAATAGTTGAGGATCGCTGTGTTAAGTTGAGGATCGCTGTGTTAAGTTGAGGATCATTGTGTTAAGTTGAGGATCATTGTGTTTAGTTGAGGATAGCTGTGTTAAGTTGAGGATCATTGTGTTAAGTTGAGGATCGTTGTGTTAAGTTGAGGATCGCTGTGTTAAGTTGAGGATCACTGTGTTAAGTTGAGGATCGCTGTGTTAAGTTGAGGATCGCTGTGTTAAGTTGAAGATCGCTGTGTTAAGTTGAGGATCACTGTGTTTAGTTGAGGATCACTGTGTTAAGTTGAGGATCACTGTTAAGTTGAGGATCACTGTGTTAAGTTGAGGATCACTGTTAAGTTGAGGATCGCTGTGTTAAGTTGAGGATCGCTGTGTTAAGTTGAGGATCGCTGTGTTAAGTTGAGGATCGCTGTGTTAAGTTGAGGATCGCTGTGTTTAGTTGAGGATCGCTGTGTTAAGTTGAGGATCGCTGTGTTTAGTTGAGGATCGCTGTGTTAAGTTGAGGATCGCTGTGTTAAGTTGAGGATCGCTGTGTTAAGTTGAGGATCGCTGTGTTTAGTTGAGGATCGCTGTGTTAAGTTGAGGATAGCTGTGTTAAGTTGAGGATAGCTGTGTTAAGTTGAGGATCACTGTTAAGTTGAGGATCGCTGTGTTAAGTGACACTTGGCCAACATGCACAGACAGGCTGTGAGGTGTTGACACCACAGACAGAAAGGATTGTGTAACAACGAGGGCTCTTCTGGTCCGGCTAGTGTCAACTTAACTTGACCAGAGGCAGAGAGATATCACTCATCATGATGTCACATCATGGCCTTGGCTTTGTTTTGTGAATAGGTGACAAAAGTGTTTCTAGGAAACTTTGGCTCTTATTCAGAACAAAAAGATAGTATAATGGTGTAGAGGGCTGCAACCATCCATACATTTTTTGGCTATTATTCTGTTTATTCCTTTTTTTGATTCATCAAATAATCTTGAAGCATGTTTTATAATTTGTAATATGTCAACGAATCGACACGAAACATTCTAATTGATAATTTCTTTCACTGTGTATATATTTTCAAGCGAACATTTGTAACTCAAATCTTTGCTTCTGGGTATCCCTGGAACAAAATATTTTACAAATGTTAGAAAAATATATATTCAAAGATTTGCACACATTTTCACAATTTTCTCCGCACTATGAGCTTGTAGATCTGATATTTTTGAATAGCCAAAGAAATCCTAAAATGACAGAGATGCGTTACCGGATTGAATGGGTTAACCACTTAAGCCCTATTTTATACTTGGTTGTACAATGGTGTCATGCCACAATAGCGACTCATTTGGACATTTATTGAGATCTGCTATTTTCTTTTTTTCCTTTGAAAAAAAGTTGCAACCCTATGATGACAAAAAAGCTTGACTCATGGATTCACACAGTGGTGTTGATGCTGAATACAGCATAATATACTGTTTTGCTTTACTAGGAAAAGTTACATCCGGCGATTGTGTGAGATTGTAAGAGACGCACACTTCCCACCCAGTCCCCACCCATTAATTCTTAATGACTAGATGCTTTCTGCGTTTGTTTAACTCAGCGGGGGAATTTCCTGTGCAAAACACTGTGTGTATTCTATTTAGAGTCACACCATATGAACCCTAGCGTCCCTAATTTATTCTGGGGGTGAGCATTCGTTGAAAATTATAGCAGATCTACACGCTTGCGCGTCGGTATTTCTTGCGCTACACCGTTGTAACAACGAAGTATAAAATGGGGCATAAGTGGTTAATCAGATTAATAGATTCGTTGATATATAAAAATATAATATTTTCTCACTTATTCTAATAATTGAAAAATTAATCAATAGAATAATCACTAAGAAAATAATCCATAGTTGCAGCCCCCCCCTACACAACTACAAGCCCTCATGGGAAGACATTTGTTTTTAAATCTAGTTGTATAATGTTGGATTAATTTGCAGCAGTAATATGTAATGAAGGAGCTCCCCGGACAAAGGTAGTTCACTGATAAGCTGTACAGAACATTGGACTTGGATAGAAAATGACAGTGTAGGTTACTTTAGGTCATCATAGAGTAGAGTTAAAAAACTAAAACAAAAAAACTCTTTAACTTCAATTAATCAAATCCTCGGATTCAATTAATCAACTCTCTTCATCACCAACCGGCAGTGGTGGAAAAAGTACTCAAATGTTTTACTTAAGTAAAAGTATCAATACTGCAATGTAGAAGTACTCTGTTACAAGTAAAAGTCCGGAATTCAAAATTTACTTGAGTAAAAATACAAAAGTATTGGTATCAAAATGTATCTAAAGTACCAAAAGTAAAAGTACTAAAATATTTGAAAATAGCAGATCTACAAGCTCCCAACGCGTCGCATCGCGACGCGTTGTGAGCTTGTAGATCGGCTATTTTCAAATAGCCTAGGTATAAAATAGGGCTAAAGTGGTTAATGTATGTTTTATAATGTCATCATTTATATTTGCAAAGTAACTAGTAACTAACGTTTTCAAATAATTGTAGTGGAGTAAAAGTACAATATTTGCCTCTGAGATGTAGTGGAGTAGAAGTAAAAGTATAGACACTTGGAAATACTCCAGTACAGTAAAAGTAGCTCAAAATTGTACTTAAGTACAGTACTTGAGACTTGAGTAAATGTACTTAGTTACTTTACACCACTGCCAACCGGTTCTCCAGAATTCCTTTTTCTACTCTTTACTTGGTATAACTCATCCTGTACACACTCATTGTGTGAAAAGAGGCTTGGTTTGGCTGTTTCAGTTTGAAGGGATATTGATTTTTATAGCGTGTTCTCACTCGGTGTGAATAAAAAGGCCTCTTTTGAACCCGGACCCACTGACCTCCCCCATCGGGCAGTTAAAAGCAAGCAGAGGCCAGTGATGTTGTGGACAGCTGTGCTCGACATGCCTCTGATTGGTAGAAGGGCTGTTTTAAGGGCTCCTCTGTCTGTCACGCAAAGATTCACTGACCATCATGACGATTTTTACTTTATTAACCCATTCAATCCGAGAACGTATCTGTGACATTTTCTGTGTCGATTTCTTTGGGCTATTCAAAAATTGCAGATATACAAGCTCATAGATTTTTTAGAAAAATCGTGAAAATGTGTGCAAATCTTTGAATATATATATATATTTTTAACACATTGGGTGCCAAAACCGTATATATACGGTTTTGCGCATACTAACGTTGAGTGCCAAAACCGTATATATACGGTTTTTGAAAAAAACTCCTGGTTAACTTATGACTTCAAAAACCTGTATCTCGGCTCCTGTGCACTTTTTTTTTTTACAATGTTAATTTAACTATTTTCAACTGGCTGCAACTATGGAATGGATTTCCGAATGTTTTAAATTTTTTCCCCCCGATTGTACGAGACCTGTATGTGTGTAATGAGGGGATCACCGTGAGGACGGTGATCACTGAAAATATTTTGTGACTACTTGAAAAAGGTTCAAAATGTTTAAAAAGTCCTGGCACTCAAAGTATAATATTTTAATAAACCTCTGGCACCCAATGTGTTAAGAGAACATTTAACTAGAATCTTTGCTAGTTTTCGGAAAAAACAACGCATATTGCTATAATATCAGTGGTGCTCAAACTTTTTCATGATATGTATTTGGCCGCGGACCCCCATCTGAAAATATTTTGTTCCAGGGGACCCCCCCCCCCCCCAGAAACAAAGATTTGAGTTACAAATGTTTGCTTTAAAAAAAAAAAAAAAAGCCGATCTACAAGCTCGCTATTGAATAGCCAAAGAAATCAAAAAATGACACGGATGCGTTCCCGGTCTTAACGGGTTAATTGTCACACATGTAAGTTGCTTTGTTGTTGTTTTTGGCATTGGACTTTTTTTTTAGGCTTTGTAAACAAAAATTGCACAGTGAGGGCAGACGAATAACGTTCCTGTTCTACCCTGGGATTTGAACCTGGGTCTGGTCTCCTGTACAGTTGAGCTAAATAGAGCCTGGCTGCTTTCTGTCAAAATTTGTGTCAAAGGTCACGTATCAAGGAGACCAAATACAACCCTATTAACAAATCTAAATCTAAAACATTTTTTTCAAGATTTTTCAAAAATAGCAGATCTACAAGCTCGTAGCGCGGCACTCGGTGCCGCGCTATGAGCTTGTAGATCTGCTATTTTTGAATAGCCAAATAAATCAAAAAATAACACGGATGCGTTCCCGGTCTTTATGGGTTAACATACTCTACCATACAGATTGGACAACTTTTTATTCATTAAAAAAAGTTACATAGTGCTGCTTTAATAATATTAGACTTTAAAAAATAGCCAATCTACAAGCTCACGTGTTGCGAGCTTGTTGTAGATCTGCTATCTTTGACACTTTGTGAAATGGATTGAAATATTTTCCAACAATTTATACAGATGAATGCAAAAACGATTCAAACGATCATGTAATATTGGTATTTGATGATATGTGTACGCACATTACGCCCAAGTATATCCACGTCCTACAGATTTTATTTTGCGCTTGCACATAAAATAATTTCACCCACTGTTTTATACAATATAGTTGATTCTGATCTGTTTCTGAGATCATAAGTCCTAAGTTATGATTTCACAGACAGCGCTGTTTGAAGACGGGGATTTTTCACCCAGTGGAGTGGTGTGTGTGTGGGGGTGTTTGTGTAAAAAGGCCTGCTTAGATACTCAAACAGGAAAGGGCTGCAGCACCAGTGTTGTTGCCATGTCTGCTGCTTATTGTAAGCCCCTTTGGGCTTGCTTTTCTGTTAAGTTTCTTGTAAATATTGGTAGTTGCGACGGGTTGCACGTTTCTTTTGGGCTTGTTTCTAAAGAGTTGTTGCTTATTTGGGCATGCTTCCTAAATGTTGTTTAAACCAGTGGTTCTTAAACGTTTTCATGTCGAGCAAGGACATGAAAATATTTTATGCCAGGCAGGAACCCCCTTACCAGATTTGTGTTGTTAAAAAATATTCCCAATTGTCCCTTTTTTTTCAAGATTCTTTTGAAAATAGCAGATCTACAAGCTCACTACACGCCGCACAGCGACGCGTTGTGAGCTTGTAGATCGGCTATGTTCAGATAGCCACCGCATATAGGTTTAAAGCGCTCATGTGGCCTATTATTAATATTATAGTCGCTTCTTTTGGGCTTGTTTTCATAGACTGCTTGGTTGCTTATTTCTCTCGCAATACCTGGCAACACTGGTGCAGCACCATGAAGGCCGGTGGGGATTTCAGAGCCATGCAAACGACCGATGGTAACCTCTTGTGTTCCCGTTTTTCTTTTTTTCCCCTCCCTTCATGTTCCCTCCCTCCTCCCCCTCACTCTCTGGTTCTGCTCTTGTCTCCCACAGGACAACTGTAGGGAGGGATTTGTTCCTCTCCTCTCCTCTCTGCTTCTTGTTCTCTTCAAGAAGATAGTAGTGACTCCCTCCTAAACTTCTCTGTCCTCTGTCCATTGTCTGGGCATCTCCTCCTTCAAGGCCCATGTCAGCATGATGATGAGGATGTTGAACCAGTGAGTCTGTGCTCTCTCACATGGACACAATGAATAGACCATAAGAACACAATACTTCAGAGGTAAGTTCAACCGTACACACAGTAGACCAGGGGTCTCCAACCTTTTTTCAGGTCAAGGACCCCCTAACTGCGAGAAAGATGAAGCAGGGACCCCCACTACATATTGTATAAAATTGTGTTGCATATTAAACTTTTTCATAGATTTCAGAGATAGCTTCATAGACCTGTTTGACACACATTATCGTTTCTATTAGTATGTTGGATTCATGCTAGGGATGCAAATCGTCGATTCATTCATTAATTGATTGTTGATAACCTTATCGATCGATTAATTGATAAGCAGCGTTTTTTAGGATCAAAGGGACAATTATTGTCCGAAACCGAAAATGAGTGCAGATTCTGCAGAAACATAATTGCCTTGATGCATATAACATTAACGAGCATCAACGAGCATCAGCTGGACACAGACACACACACCTGCCCTCTGCAGTGCTCTATGAAGTCTGTCTCATTTCTCTCCAAAAGCCCTTGAATATGATGGAATATGATTAAGGATTACTTTGATTATGGTAAGCTCACATTTATATCACAGTATCGAGTAAATTCTTAACAGCAGATTAATTGTTAATATCCCTAATTCATGATAATGTGTATTTTCATACCTTTTAAACCCTCAATATTTAGTCTACTTGACAGTTGGCTCTGTACTTGGTCTGCTCTTTTTCCCTCTACACCAACTCTCCAAAAATAGCCGATCTACAAGCTCACAACGCCTCGGTTTGGTGATGCTCTATATTGGCTGAATCAACTTGGTTTGTGTTCATTTATGTGCTAAAAGAGTGACTTTGAGAGCTGTTTCAGTGTACAATGTGAGTAAATTAGGAGCATATATATATATATATATATTTTGAATTCTTGTCCACCTTTTTGGAGTTGCATCATGCCAAGGTAACTACATAATCCAGACCTCTACCAAAGTGGTCTTGCCCTTTTAATCCCTATTTTTCTATTGTTACTGTCGGGCAGAAACCTCATCTCCATATTCTAACCTTTTGTGTTTTTTTTTGTAAATTAATGCCCTGCTTGATCATACTACTGCATCTCACAAACGTAGCAGATCTGCAAGCTCGAAACGCTGCGTGAAGCGACGCGTTTTGAGCTTGTAGATCTGCTACTACTACATATGAGGTTTCCACCCGACAGAAACAATATGCTGTCATGGAAAATCTATTCAGCCAGACCTCAGTATAGCCCTACACACAAAATGTATTTCTTTTTTTTTTAGATTGCTTGAAGATAGGGCTGCAAAATGAACAAAATGGATGGCCTATCTCAGTGTGTACATCGCAGTTGATGTGCCCAGATTGTCTGCTTTGGAAAATACTGGCCCGACCTTTTCTGACTTGTTGATCTCAGCCTCACTCAGTCCCTCAGAGGGAGCGCAGCGTCAGTAGCGTTAGAACAGTGGGGTCTCAAAGTGGGGTTCCAGGGGGTCCCCAGCTAAATGTGTTTAACATTTTTCCTAGGCTATTTGAAAATGTCTCACAGCGATGCGACGTGTTGTTGTGAGCTTGTTGATCTGCTATTTTCAAAAAATCTTGTAAGAATTGAAAAATGTGGGTACATTTCAAAAGTCTTGTTTGGGGGTTCCCTGGCATAAAATATCTTCATAAGGGGGTATAATCGATAATGTAATGTCACTGCGTTGATGCAGAATCGTCGACTGCGTCTTGGAATGGATTAATTTCCACACCTCTAGTCAACAGAGGACTCCATGAGGACCTCACCTTGGCTCAGTGTAAAATACATATCTTTGTCCGTTAGGTGTGCAAGAGCTGACCAGACTGGAGACATCATGCAACACATCATGTCTCCACTTCTCTGCCCGTAGCTTCCTATTTCTCTACACTTCACTCTCTCGTCTTAATAACTTAATAACATAATATGGTATAAAATGAACCAATCCCTATTTATTTAATATTTTGTTTGCCTAGCAACGCGTATCTTATCAGTAGGGGCCCAAGTCCGATATCTCATTGTAATATCTTCCTACACTGACTCAGAAAACCACACATATAGTCATGTGAACATAAGACATGGTCTTATGTTCATGTCATTGTAGTGGCTGCAGCGGTGGCTCAGGAGGTAGAGCATCCGTCTGGGTCCTCGCCTCCTCCAGGTTTTCTGCCATCCTGTTTAGAGTTCTCAACGGGCCTGAACATTTAAACCCCAAACCGACCCGAGTGAGTCGAAGCCCAAGCATAATCATCACATATAATACTGAGCCCGAGACCGACCGAACATGAAAACAAACGGAGAACACAAGTCGGTTATTGCGAGAAAAGGCTGCGCAATTTACATGGGCAGTGGCTCAAATCACATAAGTCAGAACAGAGGAGGGAGGGAGAGAGAGAGACTGTTGCATTTAATTAACTTCTCATGCTAGACGCCACTTCTTCTAGCAGGGTTGTGATGGAGTGGCTTCATCACTCTCACACACACACACACACATTCCGTTCAAACTAAAGAGTTAAAGATAAATATACCTCTTTCCTTCAACATTTCAGTAGCGCAACCAAGGGTGCTGCATACAGCATTGGTTATTACATTTCCATTTACACATACAGTAGGAGTTTGAAATAGAACCCTGCAACATTATTACACGAAAATAATGGTCAAACCAAAGGACAAGTACATGGTTTTCTATTTTTAGGTTGCTGTGAGCTGCTTCTCGTTGCTGTCGGCCATATTGATTTGTTGAGTGTTGGACCTCGATTCTGTCTACCAGAAACGTTCACTCAGCGCTCGCCGTCGTTTTTACGTATTAGAACTCGCAATGAATTACCTATTACGTAAAATATTAATTTATTTAATTTGTGCAGTCCGAGTCATCTAGATCTGCATCTAAGGATGTTTGTGTCTGTGTGAAGCCATGTGTGGATTGAGTGATGTGTGGGAATGTTGGTACCAGGAAGTCATGGCGGTTTCAAAAGGTTAGACTCACACAAGGGGCCAAAAAGAACCTATCTACAACAGATCCCCATTCAGGCTATTCCAGTCCCCCTCGCCCCTAGAGAGCCCCTCTGCCTGCCCTCAGGGATGTCCTCATTCGAAAAACGGATGCTTTTCTCTCGTCACGGGCGTGTCGGGAGTGATCAAATCTGTTCATTTCAAAATGATAAAAACTACAATAAGGTACAAGAAAAGAATCACACCTAAGTGTGAAGTGAGCGGTGCCTTTTGATGAGTTAATTTCATTAAGCTATATAAACTAGAGCAGGGGTCTTCAACAGGGGGTCCCCAGAGTTACTACAGGGGGGGCCAATCTTTGTGTGATAGGATCATGTTTATTACATGAACCACTTGAACCCCAGCATCCCTATTCTGAGTGGAACATTAGCCAAAAATAGCAGATCTACAAGCTCACAACGCCTCGCAGTGCGAGGAGTTGTGAGCTTGTAGATCTGCTATTTTTGCCAAAGAGGTTTGGTGTAGAGGGAACAAAAGACAAATGCACATTAATCGAACATACACTGATGATGTCTATGAAGCTGTCTAAGAAATCTATGAAAATGTTAAATTTACATGTAGTGGGGGTCCCTGCTTCTTCTCTCTCTCAGCCAAGGGGTCCTTGGTCTGAAAACGTTGAAGACCCCTGAACTAGAGGAACAATGTTAACCCATTAAGACCTGAGGCGATTCTTAAAAATGTTTTCTAAATCCTAACAGTTTTTTGAAAAAAAATATTTTAAAACATTTTCAAGATTTTTCAAAAATAGCAGATCTACAAGCTCATAGCGCGGCACTCGGTGCCGCGCTATGAGCTTGTATATCTGCTATTTTTGAATAGCCAAAGAAATAAAGTGACACAGATGCGTTCCAGGTATTAATGGGTTAAATCCCTGTCCACTTCATTTCAAGGCTGCTCAACAGCACCGCTGGGTGGCCGACAGCTGTTGTTGCCTTGCTCATACAGCCGCAGCTCATTATGTCCAAACAGCCACACGCTCATATAGACAAACACGCTCGGTCAAATGTTGGAGCGGCGGGTACCGCTCAAAAATAACGCATGTCAGTCATTATGTGCGTGCGTGTATGTCCATCAGTAGAACACCGAGTTCCCACCTGATGTTGTGTGGGAGTTCTGACTGCACCACACCGTACTGAATAACTGCTAGCTTGCATAACGTCTTCAGAGTAGGACTCAAGTCTAGGATTTGCAGGTCTTTGGTACTGTAGGATCCTCCAAAGAGGACGACGCGATCTCCCACCACGCAACAGCGCATGCTAGACCAAGACGGGCCTTTCACTTTGGGCTCGACCTTCGTCCAGGACAAAGTCTCCGGGTTGAATTTCCACAGGTCACTTAAGGTGGTTCCCCGGGTGTCACGATGACATGACCCGGGTCTGTCGCCACCGATCGTGTACAGCTCTCCGTTGTAGGCAAAGGATGAACGCAACCAGCAGCGTCTTCCTGGGCGCTGTGCGGAGGAAGGCGTGTTCAGCCAGCAGTTGGTCTCGGTGTCGAACACTCTGATGTGGTTGTGGTTCCTTTCGCCCCCGAATACAAACATCTGTGTCCCGATGATGGTGGCAGAGTGTTCTGATGACGCAGGTGGGGTCAGACTGCCTCCGGTGTTAATTAAAGACCAGACCATTGTGGTGGTGTCCAACTTGCAGATGTCATTAGTGCGTCCTCCAGTCAGCTCCTCGTATCCCCCGTGAATATACATGACCTTCCTCAGGACACAGGCTGAGTGGTCCGTCCTCCCCTCCGGTACAGTCCCCGACACCCTGGGGTTGAACCAGCTGTGGGTGTCGACATCAAACGCATAAAGCGTGTTGCTGTGAGGAGGACACCCTCCCCAGATGTAGGCGATATATTCTATCAGCACAGCTGTGTGGCCATCGTTCACATTGGAGTGACATCGGTCACTCCAAATGCCACTTTGTTCTACTCCGGTTGTCACTGTGGTCAACTTCCTCCAGCGTAATGACTCTGTGTTGAAAACGTGGGCGTGAATCCTAGTCCAAGGCGATATGTGTCCAATGTGATAACTCCGACGTTCAAAGGCGTACACCTCGTGCTGCACTGCAGCAGCAGCACAATAGATTCCTTCTGGTCCATTCACATGTACCGTCCAGCAGAACATTTATCGCACCGTAAATCCTTTTGGACCCGTAAAAGCTCGCTCTGAACAACACTGGAGTCCTAACGTGCGCGTCTATCGCTTATATTGCTTCAGTGGCACAAATGTCACACAAAGCTCGGCCAAGCCACAAAGCCCACCCTATTCCGAGGGGAACATTAGCCGCCGAAAATAGCACATCTACAACGCACTGCGAGGCGTTGTGAGCTTGTAGATCGGCTATTTTCGGCAAGGAAGTTTGTTTTTCATGGGGGGGAAAAGCCCTTGAATCTACTGTAGGATGGGAGACGGTCAAGACTACATAGTATACCATACGCACTGACCACTGTAACTTCTTTATATATAAGATTATTCATCATCAAATTAAATTTACAATTGCAGCCCTAGTACATTTTCCACCAGCTGCCTGTTCTGACTTAATCTAACATTATCTCTGTACTGATATTTTTGGTGGGGTTTTCTGCCTTTATTTATAGTTCTATAGATGGACAGGAAACAGGGCGAGAGAGATGGGGCGAGACATGCAGCAGAGACCGTGGGGAACGGGACTCGAACCCGCGGTGCGCCGTCAGGCTTGCTTATGAGCCTGAGGTGCCCGGACCTCTAGGTCAGGTCCGGGCCCCCTCTACTGATATTTGACCACATTTTAGAAGGAATAATTGCTATCAAACGGTGTATAGTTTGCACATTTCTGTAGATTTCCGTATCACCATCTGGCATATAGTAACCCAGAATTGTGCATGTACCGTATATATCCACATCAGTTTCCTCTTTCCTGAAGGAAAGTCCATTATGTGGCACATGACCAATTAATTTCGTTTCTGCTTTTTTGACCCATTCGCCTTATCTTGGCCGTGCCTCTTTGCTACACATTTAATGTACCAAGACCAAGACTACAGTACAGTAGTTGACACTTTGTGGTGTATACTATGTTTATAGTATATTTTAATATTGTCAAATATTTTGTTTACAGGTTTAGGTTGGTTTCGTAATGACAAGCTGCTGTGCAGAAGATGTCCACACTGACTGTGACTGATATCCCAGATGTTGGTCCTGGTAAGAATCATCGTCTACTTCTTAACCCATTAAGACCTGAGGCGATTCTTTTAAAAAATCTAAATCCTAACAGTTTTTTGAAGAAAATATAAAAAATATTTTTTCACGATTTTTTCAAAAATAGCAGATCTACAAGCTCGTAGCGCGGCACTCGGTGCCGCGCTATGAGCTTGTATATCTGCTATTTTTGAATAGCCAAAGGCATCTAAAGTGACACAGAAGCGTTCCAGGTATCAATGGGTAAACATATATTTTTTAGTATGTTGTGAGATGAAGGGCAGAGTAATTTGTTGTGTGTGTGAGCCTTTGTTGCTACGTATGTAGGCTATACAGCAGAGGTCTTCAACGCTTTTCTGGCCAAGGACCCCTTAGCTGAGACAGAAGCAGGGACCCCCATTACATATTGTATAAAATTGTGTTGCAGATTAAACTTTTTCATAGGTTTCATAGATAGCTCCAGCATTGACTATTGTCATCGGTGTTGTGTAAATAGTTTTATGTTTATTTCATACATTTAACGACTTAAACCCTGAATACTTAGTACACTTTACCTTTGGCTCTGTATTTGGCTTGGTCCTTTTTCCCTCTTTGTCGAAAATAGCCAGTCTACAAGCTCACAACGAACTTGTGATCGGCTATTTTCGGCTAATGTTCCGCAGAATAGGGATGCTAGGGTTTCAAGTGGTTAATATAAAAATCGGTAACTCTGAGGACACCCTAGGCAGGGTCCCCACGGTCATGAAATTCCTGGAAATATTTTGAAATTGAAAAAAAAATAATCCAGTACTGGAAAAGTTTGGGAATTGATCAAAGGTCCTGGAATTTATCAAGGGTCCTGGAAAAATATTTGGCTATGTATTGTTTTTGGCTATTGATTTTGTTAATACAAAACATTTTCATAAACATGTATAACATTACACGAAATATGTAACATAAGTAGTTTTTCGCCGAACGGGCTGTGTGATGGCATATATTATTTAAATAAAATAAGTCATACGGATGCCATAATGAGTCTTCCAGTGAGCTATGCCCTAATTTTTAATTAAATTGTACTATTCTATATTCTATGCTTTATTTTTGCTACACTGCCTATCTTTGGGCATTCTACATAGGAGTAAGAGACACATTATTGCGCTGAATGATTGTTATATAGGCCTGGAAATTGGGCTAAATATTCTGGAAAAGTTTTGGAAATTCATTGCTAAAAATGTGTGGGGACCCTGCCTAGGGGTCCCGGACCCCCTGTTGAAGACCCATGCTGTACAGTGATTTGTGTTGATAAGCTGTTTCAATGGCTTCATTTGAAAAATGTATCGGAGCAGTTGAGGCGTGAGTCGAAACATCACTTTCTATGGTGGAAGCCAATAAACTTTAAATATTTTGGAGCACGAGCACGTGCATACTTTATCATTTTTGGGATTTTGGCATCTTATGCACCTGGCACTTTATTGAGTGGATGTGCATGCTTTCTTGTTTGTTCATTTGACAATTGTCATTTTATAGATTTTATTGAGTGGATGTGTGTGTGCTTTCTTGTTTGTTCATTTGAATTATTGACATTTTATAGATTTGTGTTTGGCACGAGTTAGATGTTTTTGTGCTTTTTAAGCCTTCAATATCGATTTTCATATTTAAAATATTCTATATAGTTGATTTATTCTTCTTTTCTTTTTAAAGAATGGCTTAGTTACAACCAAAATATAGGCTTATACTACTGAACAGTAAATGGGCATTCATTGATTGTTCACACTGCTGGCTGTTGGATATTTCAAGGGGGGTGTACGTGATATTGTTTTGTTAGAATAAAGGGCTAAATTCCCCTAGTAATCGTTGCTATAGACCGTTCAATGACAGGGGTCTGTATTCAATCGATCGATTGATTGTAAGGTATTTGATGGTATGTCACTGTTATACCAGATGACAGTATTAATTCAATTCAATTTTATTAAAGTGTCAAATCACAACAAGTTGTCTCAAGACACTTTACATGTAGAGAAGAGACCCGACAGTCCCACCCTGAGCAAGCAATTTTGCGACAGTGGCAACGAAAAACTCCCTCTTAACTGGAAGAAACGTCAGGCAGACCCTAGGCTCTAGGGTGGTGGCCTTCTGCCTCGACCGTGTCGGGGAAAAGAAGAGAGAGACAGAGGAGAGACGGAAAGAGATACAAGTAGTAACAATATGAAATAGCAAATATAATAGTGTAAGATAGTATATGATAATATAATATAGTACAGCAATAATGTGTATGCAGTATATAATGGTATAATATAAGAATGTTAAGATAATATACAGAATAGTGTAGTGGTATAGTGTAATGTAGTAGAAGTCCACGGTCGTGCTCCATGGAGAGGCCCGGTCCGCAGTCACAGTCTTGAGCCGCAGCTGGGGGTCCGGTTTGATGTGTTTGATGATGTCACTATTCTGTAGTCTGAAGACTCACCTCTTCAGACTCCACCTCAGCCCGTAGCACTTGACCTAGCCTTGACCTAGTATCTCTGCATTTGATGTGTATGTGTTTACCTAGCTGATTGTAAGTCGCTCTGGATAAAGAGCGTCTGCTGTTAAATGCTTAAATTGTAAAATTGTTGTGTGCCAGATGTAGGGCTGTCACGATTACACATTTAAGTTAACGATTAATTGTCACTGAAATAATTGCAATTAACGATTTAATTGTGTGTTTGGCATTGAACGCTGGAACATATGAATACAATTTTAATTTCTGTTTGCCATTTAGGCTTCGTAATAAAAAAATTGCACAGGGAAGATATGACAAAACCTAAATATACAAAGAAATTATTGACATTTTAATAATTTTATTTGTGTAAAAAATTGCAGAAATAGCTTATCTACAAGCTTACAACGCGTCACTTTGTGACGCGTTGTAAGCTTGTAGATCTGCTATTTCTGCTATTTTTGATATTTGAAAATGTGTGAACATTTTTCATCATGGAAACGATTATGACGATTATGCAAAAATAATTGCGATTATCTCAAATAATTGCGATTGGACGATTATGTAATAATTGTGACGGGCCTAGCCAGATGACAGTAAGGTGTTTGACAGTCTGTAACGTTATGACACTCTTGTTGCCAGATGACAGTAAGGTGTTTGACAGTCTCTAACGCTATGACACTGTGGGCGGCAGTGGCTCAGGGGTAGAGTGGCCGGGTAGAGTGAACTGGAAAACCGCAAGGTTCCCAGTTCGATCCCGGGCTGGGGCGCTCCCCTAGAGTTAGTGTCGAAGTGTCCTTGAGCAAGACGCTGAACCCCTAATTGCTCCCGATGAGCAGGTTGGTGCCTTGCATGGTTTCCTCCGCCATCGGTGTATGAATGTGTGTGTGAATGGGTTAATGGCACAATCAATGTAAAGCGCTTCGGATAGAAGCGCTATATAAATGCACCATTTACCATTTACCATTTACACTGTTGTGCCAGATGACAGTAAGGTGTTTGACAGTCTCTTAACGCTATGACACTCTTGTTGCCAGATGACAGTAAGGTGTTTGACAGTCTGTAACGTTATGACACTCTTGTTGCCAGATGACAGTAAGGTGTTTGACAGTCTCTAACGCTATGACACTGTTGTGCCAGATGACAGTAAGGTGTTTGACAGTCTCTAACGCTATGACACTGTTGTGCCAGATGACAGTAAGGTGTTTGACAGTCTCTTAACGTTATGACACTCTTGTTGCCAGATGACAGTAAGGTGTTTGCCAGTCTGTAACGCTATGACACTCTTGTTGCCAGATGACAGTAAGGTGTTTGACAGTCTCTAACGCTATGACACTGTTGTGCCAGATGACAGTAAGGTGTTTGACAGTCTCTAACGCTATGACACTGTTGTGCCAGATGACAGTAAGGTGTTTGACAGTCTCTAACGCTATGACACTGTTGTGCCAGATGACAGTAAGGTGTTTGACAGTCTCTTAACGTTATGACACTCTTGTTCCCAGATGACAGTAAGGTGTTTGACAGTCTCTTAACGCTATGACACTCTTGTTGCCAGATGACAGTAAGGTGTTTGCCGGGGCCTCAGAGCTGCAGCTGGACTGCCTCGGTGAGGAGAGCGGTGGAGGTGGAGGAGGAGGAGCGGACGTGAAGCACAGCGTCCTCCTGTCGTTGGACGTCCTGCCCCGCCCCCAGACCGATGACTTCTCTTCTGCAGCCGCCGCCCGCCACACCATGCCTGAGATGAGCAGCCCACTGCCCCTAGAGGCCGCCGACATCAAGCTGGACCCCGCGTCATGTGACATGCCTCACAACACGGGTGTGTGTGTGTGTGTGTGTCCCATTGTCACTGTCGGTTGTCCCAAACGTTTTGTTTTAGGAAATGGGAGGGGGAGGGGGGGGGGGGGGGGGGGGGGGCGTTCCAATGGATCCGATGTAGTTATTATTTAGTCACAAGCTCTTGTCAATACTTTTCGTTGGTTAAATATTTATAAAACCCACAGACACACTTAACCACTTTGAACCTGGACTCCCTATTTTTGGGCATGTTGTCACTATTATAGTTTTATATTATACTATTAGTTAGATTTTCAAAAATGGCTGAACTAGCCGATCTACAAGTAGATGATATGCTATTTTTTGCAACTTATGAAGGGCATTCATTTATGAAAAAATACATAAAAGTGAAATTAAATATGGAGATGCAATGTTTGGGCCCGACATGGACACATTGTAATCATAGTTGGTTACAAGTGAAGTTTGAAAAGCAACCCTGAAGGGCGTCTTTTAACCCGGGAACGCATCTGTGTCATTTTAGATTTCTTTGGCTATTAACTGATTCACTGCCAATCACGTAGATCTACGCGAACCTATTTAAAGCCGCCACGTGCCAATCGCGTAGATCTACGTGAACGAATTTATTATTATTATTTTTTTTTATTATATATATTTTTTTTCAATTTGACCCAAAGACCAAGGAGATACGATTTTTCGAAGATCTAGACTCCTATCCACTTCCTTGTTAACTTAAAACTTAAAAATTCTGTATCTCGGCTCCTGAGTACTTTTTTTTTTCAATGAAAAACTCTGGCACTGGCTAAAAAAATATGAAAATACCTCTGGCAGTTAATGGGTTAAAAAAATAGCAGGCCGCGCTATGAGCTTGTAGATCTGCTGTTTTTTTTTAAAAGAGTGTTAAAATGTGTGCAAATCTTAGAATATATATTTTTACATTTTTAACAAAAATGTTTGCTTCTCTTGAACAAAATATGTTGAGATGGGGGGGGGGGGGGAGGACATATCATTTTGGGAGTCCTTGACGTGAAAAAAAATTGAGAACCACTGATTATTATGGGTGCGTTCGGAAATGTGCACCGGGAGCTCACTCACGTATTGGCTTGTATTGGCTTGTATTGGCCAGTGCGCTCAGTGCTATATATCCGAACGCACCCTATAGCAACATAAGTAAAAAAAAAAGAAAAGAAAAAACTGTTAGGATTTAGAAGACATTTTTACAATCCCCAGAAGCAAAATTGCAAGCTCGTAGCTTGTAGATCTGCTATTTTTTTAATAGCCCAAAGTATAACATCATGGTTATATCAAAAAATCTAGTCCGGTGAATCTGTCCTGTGTTTGTCCTCTTACTGTGAGGAGGACAAACGTATACATAATGCATCATCCCAGACATGTTGTGTCATGTTAGTATTTTGAATATGTTCTACATGACATTTGACCCTCATCCCCCCATTCTTCTCTACCGTACAGATGGTTAGTCGTTAAAATAGGTTTTTGAATGGCAGCTTTAGGTTCCAGTCCATTTGCATGTGTTAGGAACGAGAGGCCCATTGTCTGTATAAATGCTGCAGCAGGGTGATCATAGCCGTCGGCCGTGGTTAAAAATAACTTCACTTCTCTTATTCAGCCCCAGAGAGCAGCTCTGCAGCTACTGGCCTTGTTAGTATGAGACAGGCCAACAGGAAAAAGCAAACGTTACCCTTTATTGTGGAAAAGCCATTAATCCATTAGGATCTGTTTAATTTTTTTGATTTCTTTCGGCTATTCAAAAATGGCAGATATACAAGCTCATAGCGTGGCACCGAGTGCCACGTTTTTTTTAAGACATTTGTAGAATCCTCAGAGGCAAAGATTTGAGTTACAAATGTTTGCTTTAAAGAATATATTATTCAAAGATCTGCACAAATTTTCACTATCTTTCAAAAATGACAGATCTACAAGCTCATAACGCGGCACTGAGTGCCGCACTATGAGCTTGTAGATCTGCTATTTTTTTAATAGTGCAAAGAAATCTAAAAACAGATGTCTAGATGCTTTCCCCGGTCTTAATGGGTTAATTAACAAGATGCACCTTAGCCTCCCTTTTCTGGGGGAAGAACATTCAGCAAAAAAAAAATGCTATCTGACAGGCGTCGCGATGACGCATATTGTCTGTTTTATTTCTGCGAGAGATTTGGTGTAGAGGGGGGAAAAAAGGAGGGGGCCTAGTATACACCCCTGGGGGACACCGGGTTTAAGTGGTTATGTTCTTACTGTGTGTGTGTGTGTGTGTGTGAAGGCAGACGGTGGAGGAACAGAAAGGTTCATGTTAATCAAACCGTTGCCTGCCATACACAGACAAAGATAACTTCATGTTATTTATACAGGAGCTGAGCAATGCTGAACCCTTTTTTTACATTACAGAAAAATCAATCAATGATACAGTGTGGTTAAAAAACACAGCAAGTTAAACTAGAATACCGTAGGTGTGCTCCATGTAGCGCATATCTCTGCCAGGCAAAGTGGCCCACCCAGGGTTAAGTACTGGAAAGGCGACTACATACTTCAACTGAACAAGAACTATTTTCGGCTTCAAGGGCAAGACCACTTTGGTAGAGGTTTGGGTTGTGTAGTTACCTTGCCATGATGTAACTCCAAAGGTGGACAAGAAATAAAAAGAGACACTTATTTACTCAGGCTTTTGGCAATTCATTTGTTTATTTTGTGTACTGTAAAGCGTCCTTGGGTTTCTGAAAGGCGCTATATAAATCCAAGTTATTATTATTATGATTTGCTCCAGAAATTGATGATTCAAAATACGCTCCTCATTGACTTACATTGTACGGTGAAACAGCTATCAAAGTCACTCTTGTAGCACGTAAACGAGCACAAACAAAGTTGATTCAGACAATATAGAACATTGCAAAACAGTGTTTTTTTCTTTTTAAAAATAAAAATGTTCACTTCCTGTTGATTTTGCTATTTTTATTAAGAAGAAAATCCGGACTGGATCTGCGGATCCGGATCTTCAAATAGTAAAATCAGCAGGAAGTTGACATTTTTTATTAAGAAAAATAAACAATACTGGGTTTGGTAATGTTCTATATTGTCTGAATCAGCTTTGTTTGTGTTCGTTTACGTGCTAAAAGAGTGACTTTGAGAGCTGTTTCACCGTACAATGTAAGTCGATGAGGAGCATATTTTGAGTCATCAATTTCTAATCAATGGAGCAATTATTTTTGATTTCTTGTACACCAAGTGGTCTTGCCCTTTTTATGAAGTGCTTGCAAATCCAAAGAAAGTTCAGAGCTGACAAAAGCATTTTGTAAAAGTCCCTCAGAATAAGCTCTGGGTTCCCAATGCTAGAACGTGCCCACTCCTGCAGCTCGCTGAAGCATTGTATAGAGCCATTGAGATGGAAGAGTTGTGCCTCTGAGACTGAGTGTCTCCGCTCACTCCATCGGGTGTAGTAACGTAGCGTTTATTATTTATGACCCTTTATTGACGCTTAAACACTTTTATCTCAATGGCTCTTGATTGTGTACAGCGCTGAAGTGTTCTCCACTATTTATACTTTCATCAATCTCGGACGTGCTGCTTAGACATAATGTGTCTCTGAGATGATGTGTAATGACACAGACGAGAGGAGTGCTATCATAGACTGCTGCTTATTTTATGACTGGTGTCTGTGTGGAAGGGCACTGATACAGCAGCATGTACCGAGGCTCAATACATGGAGAGGGATTAATATCCACACTAAGGACATAAAACGATATAAATCACGAGCAGCCGGACAAAGTTCTGACAGGCCCTGCCGAGAGTGATGAATGACTGTCATTTATTTCTTATTGCCTAATGCCTACCCAACTGGGTTCAGACGTTGGTTGAAGTGTGTTGGTACAAAGAGAAGTCCAACGTGCTTAACCCATTAACACATTCCATGCCAGAGTTTAATCTCATAATGTACTCACCAGTGCCAGCGTTTTATTGTTGTTTTTTTGTTTTTATCATGTCGCCACAGACCTCGCTAAATAAGTTAAAAGTGCGCGTTCATTTGGTTCTAAACACACAGCGGATCCGTGAGAAACGTCCAGCGAAAACAGTTTCCAAATGCGAGCCGCCATCTTGAAGCTACAGCCGATACACGCTAAACAGTGATCAGCGAGGAGAAAAACAACAAACCGAGAAAATCGAGTTTTAAACAGGATCCCAGACAGGAAGCGGATACGATCGAAAAAAACGGAACCCGAATAATTCCGTTTCCGACCGAAAACCGGAAACGGAAATGGATCAAAAAAATTCGGAAAGTGCACCTTGGGCGATTAACATGGGAATCGGCGGTTCGCGTAGATCTACGCGACTGGCACGCTGCGGCTTTAAATAGGTTCGCGTAGATCTACGCGATTGGCATTCAATGTGTTAAGACCAGGGAAAGCATTTGTGTCATTAACACATGGAATGCCAGAGTTATTTCAGAGTTTTTAGCTGTTTTATGCCAGAGATTTTTCATTGAGAAAAAAAAAGTACTCAGGAGCCGAGATACCGAATTTTTAAGTTTTAAGTTAACAAGGAAGTGGATGGGAGTCTAAATCTTCAAAAAATCATATCTCCTTGGTCTTTTTTTTTTTGTTGAAAAAATGCATATATGCGTTCTTGGCACTCAAGTGATGGATTCAAAAGAACGCATATATGCGCATATATGCTATTTTTGAATAGCCCAAAGAAATCAAACAAATTACACGGATGCTTTCTCTGTCCTAATGGATTAAGCCTTTTGAAGGTAGAAGGGCTCGTCTTTTTCCCCAACAGATAAATGAATGGAGCACTCGACTGGTCTGCACAGATTTATTATTTTGCAGGGTGACGGACGTTTTGACTTGCGTCTTCCTCGGAGTCAATCAGAACAAAGTAGAGAGGGGAGGGTATATAGTACCCTCCCCCTTGATGTCAATGTCAGCCTTTTTGCATAGAGAAAAGTGAGCAAAAAATATCCAATATATAATTATAAACCATAGACAACCAATTTTATTAATACATCAATATACAATATGCTGTATATATCATGCAACAGTGTTTCTCCTTTGTAGGGCAGTTGATTTAAGCTTTAAACTTGAGAGGGTATATTACCATACCATTTGGTTTAAGTATGTAACTGGTTTAAGTAGTGGGTTGCAGCCATTTAAGACTCAGGACCCGAGGAAGCTATGTGGGGAAATGGCATTTTCACGACACACAGTTCCACTTTGTCTCGTCATACAGTTCAACTTTGTCTCGACATACAGTTCCACTTTGTCTCGAAATACAGTTCAACTTTGTCTCAGCACGCAGTTCAACTTCGTCTCGACATGCAGTTCAACTTTGTCTCGACATACAGTTCAACTTTGTCTCGACACACAGTTCAACTTTGTCTCGACACACAGTTCAACTTTGTCTCGACACACAGTTCAACTTTGTCTCGACATACAGTTCAACTTTGTCTCGACATACAGTTCAACTTTGTCTCGACATACAGTTCAACTTTGTCTCGACATACAGTTCAACTTTGTCTCGACATACAGTTCAACTTTGTCTCGACATACAGTTCCACTTTGTCTCGACATACAGTTCCACTTTGTCTCGACACACAGTTCAACTTTGTCTCGACACACAGTTCAACTTTGTCTCGACACTCAGTTCAACTTTGTCTCGACACACAGTTCAACTTTGTCTCGACATACAGTTCAACTTTGTCTCGACACACAGTTCCACTTTGTCTCGACATTCAGTTCAACTTTGTCTCGACATACAGTTCAACTTTGTCTCGACATACAGTTCAACTTTGTCTCGACATACAGTTCAACTTTGTCTCGACACACAGTTCAACTTTGTCTCGACATACAGTTCAACTTTGTCTCGACATACAGTTCAACTTTGTCTCGACATTCAGTTCAACTTTGTCTCGACACACAGTTCAACTTTGTCTCGACACACAGTTCAACTTTGTCTCGACATACAGTTCAACTTTGTCTCGACACACAGTTCCACTTTGTCTCGACACTCAGTTCAACTTTGTCTCGACATGCAGTTCAACTTTGTCTCGACACACAGTTCCACTTTGTCTCGACACACAGTTCAACTTTGTCTCGACATACAGTTCAACTTTGTCTCGACACACAGTTCCACTTTGTCTCGACACTCAGTTCAACTTTGTCTCGACATGCAGTTCAACTTTGTCTCGACATACAGTTCAACTTTGTCTCGACACACAGTTCAACTTTGTCTCGACATACAGTTCAACTTTGTCTCGACATACAGTTCAACTTTGTCTCGACATACAGTTCAACTTTGTCTCGACATACAGTTCAACTTTGTCTCGACATACAGTTCAACTTTGTCTCGACATACAGTTCAACTTTGTCTCGACATACAGTTCCACTTTGTCTCGACATACAGTTCCACTTTGTCTCGACACACAGTTCAACTTTGTCTCGACACACAGTTCAACTTTGTCTCGACACACAGTTCAACTTTGTCTCGACACTCAGTTCAACTTTGTCTCGACACACAGTTCAACTTTGTCTCGACATACAGTTCAACTTTGTCTCGACACACAGTTCCACTTTGTCTCGACACTCAGTTCAACTTTGTCTCGACATACAGTTCAACTTTGTCTCGACATACAGTTCAACTTTGTCTCGACATACAGTTCAACTTTGTCTCGACACACAGTTCAACTTTGTCTCGACATACAGTTCAACTTTGTCTCGACATACAGTTCAACTTTGTCTCGACATTCAGTTCAACTTTGTCTCGACACACAGTTCAACTTTGTCTCGACACACAGTTCAACTTTGTCTCGACATACAGTTCAACTTTGTCTCGACACACAGTTCCACTTTGTCTCGACACTCAGTTCAACTTTGTCTCGACATGCAGTTCAACTTTGTCTCGACATACAGTTCAACTTTGTCTCGACATACAGTTCAACTTTGTCTCGACACACAGTTCCACTTTGTCTCGACACTCAGTTCAACTTTGTCTCGACATGCAGTTCAACTTTGTCTCGACATACAGTTCAACTTTGTCTCGACACACAGTTCAACTTTGTCTCGACATACAGTTCAACTTTGTCTCGACATACAGTTCAACTTTGTCTCGACATTCAGTTCAACTTTGTCTCGACACACAGTTCAACTTTGTCTCGACACACAGTTCAACTTTGTCTCGACATACAGTTCAACTTTGTCTCGACACACAGTTCCACTTTGTCTCGACACTCAGTTCAACTTTGTCTCGACATGCAGTTCAACTTTGTCTCGACACACAGTTCAACTTTGTCTCGACATACTCGACACGCAGTTCAACTTTGTCTCGACACACAGTTCAACTTTGTCTCGACATACAGTTCAACTTTGTCTCGACATACAGTTCAACTTTGTCTCGACACACAGTTCCACTTTGTCTCGACACTCAGTTCAACTTTGTCTCGACATACAGTTCAACTTTGTCTCGACATGCAGTTCAACTTTGTCTCGACACGCAGTTCAACTTTGTCTCGACATACAGTTCAACTTTGTCTCGACATACAGTTCAACTTTGTCTCGACACGCAGTTCAACTTTGTCTCGACACGCAGTTCAACTTTGTCTCGACATGCAGTTCAACTTTGTCTCGACACGCAGTTCAACTTTGTCTCGACACGCAGTTCAACTTTGTCTCGACATACAGTTCAACTTTGTCTCGACACGCAGTTCAACTTTGTCTCGACACGCAGTTCAACTTTGTCTCGACACGCAGTTCAACTTTGTCTCGACACGCAGTTCAACTTTGTCTCGACATACAGTTCAACTTTGTCTCGACACGCAGTTCAACTTTGTCTCGACATGCAGTTCAACTTTGTCTCGACATACAGTTCAACTTTGTCTCGACATACAGTTCAACTTTGTCTCGACACGCAGTTCAACTTTGTCTCGACATACAGTTCAACTTTGCCTCATTTCTATATATGTGACACAGATGGCCAGCCGGTGAAGAGGAAGAAGGGACCCGCCCCTAAGATGCTGGGGAACGAGGTGTGCAGCGTGTGCGGCGACAAGGCCTCGGGCTTCCACTACAACGTGCTGAGCTGCGAGGGCTGCAAGGGCTTCTTCCGGCGCAGCGTCATCAAGAGCGCCCAGTACTCCTGCAAGAACAACGGCCGCTGTGAGATGGACATGTACATGAGGCGCAAGTGCCAGCAGTGCCGCCTGCGCAAGTGCAGGGAGGCGGGCATGCTGGAGCAGTGTGAGTGATCATTATCCATTGACATTCATGATATGATAAGGTGGGCTGGTCTTCTCTGAGTGAGAGGCGCAATTATCATTGGCACCTCTTTATTTATAAAGCCCTGGTTGGAATATTACCACCTTATATCTCATCCATGCTATGTCAGAAACCTAGTCACGTTCTAACTCGCTCTGGCGATTGGATAGTCCTTCTGGTTCCTTTTGCCAGTTCGGAACTGGGAAAGACTGCTTTCAGTTTTGGTGCACCTGATTCCTGGAACCTCTTGCAACAAGATCTGAAATTGAATACCCTAGCGTCTATTGGCCATTTTAAGAATTTATGTAATAACCGTGCATTACCTGTATGCAACTGTTTTAACTGATTGCTGTCAACATGCAACTGTTTGCTTGTTTGTTGTCAACATTATCGTTTTCTTGTTGTTCTTATGTTATATAAATGTGTGCAATCTCTGCATTATTATAAATGAGGGTCTCCCTCAATGATCTCTCAGAGAATCTTAAATAAAGGTTGAATTAATTTAAATAAGTGATGAGTCGCACTCAGTGACAAGAGTGAGTTTGTTTCTTTTATTTCTTCTCCACGTCTTTACAAGAAAGGACAAACGTTTGGGTACTCAAGCCTTCGTCAGTGCTCGATAGATGAATAGTCCTTTTCTCTGTAAAGACATGGAGAAGAACATAAAAGAAGCAAACTCACTCTTGTCGCTCTGAGTGCGACTCGTCACTTATATAAATGTCATTGTTGTAAGAGGGTGTCACACCAGAGGAGTCGGAGCGCACATCTTTTTGCTTAGATACTGGAATGAAAGGACAGCAGTGTCAGGGCGCTCGGGTGGCGCAGTGATAAAGTGCCTGCCCACCACCGCGGAGGTTATGGGTTCGAATCTCTACTCTACACTAACGCAATTGGCCCGTGTTCGGGGGAGGGACGCCGGGGGGCGGGGTAGGGTGATAATTGGTCACTGCACGTAAATCCTAGGGCAGCAGTGGGCAACTTTGATGATGGAGAGGGCCACTATAGTTCCACACTCACTCCAGAGGGCCACATAGCATATATGGTCTCTCCGTGTATTTTCTTTTTTCGCCATTCTATGTCACACAAAAGTAGCAAAAATAGCCGATCTACAAGCTCACACAATGCTTTTTTTTTTTTTTTTTAGATCTGACATTCATAGTGACAGAATACTGCCAAAAAAAACCAAAAAAACGAAGTCTCGCTAGACAAGATTGAAATCTCGAGATTTCAATCTCGTCTAGCGAGACTTAGATTTATTTATTTATTTATTTTTTGGTTGCATAATGTTGTCACTATGAACGTCAGATCTAAAAAAATAAATTAAAAAAAAGCTATTAAAATATGCCATCCAACGCAGGGCCTATCCGCGCACGTTTTAAGCTGTTATGACATTTTTCTACTGTACCATTCATCCTAAGATATCATAACATCATAGAAAAGGTAAGAAAACCTTAGTCCAACATTCTCCTTTAACCTGCAGGCCGCATTAAGTGAATGTGGGGAGCCGCATGTGGCCCCCGGGCCGCCAGTTGCCCATGTATGTCCTAAGGGCTGGGGGCGGATTCTGTCAGCAGGGAGTGTTGGGCGGGAAGATTACTGTAGGATGAAGGCTCTACGTCCTCCCGGTGGGGGCTCCTCACTGGTAGGCGAGCCAGTAGGATACGACAGCAGTGACAACACAGAAACGTGTGTGGGGGAGGAATTAATTGGCATAACGACTACATTGTGGAGAAAGGGTGGTAAAAAAAGAAGAAAGGACAGCATTGAAGTGTATTTATTGAATACTGTCTAACATGGGGGTATTGCTGTGTGTTGTGTGTTGGGGCAGGCGTCCTCTCAGAGGAGCAGATCAGAGTGAAGAAGCTGAAGAAGGCCCAGGAGGACGAGGTGGCCCACACCTCGGCCTCCGTGTCGCCCACGCCCCCTCCGGAGCTCATCTCCCTGGCTCCACAGCAGCATGAGATGATAGAGAAGCTGGTGTCCATGCAGAAGCAATGCAACAAGAGGTCCTTCATAGACCGCCCGAAAGTCACAGTGAGTGTCCACACAGTGATGCGTATACATACAGGTGCATTTCCCCCCCATAATGTCATTAAAAAAGTGAAACTTTCATTTATTCTACATTCATTACACATGAAGTGAAATAAGTCAACAACTGTGTAGTAATGTCCACAGATTCACACGGCAACAGTTACAAAGTTTGGTATAATCTATAAAAGTTTGATTAACGCATTAAGACCGGGAACGCATCTGTTGCATTTTAGATGTCTTTGGCTGTTAAAAAATAGCAGATCTACAAGCTCATAGGTGGCGCCCTATGAGCTTGTAGATCTGCTATTTTAGAAAATCGTTGCTTTTGGGGGTCCCTGTAGCAAAATATTTTGAGATGCAGGGGTCTGCGGACAAATACATATTTTGGGGGTCCTTGACATGAAAAAAGTTTGAGAACCACTGATACAGCAACATACGTTTTTTTCCAAAACTACTTGAGTTAAAGATATATATATATTAGAGATGCGCAGATGGCCTCTCACGTCACCCGAATCCGCATGTACAAATTAATTATCCGCCCGTTATCCAACTGCAATAATTATATTAACCAATTTAAATATCCGCACCTACCGTTTTTCCCGTATGTCAAAATATTATTATTTTCTGGTATTCCCTGTTAGTTTTAGTATTAGTTGTGCAATGCGATCACAAAATGCATTGATTTAGCCTATGGAATGTCGGTGCGTCTTTTTTCTTTTTTTTAAACCGGTGCTGCGCTGAACATACAGACTCTGTGCGGCATCCAACATACAGGCATCCAACATACATGCGGCATCCAACATACAGAGCCCACTGCTCTGCTGCGCTGAACATACAGACTCTTTTGTGATCGCATCGCACAGAGGCTGCTCTACACACTCACACAGACACAAGCACGCAGAGATTTAGCTATTTTATGGATAGATATATTAGATGTCATTAATTTATTTACCGCAATATTTCACCCGCGGTTTATCCGATATTAATTAATAATTATATTTGATTGACCCGAATCCACCCAAACTGCGGTTAACTGCGGCAACCGCGGCTAAAACCGCGATCCGCGCATCTCTAATATATATATATTCAAAGATTCACCAAAATGAATGCAGATTTTAAAAAAAAGCAGATCTACAAGCTCGATCTACAAGCTCATAGCTATGAGCTTGTATATCTGCTATTTTTAAATAGCCCAAAGTATAAAATAATGGTTATAGCTAAAAGAAAATGACACGGTATATGCGTTCCCGGATTGAATGGGTTAAATCTAACATACAGTATGAACATTGTATTATTATTATTACTTTTCCAGAATCATGCATTATGTTTTGTGTTCCTCTTGACAGCCGTGGCCACAGAGTCAGGACCCCCAGAACCGAGAGGTGCGTCAGCAGCGCTTCGCCCACTTCACTGAGCTGGCCATCATGTCGGTGCAGGAGATCGTGGACTTCGCCAAGCAGCTCCCTGGCTTCCTGGAGCTCACCAGAGAGGACCAGATCGCTCTGCTCAAGACTTCCACTATTGAAGTAAGATCATCATCGCTGTCGGGTGTAAACCTAATATGTCCAAAACGTGTTACTTTTTAGGATTCAAATTCAACAACAGCTACTTTGCTACAACAGCAAAGTAGAAGATCTACAAGCTCGAAACGCGTCGCTTCATATGGAGATAAGAGGTTTCCAAACCTCCATCTCCATATTTAAACATTTTCTGTTTTCTTGTCTGTAAATTAACGCCCTACTTCGCCGTACAAGTACAAAAGTACGAAAATGGCTGATCTACAAGCTCACAACACGTCATGTTGTGAGCTTGCAGAACTCGCATTATGAGCTTATTTTCTGAGAACACTCAGAAAAATTGCAAAAACAATTTACACATTTTGATCTGTAAGGCCATAGAGCAGCGCTACTCAACCCGCGGGCCGCATGCGGCCCGATCGCAGCGTCTTGGCGGCCCCCTCATGGTCAAAAAAAAATAAAAAAATTAATAAAAACTTTTTTTTTTTTTTTTTTTTTTTTAAGCACAGGATAAAAATATACATTTCCGTTCAAATATATGGGTTGCTAAAACATTTTTCAAAAACAAACAGACAGACATACATACAGGTGCGTCAATTGTTACAGGTATAATGCATAGTTTTCTATGCATTTCGGGTTTTTGGGGGTTTGACCCCCAAATTTTTCCGGCCGCACGGCTTTGCCGCGCGCCCAGGATAGGTGTCTGCCACTGGACATACACACAACACAAAATAAACTGGTACAGTGAAAAGAATATGATGTCAAAATGTACATTTTCTTGTGTGTTACAAAATCAAAAAATCCAAAATAGGACCGTCATTTTTATGGCGGCCCCTTGGACTTTTGGTATTTTGCTGAGTGGCCCCTGAGCCATCTTAAGTTGAGTAGCCCTGCCATAGAGTATATAAAAAGCCGTTTGTAAATGCTTAATATACTATTAATAAGTAATGTCAACTTTGTTCAAGCATACTTGATTTCTATGTGTGAAATCATGCTGGAAATATTCTGGCTGTAACTTTCTTGCTATATAGATTGTCTCCGTCATATTCCAGTCCCAGATGTGTTTGTGATGTCTGTCCACACAGATCATGCTGCTGGAGACGTCTCGGCGATACAATCCAGCCATCGAGAGCATCACTTTCCTGAAAGACTTCAGCTACAACAAGGAGGACTTCGCCAAAGCAGGTGTGCAGCTCATTGAGCCGCTATTTGTGAAAATGTTTGAAATTAGTTTTTAGACGTCGTCTGCATTAAGACCGGGAACGCATCTGTGTCATTTTAGATTTCTTTGGCTATTCAAAAATAGCAGATCTACAAGCTTGTCGATTATTTTTACACCCAGCTATTTTTGAAAACTCTTGACAATTTGTGCTTTGAAAAAAAATAATATATATAAATATATGAAAGTGAACATTTTTAACTGCAATATTTGCTTCTGGGGTCCCTGGAAGAAAATATTTTGAGATGGGGGTCCGCGGCCAAATACATAGAATTTTGGGGGTCTTTGACTTGGAAAAAGTTGGTGCACCACTGATATAGCAACCAAACAACAAAAATTATATGCATTTGGCCGCGGACCCACCCATCTGAAAATATTTAGTTCCAGGAACCCCCAGCAAAAATGTTTGCTTTAAAATAATATATATATTCAAATATTTGCACACATTTTCAAGATTTTTCAAAAATAGCAAAAATATACAAGCTCATGAGCTTGTATATCTGCTATTTTTTGATAGCAAAAGAAATCTATAATGACACAGATGCGTTCCCGGATTGAATGGGTTACTTGCTGTCATCAAAAAAGTCATATAATGGAGCTTGTAGATCAGTGGAGTTCCCTCTGGTGTCTTTTAAAGTAGTTTGACAGGTACATTGGGCACTGCAGGTGCCTTGAGTATCTTGAAAACCAGACCCTATTGCAGGTTTCTGTACTCTGTCCTCTACCCTGAGCCTGTAGCTCATTTATAATTGTCACTGGCACTTTCATTGAAGGAAGGAACTTAATGGATTACCTCTTGAACCTGGATGGACTGATAACAATAAAGCAGTTAGAGGCTTGTCAAACGGTAGCATGAAAAGGTTTGAGCAGGAACGTACCTCTTCGCCAAAGGAATAGTCATTAAATATACTGGAAGCTCCCTGTCAATCTCAAAACATGCGCACTTTTCCATATCTTCCCCTGTGAAGCAAAAAAAATGCATTCAGACAAGCCACTAGTCTTGTCTGCCTTAATTTGACGTGGCTTTGATGACCCGTTTTTATAACTTTGTGTGTGTGTGTGTGTGTGTGTGTGTGTGTGTGTGTGTACTGTAGGTTGTTGGTCCATTTTCAGTTGAGATGGTAGAGTTTACACTGTGTTTTTATGGTGCCCAGAGACTATAGATGCAAAGCTGGTACAAAGCATCTTTCCTCCTGAAAACAATTGAGGGAACACTTTGATCCCTTACATTTCTTTCCCCTGCTGTTTCCCTTCATTTTATTTGAGCAGTTTTCATGAAAGTTTCACTAAAAGTCAAATTAACCCATTAAGACCTGGAAGGCATCTGTGTCATTTTTAGATTTGAGCTAAAAAGCATTATTTTACTTTGGCTATTCAAAAATAGCAGATCTACAAGCTCATAGCGCAGCACCGAGTGAATATATATATTTTTAAAGCGAACATTTTTAACTCAAATCTTTGCTTCTGGGACCCCCTGGAACAACATATTTTGAGGCGGGGGTCCGTGGCCAAATACATATAATTTTGGGGGTTCTTGACATGAAAAAGATTGAGCACCACTGATATAGAAACGTACGTTTTTTAGAAAACTGTTGGGATTTAGGAGACATTTAGAATCGGCTTCAGGTCTTAATGGGTTAAAAGATCAAAGTGTTCCCTCAATTCTACGAGCAGTTTTTTGTACATGGACCCTTGATACAAAATATCACAAAGAGAGAATTGTTTTTACGACTTAGCGTAATAGCAGCCTAAGCATTTCTTTTAGTACCTCGCCTTGTAGATCTGCTATTTTCGGGGTTATGATGACACCAGTCCATATGACTGGAATATAAATGAAGCTTCACTCTGTGCAGAGTGCCCCTAAAGTCCTGGGTAGAGTTTATTTGTGTCTCCCACGTTTCCTTCCTGAAACGGACACGGGGCCGCTTCACTTCCCTCATCTCTCAACTTCTGTCTTTATTTATTTCAGGGCTCCAGTTTGAATTCATCAACCCCATCTTTGAGTTCTCCAAGGGAATGAACGACCTGCACCTGGACGAGGCTGAATACGCACTGCTCATCGCTATCAACATCTTCTCTGCAGGTCAATATATCCTCTCTGTCATGTTGGAAACCTCATATGTCAAAAACTGTTTCTTTTCAGGATTCAAATTTAAAAAAAAGGCTAAAGTAGCACATCCACAAGCTCAATTTGTGTTCAAGGTTTCTTTATTGGTATTTTCCAATTCACATACAGGTCAATAAGACAAAAGCATACAAAAAACATTGTATGTTACCACTCCCACCCCCCCCAAAGTTCCCGCTCCTAAAGAGCCACAACCCTGGTATCTTGTTGTACCATTAACCCTTTAAGACCTGAAACCGATTCTACAAAATGTCTTCTAAATCCTAACATTTTTTTGTCATGTCAAGGACCCCCAAAATGATATGTATTTGGCCGCGGACCCCCATCTCAAAATATTTTGTTCCAGGGACCCCCAGAAGTAAAGAATAGAGTTAAAAATGTTCGCTTTAAACAATATATTTTCAAAGATTTGCACACATTTTCACGATTTTTCCAAAATAGCCAAAGTCTAAAATAATGCTTTTTAGCTCAAATGAAAAAGTGACACAGATGTGTTCCAGGTCTCAATGGGTTAACAAAAAAAGACGATACAAACAAATAAGACGAAAGATGAAAGTTGAAACAAAATGTAAAATGAGGATAAAAATTCAAGTCAAAGAAGTTAAGTATACACAGTAGAATATGAATCATTAAATGAAATTAAAAATGAAAATACACAAACAAAATTAATAATGCAAAAACAAATACAGTGGGGTCAGTAATTATGGGTCATTAATATCAGCAGCATTCATCCTCTCTTTACATGTTAAAAATGATTGCCAGATGGTGGTACATTTTCAGAGCACACCCCCTTGTGGAGTAACACATTTTCTCCAAAGTCAAGTGATGCATAATATCATTAACCCATGATTTAAAAGTTGGTGGGAATTTTTATATCCATTTAAGCAGTATCAGCGTGGCCGTGACTAGGTTTCTGCCCGACAGCAACGATATACAGTACACCAGGTACTGTCACTCTCTGAGTGATACTGCTGGCTCTGCTAATGCTAAGCCAGCAGTTCTCTATCCTTTTCTGGATCGTTGCCCACTTGAAAATGAATGTCTAAAGCGTTCGCAGACGACCACCCGTCTGACCACTTAACACGGCAGCCAATCGGTGCATTCTCAGAGGATATTTATTTTAATGATCAAATAATTGATCGTGTCGTGGCTTTGGATCAATGGAACCAACGTATTATACTATAAGTTCATTATTTTTCATATGGTAACACTTAAAGCCTACAGTATACAACCCTTCGTTGACTCAGGGCCCGGGGGTGTCCCCAGGGGACTATACTTGGTCCCCTCCTTTTTCCCCTCTACACCAAATCTCTCTCACAAGTCCACAAGCAACGCGACACATTGTGAGCTTCTAGATTCTTTGGCAGAATGTTTGCCTGCTATGACGTGCCCAGAACCAGGATGCCAGGGCTCATGTTGTTAATTAGTTTCAGTGGTGGAAAAAGTACTCAAATGTTTTACTTAAGTAAAAGTATTAATACTGCAATGTAGAAGTACTCACAACGCGTGAACGCGTTGTGATTAATAAAAGTAAAAGTGGTTAATGTATGTTTTATAATTTATATCTGCAAAGTAACTAGTAACTAAAAATTTCAAATAATTGTAGTGGGGTAAAAGTACAATATTTGCCTATGAGATGTAGTGGAGTAGAAGTAAAAGTATAGACAATTAGAAATACTCCACTAAAGTAAAAGTACCTCAAAATTGTACTTAAGTACAGTACTTAAGTAAATATACTTAGTTACTTTCCACCACTGATTAGTTTAAAATTGTCCATCACCCAGTTGCATTCCCACTTAAACACAATTCATTACATTCTGGATGTTTTAGTTTTTTTTCTAGTACCTGAGCATGTTGTTTATTCTTTTTATTTATACATTTCAGATCGGCCCAATGTGCAGGATCACGATTTGGTGGAGCGGCTGCAACAGCCGTACGTCGACGCCCTTCGATCTTACATCATGATCAAGAGACCCAACGTACGTACTGTACCCTAAATCCCCAATTATTGCGTCATCGCCTAGTCGCAAATATTTGACACAATTAACATCATTGTTTCCATGTTGAAAAGTAAGTAAATTCACGCTATTGTTTTGTCACCATTTGTAATGGTGACAGCCCTAGTGTGCCAGTTGACATCGTGCCCCAAGGCACTCCGATGGGCGAGTCAAACTTAAATGGCACGCCTGTATTCATAGTGAAAATAACCGCTCTACAAGCTCACAACACAAGCATGTAGCATCGGCTATTTCTTTTTGCAGAACGTTAACTTATTATGACATGCCCATGATAGCTTCATGTAGTTACTGTAAGAAGGGCAGGACATTTCCTGTTTGGGAACTGATAACAGGACCTACAGTACTGTACTTCTTCATCCAATTTACAATTTAGGCCTTTTATCAGACGCTCTTTATCCAGAGCCACTTACAGTAAGCAAGGTAAACATGTACATCAATTGCAGAGAGACAGTGTAGTGCCTCAGTAATCTAGGATCACAGTTAAACCAAGGATCTAGCATCAGTCTAAACAATATAATATCAAAATAATTAATAATCTGTACATTGTGATTACTCATCCGCATTTTTTCACCTTTAATGTGTTTTTATTGATGTCTCTGAGAGTTGCTGTAACACCTTAATTTCCCCTCGGGGATGAATAAAGTACCTACCTACCTAATTGGCTGATTCTATTCTATTAACCCATTAAGACCGGGAAAGCATCTGTCATTTTTTAACCACTTTAACTTTAAATTATCTTATACTTTGGCTATTCAAAAATAGCACAGAGAAAAATCATGAAAATGTGTGTAAAGCTTTGAATGTATATATTTTAAAGCGAACATTTGTATATATGCAGATCTACAAGCTCATAGCGCGGCACTCGGTGCCGCGCTATGAGCTTGTACATCTGCTATTTTTTGAATAGCCAAAGTATAAAATAATGGTTAAAGTGGTTACACAGATGCGTTCCCTGTTTTAATGGGTAATAAGTAGTGTTGTTTTTGTTCTTCTCCAGGATCACCTGATGTTCCCTCGCATGCTGATGAAGCTGGTGAGCCTGCGGACGCTCAGCAGCGTCCACTCGGAGCAGGTGTTTGCGCTGCGTCTGCAGGACAAGAAGCTCCCGCCTCTGCTGTCCGAGATCTGGGACGTTCACGAGTGACTGGAGGAGGAGCACCCCCCCCACGACCACGACCCCCGACGCCACACACTCTGTAGCCTCACAAAGCACCCGGGACGGACGGACAGACAGATGGACGTACAGACAGACAGATGCAGCATCCTCTGAGCGGTTCAACGTAAAGCCCCCGGACGGACGGACAAACGGACGTATGGACGTACGCAGCAACTTCCGAGCAGGTCCAACAAGACTGAACATTGACGTGAAAGAGACAAAACCCCACTAGGAAACAACTAGGCTTCCAGTTCTGCTCTTTTCATGATCAGGCACTGTTGGTTTTTCGAAGATTGGAGATTTTCTTTTTTTGTCACTTTTCTTATTTTTATTTTAAAATTTTCTTTGTGGAAGTTTTAAGTGCTGCTGATGAATGCTTTTTTTTTGATGACAGGAGGTTTTTTTTTTGACGTGTGAACAAAACAGCCCCCCTATCTCATCCTGAGGTGTTGATGTTGCTTTTTCGGGCTGATTTCGGGGTGAGATTTAACACCATCGTCATCATCAGGGCATCCACAAGCCAGTGTTTAACCCCATTGAATGAACTAACACCTGTTGAAACTCGTTAACCATTTGAACCCTAGCGTCCATATTCTGGGAAGATTCGGGGGGAAAATAGCCGATCTACAAGCTCAGAAGGAGCTTGTAGATGGTGCTTTTTTTTTCCGGCGAAGAGATAGGGGGGGCGTAAATACTAGTGACCTTAGTATAGAGCCCTGGGGAACCCCGGTCATCTAAGTAAATAGGGTTTAAGTGGTTAAGTTGTGTATTCTAACAGTGATAATCAGGATGCTTTGGGCTGTGTTATAATAACACAGATGGCTGACAGTTTAATTTAAGTAGTTTCTGCAGTTCTTGGCTTTTGAATAGGTAACAGCTGGTGATAAACAGACTACTGACTGATGTTAAGCAACGTCTTGTTGGTGTTCTGATTAGTGTTGGTGTGGTAGGGTTGTGATAAGGCAGCAGTTAGCGTGTGTTCCTTATGGAGAAGAGAATGGGTTAAAATCATGCAACGCCGAGCTACAGTGTGTGTGTGTGTATATATACATATATATATATTAGGCACGTAACGATTCACTCAACTCACCATACGATTCGAATCACAATACTAGGTTCACGATAACATTTTTCTTAAACACAAACTTATTTTCCAGACAAATGACCGAAACCCTTTTTTTTTTAAATAATTTTTTACACAAATACAGTATTTTCTCTCTCTCTCCTTACAATACTGTGTTTTCTCTTTATCCTCTTTTCAACACAGTAGCAAATGACTGAAAACTTCTTTTTTTTTTATCAATTCTCTTACAAAGATCCTGTATTTTCTTGTCTTTGTTTGTTTTTACGGGCCCTCTGCTGTTTGCATCGCGATCAATTTTTTATTAAATTGATTTAAATTGTTGGAAGTTTTTGGATCGACCAGTTTGATAAATCGTTACATGCCTAATGTATGTATAAAAATACACATATTTTGTATGTGTTGTCAATTACTTGAGTTTATTCTTCCAAATACACAGGTGACCTTTTTTTAGGTCATATCTACCTGCCCTTAATTATTCAAGTAAATTGATTTATTTTCACAAGAAACAAAAATAAATATTTAGCGCGCACATGAAATATCAATGAGATTGCACAATCATTTAGCAATGCACAAGGAACTGGTAGTCTGAGATCTGGTGGCAATGTGACTGACATACTGAGACTGAGTTGTCATTGGCCGGTCATCGAGACTGAGTTGTGATTGGCCGGTCATTTGGGACAGATAATGGTGAAGGGAGTCAAAGGGACACTTTGCTGATTTAAAACAAAGAATATATGCCTCACAGGAAGGAGTCACAGCATTTCTGAATACGGCCATCGTAGTTAGGATTGTTATCCGGAACCGGACTGAGTTTTCAGTTTGTTATAGTCCTCCTCTGATTTCAAACTGGACACCATCTTGGAAACGTGGTCGGGTTTTTGTGCTCGCCACACTCCCACGTAGCAACGCAAAATTACGCTCTTCGTAACCAGGCATTTCACAGGTACAGCGAGCACCTATCTGGTTTCTATTCTGAATGAACCAGTCAATTCAGAGTTCTAGACGGACGGACGGTCTCTACATAAAATATGTCAAAATACAATTGAATGGAATCAGCACGTTGTCCCTTGTCACCAGAGCACTAGGTTCTAGGCAACGATGACCGCCATTGCTGTGACACACTAATTAAAGGTGCTGTAAGTTATATTTTTCTGATGAAAACGGGACAGTTTTGTTAAAAGTAAATTCTGATAGTTATTGCTATAGAATGTTTGTTCAGTAACGGGGGTCTCACCATCTCCCAGGCTCTTTAGTAAAGAGAAAAGACATTTTCAAGTGGGTTACACATTTCATCCAATCAGGACAGAGAACCCCCGCAAAGATCATTGATCAGCTTGTTTCAGTTCCAGTTTTGTCATCTCTCCTTTGTGTTTAATCACTGCCAATTGCACTTGTTTATCCTGGAGAGACCAGGAGAGCCCTGTTGCTGAACACTACATTTTGATTACTATCAGAATATAGAGCACTTATTTTAATAATAAATACATATAAATCACTTAGAGCACCTTTAACAGTGTCCAAGCGCACTTGGTGAGTTTCGTCCGTAAAGCAATATCATATGAAATAACCACGGTAGTCATTATGCACAGCGTGATGCCTCAATTATGCTCTGTCACGCAACAGTGTCGAAAATAGCCAATCTATAAGCTCACGTGTTGAGTCCATAGATGGGCCATGTTCAGTCCACGACACCGTTGTACCAAGAAATATAAAATAGGGCTTTAATACTCATTATTTTACTCATCTGATTAGAAGGTAGTGCAGTTATTTTCATATTGGACTTTCAGATATACATTATGATTATCGTGTGAGTGTGTGTGTGTGTGTGTGTGTGTGTGAGAGAGAGTTGGGGGATGTATAAAGTTTCTTTTTTTGTACCCAATGGCGGATTGAGCGCAGTCCTCAACCATTTCATCTCAGTTTAGATTTTCGATGATACTGTTGTGTGTGTATTATAGCCTCAATGCAATTGTTAAAAGAAATCAAATGGCTTAATTGCCAGTGTAAAACTAACTTTGTTAATATGGTCTCATGAGATGTCTCTGGACTGGGTATTATAAGGATTTGTTTTTTTTCCTAGGAGTTTTTGTTGGAAGAGATGTATAGTTTTCCACAGTTTCACTTGTGCAGTGTAAACATGACACATAATGGCTGATAAAACCGTGTCGGTGGGGATCGGTTATTTCTCTGGCATTCTCTGTAGTTTGTGTAAAGATGGCCCTAGGTTGTTAACCACTTGAACCCTAGTGTAGCTATTCTGGGCGTGTCATAATAACAGGCAAACATTCGGCAAAAATGGCCCAAACTTGTAGATCGGCTATTTTTGGCAAAGAGATTTGGGGCCCTCTCTTGCCTTACCCTTTTATGCCTAAACTTTTTTTTGCCATTTTTTACTATTTTAAAAAACATTTTAAAATAGTTCAAATAGCCGATCTACAAGCTCACAATGTGTCGATGTAGATCTTCTATTTTCGCTATTTTAAAATTGTAAAAAATGCCAAAAAAAGATTTAGGCATTAGGCGGTAGGGAAAACAGGAGGGGCCAAGGATGGAGCCCTGGTGGATCCCTGGACAAGTTTATAGCGTTTAAGTGGTTAATCTGATCAACACTGAACAGGCTACAGTATGGAAATGCTGATGTGTTCTCATTAGCTGTCTGAAGGCATTCCCTCAGCAAGATTTGCATTCCTAATTATAACTAATTATTCCAGTCATTATGGCTTTCAGTTTCCACCTGTGTCACTTCAGTGTGGAATTGGGTCGATTCAAATAATTTACATCCTGAAGTTATTGTGATTAGTTTTATTTGTCCACTTAATTACCAGATGGTGAATGAATAATTCAGACATATATATATATATATATATGCATATTACATGCAAAATAGGAGCATCGCCTGATCAACTGAATTGCAAAAGCAGAGAGGTCTAAATTTGGTTTCATTTAAAGTGTATGTAATATTCCAAAAAGCACTTGTTTGTTTTATTTTATTTTCAGTGATCCAATGATTAGAATACTATACATCAGTTGGGGTTTTTTTTGCCTCCATTTTGTGTTTCAGTAGCAGTACAATGCACCAGACTCATCATCTTCATTGCACATCTGATATTTGAACAGTACTATTGTTGCACACCAGAGGAGACAAACTGGTGAGGCCTGTGTAAAGTGTGTCAAATCCCATATGAAAATGATTCACTACCATTTATTTGCCTAGCAAGCTTTCAGATACATAATCTAAATTTGTAAAGTGAAACATTTTGTAGTTCTAGCAAAGACTGTTGACACATAAGAGAAGTTTGAAAAAGAACAAAGGCTAGTAGACGATGACACGTTCCTGCACTTGTGTGTCACAGGCCAGACTGTTTTCAATGTTCAAATGCTTCTGTCATACAGTCTGGACTCTGGAGCAACGGTAACTCTGAAAATGATCAAGCGATAAAGCGGATGTGACGCGCCTTCCCGCTTCCGGAAATTTGTCAGAATATAAATCAGAATCATCTAAGCATAATATAGCTTGCTGCTGATCAGAAATGGAAATGAAATGTAATGTAAAGATATGTTTAGTTCAGACTATATAGCATTATGAGATTGTGGAATAGATGTGTGGCTACACGAGACAGACGCGCACTCGGCTGGTTCGGCCTGCATGAAGTTGAATTTTGCTGTAATTCGGCCTAATTATTTTTGGACGCTCCTACAATGTAGAGCCGACAGTGATAGGGACCCACCAACCTGGCAGTAAAATAGCAAATAAGCAAGTTTACAGGTTGCAGTTCTTTGGGGGGCTATAACTTATTTGCTGAAATTTGGGATTCACAATCACACTAACTGAATAATTATTCAAAGTAGCTCATCATTGGCAGTTTGTTTCTCTGGTGGGCTGCCATTTTAGAGCAAAGCAGGCCCAGGTTTAATTGACTTGAGTTTCATTTAGTCCGTTCGATTGGCATAGATAGGTGACTAGAGGGCTTGACATGAGTTTTAATGAATTTATTGAGCATGTTGATTGACTTCAGGTTCTCTGCACATGGCACAATGCCAGTGTTGAGGTAGGTAAAGGCTTAAGTAGAGCATGGACATTATAATGAACATTTACTTTTGTTTGTTTATTCAGACGGGACAGCGCATATTAATGAACAATACATATCACTGTAATGTAAATACACAGGATTTAGCAAAGATGCTAATTTACATCCGCAGTCACCCACAAAGAAAATGCATAAATATAAAACAAGCAACACCTAGAGTTTCTTTACATAATAGTCAGTGTCCAGTGATGTCATATACTGTACATACACGTGACCTTTAACCTCCCTAGTAAAGGGCCGGGCAATTATGATGAGTCTGGATATTGTTCATATTTTGATACGGCATAAGTGTTGTCTTTTCCTGGGGGTTTTAATCACTTGAGTATGAAATAACTTTACAAAAAATGGCTAAATATTTTGCTACGTTTTGAAAAAAATATGGAAACATTTATATTATAATACGATATTATTGTCATACTATCGATGTCAAAGGTATTTTTGCTCCAAAATATTGTGATATTTGATTTTTGTCCATATGGCCCAGCCATAGGCTGTGTTTTCCACTTCCTGTCGATTTCATTGGATATCATTGGTCATCTGACCAGTTTCATTGGATTTCATTGGATCAAATCGACAGGAAGTGGAAAACACACAGCCTAGGAAACAGGTGAATACCCCCCTAGTGTTGAGCTCGGCCCTAACTTATAATTGGTCTCTGTCGGGATGGAAACCTCATTATGTTCAAAACGGTTAACTTTTCAGGATTCAAATTCAAAAGTAGCAGATCTACAAGCTCGAAAGGCGGCGCGAAGCGACGCGTTTTCTGCCTTGCATTTGAAAAGTTAACAGTTAACAGTTAACAGTTTTGAAACTCAAAAGCATACTTTTGATGCTTGTGTGTGACGCTGTAGTATGATCAAGTAGGGCGTTAATTTATGAAAAAACGCAAAAGGTTAGAATATGGAGATAAGAGGTTTCTGCCCGACAGCAAAGAATTGCTCTTTGTCCTCATCTTGCTGCAGCTCTCCATACCGATTTCTCAAACGTTTTCATGTCAAGGATCCCCAAATTGATATATATTTAGCCGCGGACCCCCATCTGAAAATATGTTGTGCCAGGGACCCCCAGAAGCAAAGATTTTCACAAGCTGTTCAAAGTTTATAAAAATAGCAGATCTACAAGCTCATAGCTTAAATGTTGGTTCTCGTACATCACTGGAAATTTCATTAAAACCTTTTTTTTCCTGATATTTTCTGACTTGTGTTAATAGTATGTCACCACCTTCCGTCTCCAAATTGATAATTTATAGGTTTACTTGCTACTATAGAAGCTATTTCTATCAGTTTTATGGGAACATGCTTTTTTTACACTGGTTTTTATTAACATCGATTTTTTTCAGGTTCTAACCCTATTGGTAACTAAATAAATGATTTTATAGTTAATGGATGCACAAATATTGAGTAGTATCGTTAATAAGGGAGTGAGCAGAAATATGAAACTTTACGAGGGGGATGTTAAAGTTATGTGACACTGTTTTCCTTTCTTTTTTTTTAACCTCCTCTACTATTGAATGTCAGTAGGTTTAGGGTCATTTGATGTCATTGGAGACTTTGGAACAAACTCCTTTTAAGGTGTTGCGTTGGTACAGTAACTTGTAATGAACTGGTGAGCAATTGGGTTTTTGTGCTTGTGGGGTATAATAGGTCTCACTCCTCAAACACTGTTAGGGGGTTTGTGTCCACAGAAAATCATTTCTTGAGCGGCCAGCCCCATTTTCTGCCTTGCATTTGTATGGTAAAGACTGTCTGCCATGCATTTGTGTATGGTAAAGACATGCTACTTTTCCCAGTGCTGCACATTTCAGCGCTCTCACCGTCCGTTGGTTTGTGGGCAGAGCGGTTTGGAGAGACGCAGCCACAAGCGGCGTCTCTGAACGTGATATCCAAAGCTTAACAGATACAGCTTAAACGTGTCCAGTGTCCACATAAGCTTTATGTGGACACTGGACACGTTCCCCTTTAATGTTCAATACAAAAGTCTCTGTAATGCCTGGGTGTGTGCTCTGCCGTAGGACGATGACTTGTGCCGAAAACAGCCGTTCTACAAGCACACAACACATCGCATCTGCAACACATTGTGTGCTTGTAGATCAGCTATTTTTGGCACGTGACACTGTCGTGCAATGAAGTATGAATCAGGCTTGACGCTTATTTATTTAAGTGAACAACATAACCACAGAATGGCTCTCAGAGGCTGCTCATAATATCAGTCACACTTTTCACTGAACACCAGAAGCCGTGCAACCTTGCCTCCCTTTGAGTAACTAGTAGAAGGAATAATATATTGTCACATGAATGACATTTAGTATTGTCAGACCAAATCATCAGTAACTTCACAGAAAATAATAATTGGATCTTAAGTTGTGTATTTGTGTTTTTTGTTGTTGTTGTTTGTAATGCATAATGTTAATACTATAGACATCACAGTTGATTGTACCTGTATATAAACTGACATCTCGGATCTCGTTTAATTCCTGTCTGTCTTCAAAGAGTGACGCTGTAAACAATGTTGATATAGAAATGCAAACCTATTTTAATACTTGTAATGCCTTATGATCTTACATATTCTGCTTTGTATGTATAAATTAAAACGGACGCTGTTAGTCCAATGATTGATTTGAGATCAGAATCACTGTTTTTCCCCGTCAACTTTTTTCTCAAGTGGTTGTGGAACGCCCAAAGCATCAATAAAGTTAACTTGCAGTTATAGATTACTATTCCAGATGTAGGGATGTCTTAAAAGGCCCTATCCTGCTTTATTTATAGGTTATATAATATTCACAACATTATTTAATTGAATCAGGGGTCAATACTAGGCCTCCAGCTTGTTTCCCTCTGCACCAAATCTCTTTGACACTATCGGTTCATGTGATTAAAGGGGAATTTTGGACGACGCTTTTCTTACCTTTTCTATGACGTTATGATATCCTCGGATGAATGGTACAGTTTGCTGAGATCTGTCCGTTCATAGTGACAGAACACTATATGCAACGTGATTGTCTTTAATGCGCCACACCGGAAGTCTCGCTAGATTTCAATCTCAAATTTCACAACAAAAACAAAAGCTATCAAAATATGCGATCTAGCGCAAGGCCTAATTGGCGTGAGTAGCTGTGGCAGACAGCTACTCACGATGCATCACTCAGATGGAGTTATGACATTTTTCTACTGTACCATTCATCCTAGGATATCATAACATCATAGATAGTGTTCCAAAATTCCCCTTTAACCCATTAAGACCTGGAACTGTGTCATTTTTAGATTTGAGCTAAAAAGCATTATTTTACACTTTGGGCTATTCAAAAATATCAGATCTACAAGCTCATAGCGCGGCACCGAGTGCCGCGCTACGAGCTTGTAGATCTGATATTTTTGAAAAATCGTGAAAATGGGTGCAAATCTTTGAATATATATATTTTTAAAGGGAACATTTTTAACTCAAATCTTTGCTTCTGGGGGGTCCCTGGAACAAAATATTTTGATGGGGGTCCGCGGCCAAATACATATACTTTTGGGGGTCCTTGACATGAAAAAGATTGAGCACCACTGATATAGAAACATAATGTTTTTCAGAAAACTGTTGAGATTTAGGAGACATGTAGAATCGGCTTCAGGTCTCAGGGCGCAGTCCCACCGCACTTTTATTTTACCTCTGGGGCGGAATCTGCCAATGCTTTGTCAATGCAAATGCGTGGATTCATGGTCTTGTGCATTTTTTCCATGAATCCACGCATTTGCATTGACAAAGCATTGGCAGATTCCGCCCCAGACATAGAGTTAAAAATAAGGCCCCAGAGGTCAAATAAAAGTGCGGTGGGACCGTGCCCTAAGAGTTTGTTTTGTAGATGGAAAATGGAGTGCTCAGGTGGCACAGTGGTTAAGTGCCTGCATGCCCACCACTGCGGAGTTTGTGCATGGGTTTGAATCCACCGACCGTGGTGCATCTGGCTTTGTCGAGCGTCCATCCTCTATTGAACACAAGGGGAGGGTGATAATAGGACGGGAGGAGTAGGACGATGGCTCTACGTCCTCCCGGTGGGGCCTCCTCACTGGCAGGTGGTAGGATACAACAGCAGTGACAACACACAATAGTGTGTGGGGAATCATCTGGCATAACGACTAAATTGGGGAGAAGAAAAAAGGAAAATATGTCATTTGGAAGTTTCCTACCCCATCATAAATCAAAATAGTTCTGTTTTATTCCATTACATAGTTTAACATTTTGCATAATGTTGCCTATAGTTAGTCCTATCCTATCAAGACCTGAGTCAGAGAGTAAAACAAATAAAATATGTTTTACTGTACCACTGCGATTTATAGTTTTTGGTTGCAGGGGCTACCCATGTGTTTAAACTGAGCCTTTAATATGACTCATATGGCTGTGTGATTTGCAGGGAACGCGCCTCATGTTTCTTTTATTAATGAGGGAACCTCGCCCGGTGTTGCCGAGGTTATTGCGACGACAACACGTCACAAAGCATCTTCAGGTTTCAGTCCCCAGCATTGGCTGCCATGGCCGGGTTATTGTGTGGGTGAAATGGGCTCTACCCTCACCCTCCCTCTCTCTCTTCCTCTCCATCTCTATCTCCATTTCTCCCTTTGCTTTCCCTCTCTCTCTCCATCTCCCTCGGTCCCTCCCTCCCTCTCTCTCCATCTTCCTCCCTCGCTCTCCATCTCTCTCCCTCTCTCTAGCTCTGTCCTTCTCTCTCCCACTCTCCATCTCCCTCCCCATTTCTCCCTTTGCCTCTGTCTCTCTCCCTCCTTTCCCCCCTCTCTCTCTCTCCCTCCCTTCCCCCTCGCTCTCTCTCGTTCTCTCTTTCTCTCTCTCTCTGATCGAGCTCATCACACACAAAATAAATCGTGCCTAAAAACAGCTGTTTGCTGTTTGCTAATCTGAGTTCCCAGAAGTTTTTGCTAGCTCTCACATACAAACGGGAGGGCCGAGTAGCTTTTTGCTTACTGAACTATTTATTATTGTTATTTTATTAACTTGTAGCTGCAACTTGTTAATTTATTGTTATTGTTATTTATTCCTAGATCAGTGGTTCTCTAGCCTCGATCTCCAGGCTTTTATTTTCCTTCGCGTTTTTCTCAAAAAGAAAGCCTGGACCAAGCTGTTGACATTTCTGGCATAGGAAGTGGGAGTCAACCTTTCATTTCCCCAACCAACCAGAGTGCAGTGGGCGTCGCTCCAAATGTTAGACATCAGGGCTCTCAATGCTGCACATTGGGGGAGGAGGAGGGGCGCGGGGCGGGGCGGGGCGGGGGCGGGCCATTTGGTTCCATTTGTACACTCTCAGAGTCACAGACCTGTACGGGTCCATCTGGAACCCCCTCAAGGAACCCAGATGGTTCCTGGACCCCACTTTGAGAACCACTGTCCTAGATTTTTTTTATTATTACACACTGGTATAGGATCGGTACTCTATATCGACAAATACGCAAGTTATGGGAATCGGAATGGTATCGGGCAGTGGTGGAAAGTAACTAAGTACATTTACTTAAGTACTGTACTTAAGTACAATTTTGAGGTATTTGTTCTTTGCTTGAGTATTTCCAATTTCCAATACTTTTACTTCTACTCCATCTCAAAGGCACATTTTGTACTTTTACTCCACTACAAATATTCGACAACTTTAGTTACTTACTTTGTAGATTTTGATTATTATTACAAAACATACATTAACCACTTCAGCCTTACATACATTTTGGTAATTTGGAAATCTACAAGATCTACAAGATACAAGATCTACAAGCTTACAATGCGTCGCGATGCGACGCATTGTAAGCTTGTAGATCTGCTATTTTCTAAAGATTTTTATACATTTGAAAACTTGTGAAATGGGACATTCTGCATAGAGAGTACTTTTACTTTTGGTACTTTAAGTACATTTTGATACCAATACTTTTGTACTTTTACTCAAGTACATGTTAAATTCCAGCCTTTTACTTGTAACAGAGTATTTCTACATTGCAGTATTGATACTTTTACTTAAGTAATAAAATGTAGTACTTTTCCCACCACTGGTATCGGGAAGGAAAACATGGTATTCGGTACATCTCTACTTGCCTACATCTGCAGTGGTAGAGGTGGTTCTTCCTACTCTTCCATTGTGACATTTAGACCCTGGTGTTGGGTCAGTCCCATCTGTGACCTCCAGCTACAGCAGAGGGGTGGGGGAGGACGACGACTCACAGATGGGGGGCTAGTGTCGGGCAGGACACCTGCTGGTCAACAACTTAGTTTTGCCTGAAGCAGTGAAGCTTATATGCAAATAACTGCCCTGGACAAATAGGACCCTGCTTGGTCCAGAAGACCCATGGGTTCATAATCCAGCTGGGATGTTAAATCTATGGATTGCAAAGGATTCATCACCTCATGTTTAGGTCTTAATGAAGATTCATCATACATTATATACTTCGCAAATATAGCACAAGAAGGCATCATAGTGTGTCAATGATATCACATGTTTTTGTAACTGCAGCTCCTATGCATGTTTCTCCAATCTATCACACAATTTATAAAAATAAATATATATATATATTTTTTTTTATTATAAATACATAGATATATATATATATATATATATTTTATTAATAATTATGTTATCTTTATTTATATATATATATATATATATATATATATATATATATATATATATATATATATATATATATATATATATATATATATATATATATATATATATATATATATATAAAATAGCTTGTAGATACAAATGTGTTGTATTTTGGCACGCAGCGCGACACCGTCCTACTACATCATATAGTGGTGTTGACTCGTCATTCACGATGCGGAACTCCTCCTCAACACACACACACACACACACACACACACATTGACATACACAGCACACACACACATCTGAGGAGGAGGATGTCAGTGAGGAAGAGAGAGACACCCGTTCAATGACATAACAACACCACACACACACACAGTAGGAGGACCAATAACTTATAGGAGCCATGCTCTTACTGTCTTTATGAATCACTAGATTAATTCATTCATATATTCAGAGGATGTCATTTACACACCAGTGACAGAGGTAGAGAGACACCAGCCATAGGCAGGAGAGAGAGAGAGAGAGAGAGAGAGAGAGAGAGAGAGAGGCAGGCCGTCATCATCATCATCTGTGTGAGCCTAGCAGCAGCTAACCCTACTGACAGGTTGGTACATTATTATACATTATAAACATCATGTTTTAGTCTTTATGTTATAACAGTGCTCTGGTCATGTGTCAGGATGGTAGTGTGTTTAATGCACACAGACACACAGCCATAACAACAGGAGAAACAGTGTTTTAAACGTGGACTAGAGGAGGAGAAGTGAGTGTATAATATGTCCTTCTATTAGCAGCTACTAGCTTAACCAAGCTAACAGCTAATCCTCCACACAGCACCGTGACGTACAGTAGTCTGTAGCCGGGGATGAGCTTCATGTGGCCGGGGAACAGGACGGGCTTTAGTTCTTTAAGTGTACTATAGGTTCTCATGTCGACACTTGGTCCAGTTTAAGAAGAATTGATATTTGTTTGTGTCGGGAATGCGTAGTACAGTCCTAACATTGTTATTGTGTTTTGGTACGTTTATACGTCATTTTTGTGTCGCTTATTGTTAAAGGGTCGTATATTTATAGGCGGTCTGACAGCTACATATATATAGGCAGTGGTGGAAAAAGTACTCAAATTCTTTACTTAAGTAAAAGTACCAATACTGCAATATAAAAATACTCTGTTACAAGTAAAAGTCCAGAATTAAAAATGTACTTGAGTAAAAGTACAAAAGTATTGGCATCAAAATGTACTTAAAGTACCAAAAGTAAAAGTACTAAATATTTGAAAATAGCCGATCTACAAGCTCACAACGCGTCGCGATGCGACGCGTTGTGAGCTTGTAGATCTGCTATTTTCAAATAGCCTATGTGTATAAAATAAGGCTAAAGTGGTTAATGTATGTTTCATTATATCATAGTTTATATCATAATTTATATCTGAAAAGTAACTAGTAACTAAAGTTTTCAAATAATTGTAGTGGAGTAAAAGTAGAATATTTGCCTCTGAGATGTAGTGGAGTAGAAGTAAAAGTATTGGAAATTGGAAATACTCAAGTAAAGTACAAATACCTCAAATTTGTACTTAAGTACAGTACTTGAGTAAATGTACTTAGTCACTTTCCACCACTGTATATAGGTTATCAGTTGTGAAGTTGGTTTAGTTATTATCACACATCATAAGATAAGATGATCATAAACCAGAGCAGATAGACTGCACTGTTACAGCCATCAGCTCCTCCTGTGAGGCAGGAGAAGACATTCTATACATTGTTTTGTTGCATGTTGTTTATACTGTCTGTTTATGTCACTAATGTCAATGAAACCCTATAGTTATACCCTATAGCTAGCCTTGGATGAAGACTATCACAGATGTATTTACTATTTTATCCTGTCTGGATTTTACTTTCGTATCTATGCTAGATCATATGCAAATGTCAAAATCGATAAAATACATGATAGTCTTTCTTGATCCAGGGCTAAGCTTCCTAGCAGCAGCAGGAGGACATTCTATACATTGTTTTGTTGCATGTTGTTTATACCAGATTCTCACACTTTTTCATATATATTTGGCATGCGGACCCCCATCTGAAAATATGTTGTGCCAGGGACGCCCAGAAGCAAAGATTTGTGTTAAAATGTTCGCTTTAAAAGAAATATATTCAAAGATTTGCACCAATCTTCAAGATTTTTCCAAAAATAGCAGATCTACAAGCTCATAGCGCGGCACTCGGTGCCGCGCTATGAGCTTGTAGATCCGCTATTTTTGAATAGCCAAAGTATAAAAGGATAAAATTATTGTGATGCTATATTCACACATTTTGCTGGGGACCCCCTGGAACCCCCTCAAGGACCCCCCGGACCCCACTTTGAGAACCATGGGTTTATACTGTCTTGTTTATGTCGTTTATATCAATGGAACCCCCTATAGTTAGTTACCCTATAGGCTAGCCTATATACAGTATAGTGGCTAATCTCTTCATATAAGCTGTATTTACAGGTACAAAAACGTTGCTAGTATAAAAGAGCAGGATTGGTACTCTCTGCCCACACAGTAATGAGAATGTGATTGAATGCCATGGTGTCTCAACTATAGGGTTACAGTAACAGCCCTAGGTGTCATCATCCATCATCCATCAGGCGTTGCATCATGGTGTCACCTTGTAGTAGGAGAGGCCTACGATGACTAGCCTTGGATCAAAACTGTCATAGAGTCTGACATTTATATGCAAATGTCAGACTCGATAAACTACATCTACGACAGTCTTGATTCAAGGCTGTGGTGTCGCGCTGCGCGACAAAATACAACACATTTTGTAGAATGAACAAGACCTGGCATTGAAAATGCTTTCCCTGTCTTGTTCACATGGCCTACAAATGGTACATTTTGCCCAAAAGTGTGAATTTTGTCCCTGTTATCACTGACAAAGGTTTTCCCCAGTTTGGATTATTTTCAAGTCATATATAGTGTGTACTTCAAAGATGCAATCCGGAACTTATTTTAATGAATGAAATGTTATTTTGATCTTAACCAATCTATATGGTAGAGCGTGTTAATACATCTGCAATCTGAGGTGGTCTTGAGGCATTTAGATCAGGGGTCTTCAACGTTTTCAGGCCAAGGACCCCCTAGTCGAGAGACGGATGAAGCAGGGACCCCCTCAATATTGTATACAATTGTGTTTCAGATTATATATTTTTTGTTTACTTGGTCTGCTCTTTTCCCCCCTCTACACATATACCTCTTTGCCAAAAAATTGCCCATCTACAAGCTCGTTTTTTTAAAAAAGCGTCACGTTTGGCCCAGTGTCAGAGTTGGGACGGGACAATTGACGCCTTGGGGGTGACAATTACCAGTGATCCCTGTGACAAGGCATAATACCATGCAGACTCAACATTGAAGACTATGCTTTTCAAAAAAAATACTAAAACAGACCTAATGGGAAGGAATGTTCCCGACCAATATTTTGAGAAACTCCCCTCTAGATTCCTGCCATAATCTCACTACTCAACCTCTCCAGACTCCACCTTTTAGCCCGTAGCACTTGACCTAGCCTTGACCCATCCCAATCCGGGAACGCATCTACAAATGTCCTCTAAATCCTCCCTAACAGGTTTCTGAAAAACGTAGGTTGCTATAATATCAGTGGTGCTCAAACCCTTTCATGTCAAGGACCCCTCAAAATGACATGTATTTGGCCGCCGACCCCCATCTCAAAACATTTAGTTCCAGGGACCCTCCCAGAAGTGAGCTTGTAGATCTGCTATTTTTTGGCTAAAGTTCTCCTCAATCATATCACACAAAGATTTTGGCGGACCCCCTGTAGTAACTCTGAGGACCCCCTAGGGGTCACGGACTCCCTGTTGAAGACCCCTGATTTAGATCATTGCACTGGGTGACACGTAGTACTGACTGAAGCTCATAAGTGCATTCATGTCTGCACTAGGGTACTTACTGCCTCTTGGCTGAGTAGATGTTTGACATCAGGGAAAGAATGGCATTGTGTCCCTACGACCCATTTAGACCTGATGCCCATTCTACAAATGTCCTCTAAATCCTTACTTATGTTTCTATATCAGTGGTGCTCTAACTCTTTTGTGCCAAGGACCCCCAAAATGATATGTATTTGGCCACGGGGCCCCATCTCAAAATATTTTGTTCCAGGGACCCCCAGAAGCAAAGATTTGAGTTAAAAATGTTTTCTTTAAAATATATATATATATAAAGATTTGCACATATTTTCATTTTCTTTTTTAATAGCAGATCTACAAGCTCATATCGCGGCACGAAGTGATGCGCAATGAGCTTGTATATCTGCTATTTTTTTTTTATGGGGGAAACCATGAACACATTTCAGCTGAAGCCTTCTTCCTCATTTATCATCACAATGAGGAAGGTTTTGTAAAGATTTGTTGATTAGGACGGTGCCTTATCTGATCTAGTCTGAATGAAAGTCACTTCCTTCAGGTCTGGCATTCTTCTTTAGCTGATAATAAATTATTCTGAGCCGTGCTGCACCCAGTAAATAGCTGATTGCTTGTGTGTTGTGCTCACATTCTTTTTTTTTGTTTGAGTAGATGTTTGTTTGGACACATTCTCATCGCAAGGTGTGTGTCACGTTTGGCCCAGTGTCAGAGTTGGGACGGGACAATTGACGCCTTGGGGGTGACAATTACCAGTGATCCCTGTGACAAGGCATAATACCATGCAGACTCAACATTGAAAACCTCATTAAAGCGTTGGAGGGAAAAAAAGGTTAAAAAATGACTTGATGACGAGGCAGGTACGCCTTCAGATGCAGAGTCGAGCCCCGCGCCAGGCCACAGCCGAGCGAGTGCCCATCGGATTTCTAATCAACATAGTTTAAAAGCTACAGAAAAGTGTTTCTCTACACATTTGTAAATGGAAGCATGCAGTATGTAAAGCATATATCTGTTCCCCAGAACCTTAAAAAATAAATAAAAACAAGTAAGGAAGATAAATGTATTCAGAGAGAGACTATGCTTTTCAATAAAAATACTAAAACAGACCTAATGGGAAGGAATGTTCCCGACCAATATTTTGAGAAACTCCCCTCTAGATTCCTGCCGTAATCTCACAACTCAACCTCTCCAGACTCCACCCTTTAGCCCGTAGCACTTGACCTAGCCTTGACCCATCCCAATCTGGGAACGCATCTACAAATGTCCTCTAAATCCTCCTAACAGGTTTCTGAAAAACGTAGGTTGCTATAATATCAGTGGTGCTCAAACCCTTTCATGTCAAGGACCCCTCAAAATGACATGTATTTGGCCGCCGACCCCCATCTCAAAACATTTTTGTTCCAGGGACCCTCCCAGCAGCAAAGATTTGAGTTACAAATGTTTGAAAATATTCAATGATTTGCACGAATTTTCACTATGTAAAAAAAAAAAATAGCAGATCCACAAGCTCATAGTGCGGCACTCGGTGCCGCGCTATGAGCTTGTATATCTGCTATTTTTGAATAGCTAAAAGTATAAAATAATGGTTATTGCTGAAATCTAAAATGACACAGATGCGTTCCTGGATTGAATGGGCTAACGACCATGCAGTCTCATGCAAAGGTTAAAACGTTATTTAGACAGATGCTAGGTTTACCTTTACATCCTATAGTTTTCTATAGTGTCAATTAGGGGTGGGACGATATGGGTATCTCACGATACGATATCTGTGGCGATATTAGGCCCTCGATAACAATAATATCACGATATTCGATATATTGCGATATCACGATATATTGCATGAAATTTCACCGACGATATATCACGACAGTCCTTGCATTCAGTTCATAAACACATAAAATAGCACCAAACAGTTCAGAATCATCATTACACAAATACAGAGTCGGGGAAAAAAACGTATCACAAAAAAATATATATTTTTTAATATTGATATTTTTCGGCAGTATACCGATTATTTATCGCGGGAGGAAGTATCGCGATATATCGCGATATCGATATATCGTCCCACCCCTAGTGTCAATGTACAGATTATAATTATTTTGATATTATATGGTTTAGACTGATGCTAATAGGTTCTTGGTTTACCTATGATCCTATAGATTACTGAGGCACTACGCTCTCTCTATATGCATTCGATGCATGTGTTTAGCTTGCATTACTGTAAGTCTCTGGATATAAAGAGCGTCTGATAAATGGCTACATTGTAAATGGTAGATTATATTTCAGTAGATCTTTTTTCCTGTAGTCCGTTGTTCTCTGCACATTGTGACTGGGAAGGAGAAGGTGTTATGCATGCAGGAGAGGAGACCAGTCCGTATGAATCATATCTCTCCCATCTGTGCTTGCGTAACCAGCCTGTGTGTAGAGTAGACCACTCTGACCACATTCAGCTGTTGCGTTAAACCTGTCACTGTTTAGCCTGTGTGCAGTTTATTACATTTTAAACAGGCCTCCCCCTTAACCTTAACCCCTATTATAAAATTGGGTTTAATCTCAAGCTAAGCTCACACTCATTTAGCCACAAACATGATGAGGTATATCCCATTCAACCCGGGAACGCGTGTGTCATTTTCATTTTATCTACAAGCTCGTAGCGTGGCTCCGAGTGCCGCGCTACGAGCTTGTAGATCTGCTATTTATTTATTTTTCTAATCGTGAATTTTTGGAATATATGTTTTTTTTAAGCAAACATTTTTAACTCAAATCTTTGCTTCAGGGGATTCTACAAAATGTCTTCTAAATCCTAACCGTTTTCTGAAACACTTATGTTGCTATAATATCAGTGGTTCTCAAACTTTTTCTTGTCAAGGACCCCCCAACATGATATGTATTTGGCCGCGGACCCCCATCTCAAAATATTTAGCTCCAGGGACCCCCAGAAGCAAAGATTTGAGTTCCAAATGTTCGCTTAAAAAAAAATATATATATATATTCAACGATTTGCACACATTTTCATGATAAAAAAAAAAAAATGCAGATCTACAAGCTCATAGTGCGCACTAGAGCTTGTATATCTGCTATTTTTGAATAGCCCAAAGTATAAAATAATGGTTAAAGTGGTTCAAATCTAAAATGACAGATGCGTTCCCGGTCTTCTTAATGGTTTAGTATTATGTATTTTCCTCCACTTCCTCAAACGGCAAACCGTAACGGACCTTTTATTTGTGATGGACTGGTCTGTGTTTGCCTGTTAGTTCTGTCTGTGTGTGGATTTGATTTGTCGCTTCAGAAAATGGCCTAATTGCTGCCTCCAGCAGAGTTGGCTCTGAAATGTCTGGTCGGTAATAACAGGATTAATCCATTAAGAACGGGAAAGCATCTATGTCATTTATTTAGATTTATTTGGCTGTTCAAAAAATAGCAGATCTACAAGCTCATAGCGCGGCGGGCTTGTAGATCTGCTATTTTTTGAAAAATCGTGAAAATGTGTGCACATTTTTTAATATATTTTTAAAAGCGAACATTTGTAACTCAAATCTTTGCTTCTTGGGGGTCCCTGGAACAAAACATTTTGAGATGGGGGTCCGCGGCCAAATACATATCTAAACATGTTTTCTAAATCCTAACAGTGTCTTGCTATATCAGTGGTGATCCAACTTTTCCATGTCAAGGACCCCCAAAAGGATATGTATTTGGCCGCGGACCCCCATCTCAAAATATGTTGTTCCAGGGACCCCCAGAAGCACAGATTGGAGTCAAACATTTTCATTTAAAACATATATATATATATATATTCAAATTTTCCACGATTTGTCAAAAAATAGCAGATCTACAAGCTCATAGTGCGGCACTCTGCAGTGCTCTGCACTCATAGTGCAGAAATCTTAAAATGATACTGATTATTTCCCGGTCTTTAATGGATTAAGATAAAGGAAGGTATAATTCTGTGTGTGGGTCTCCAAAACAACGTTAAACACAACAGTGCAAAAAGCATATTAACTTAAGCCCTATATACTTTGTCATACAACAAATGTGACTGTGACTGTGAGCTACTTTTGCCAATTTAGGATTTCTTTTAACCAAAATAAAACACTACAAGCTTTCCAACTCACACAAAAAGAACTTGGCTGTGTGTGTGTGTTTAGGAACCATATACTCCTGTGGTTTTGTAAGAAGAACATTTAATTACTTAACCCATTAAGACCTGGAACGCATCTGTGTCACTTTAGATTTCTTTGGCTATTCAAAAATAGCAGATATACAAGCTAATTTTCTTTTCCAAAAAAATAGGATTAGGATTCAGAAAACCATTAAGAATCACCTCTCAGGTCTTAAGCCTCAGTACTACTCACTCAGCCAAGATGGATGACCACTGACCAGAGCCAATGGGATCTTTCTTATTCGTTGTAGTTAGAAAACTAAGTGACATGAGGAAAGATCACTTTTGTCTTGTAGACTTGCATACTGTAGGTGCTTGAAATATCTCATATGACTAGACCTGTCCGTTGGCTAAACCACTGGTTCTCACATTGCGAGGCGTTGTGAGATTGTAGCCTAGATAAGCTGTTTTCACAATTTTAGCTTCCTCCTTATTTGTTTGGACAATTTGGCCAATGTTTGACCAGTTTGTATAGTATTGTTTGTTGATTACTTTTGACACAGTAATGGTCTTATTTGTATGTATTTGTTTTATTGTAGAGGTATTAGAAAGGTCCTTGAATGATCACTTTAGAAATGTGTAGATACCCTGTATTTACTTATACTGTGTGTTGGTTTGTTTACTGTTCAGTGACAAAACAATGTTGCTTTCACATTAGGCAAATCATCTGGGGACCCCCATGGGGGTCCCGGCCCACATGTTGAGAACCACTGGGCTAAACCATCAATGTAAATAAATGTCTTATATACCATTCAGCACACAAGCAGACAGTACACAGTGTGTTTGTGAAGTGATTGATTCCAGCCACATGCTCCACCAAGTGAGACAATACACACACACACACACACACACACACACACACACACACACACACACACACACACACACACACACACACACACACACACACACACACACACACACACACACACACACACACACACACGAGAGATGCCTTGATTGGTCCCATGGGGGAAATTCAGGTCAGTAACTATTCAGCTCCAGCCAGCAGATGGCTGGCTGCTCAGATGGTCATGAGGAGGAGCAGTAATAGGGGTTATATAGTGGGTGTGCTGGGTTAAGAAGTCGTGGCCTCTCTCTACCCATTCAGCTACGGCCGCCCACATTTTACACAATACTTAATTGTTTGCTACTTTGCTTATTGATTTTAAAAAAATGCTTTAATCTCCTTACCTTTATCAGAGAGCCTCTATTTAAAAGTCTTATTACCTCCTATACAGAAGAATTATGGGCTTTTGAGAAGCTATCCTGAGACAGAGCAGAAAACAAGACTTTTCTACAATACATTTTGAATCAAATAGCCTACTACTACTACTACTGTAATGTTGAAGTGGATGTATGACATAAGATGCACTTCCATCAGTGGTTTTCAACCCTTTTCATATCAAGGTTCATTATTTATTCTGCATTTGAGCCACGGATTCATCACCATTTGATGAGATTTAGACTCTCAGACCCAAAACTTAAAGGATCTACACCATGAATTAAAAAAAAAAAATTGATATTTAATATCATATGGTGTATGTCCCTCAAACCTTTTTCTAAATCATCACTCAGATATACTCATCCCAAGTCAATTGTCTCTGGCTTATACAGCACTTTCAGCTGCAATACCAAAACGTCCTCTTGGGCAGGGGGGGGCTACTGAGCAATTCTGTCTGGCCAGCATCAATGCAATGGCAATGCAAGTGACATCACTTGCATTGCACATTCTGAAATGGCCTGTTAAGACACGCCCATTCTGAAAATCTCTGAAATGAGAACGAATGACTGAATGTTAAAAAATTTTTTTTTGGGGTACAAGAGACACTGGGGAGCCCAAAAAATACTAAAAACAAAAAAAAATGAAATTCATGGTGTAGACCCTTTAAAATATTTTGTAATCGTTGGATAAGATTTTGGCCACAATTCCATCCATACTGTATTGATGTTGTTCTTCTACATTCTCTAATTATGTAGACTTCTTGTAAATTAAGTAATGCAGATGTTTAACAATAATTTAACTCATAGTTGAGAGCGTAAAATGAAACCAAATGGACCCTTACGGGTCCACGGCTCAAGAGTTTAAGATCTACAGTATAAGGGTCCATTTGGTTACCAACTCTCCATCATTTAGCTGGGGTCCACCTGGAACCCCCTCAAGGACCACTGGTGGTCCCCAGACCACTGGTTGAGAACCACTGACTTTCATCATGACTTAGAAAAGAGAGTGTGTGGGGTTACCCAGTATCTATCCGGGTGGTTAGTGGTTAGGGAGCATAGTACCACATGGGCTCAAATGCCTGTCCCTGTTTAGATTCCCCGGCCGGCCTGACCATTTTCTGCATGTCACTCCCTTGCTCTCTCTGTGTTTCCTGTCTCTCTCTCTCTAAAGTAAAAAATAAAAAAGAGTGCGTGTTCGTGTTGTATAAAAACGGCCAGTTTTGATGCATTAGCGTATCGTCATGTGATATGAGATTACACATCCAGGATATTGGACATGAAAATAAGTGTTGTCTTCTGATTTTATTCATTTAAGCCTTAGTTTAATCGTGACAGCCCTAGACAGTATTCCCAACTGATTTGCTTCGTGTGGCATTTGAAACTTCAGCGTCATTGACGACCCTATAAAATAAATGGCTTAAAAAAAACACTGTTCATACATTTAACACAATGTTGTTTTGGTGTGTGTGTGTGTGTGTGTGTGTGTGTGTGTGTGTGTGTGTGTGTGTGTGTGTGTGTGTGTGTGTGTGTGTGTGTGTGTGTGTGTGTGTGTGTGTGTGTGTGTGTGTGTGTGTGTGTGTGTGTGTGTGTGTGTGTGTGTGTGTGTGTGTGTGTGTGTGTGTGTGTGTGTGTGTGTGTTTTACAGGTAACCTGCCACCATGATTGACACAGGCCGGTGTTTGTCGTGCACCCCTACCCTCACCATGTTGTGATTGACCCAGTGAGGTCCTAGATGCCGTGACGTCCACACGCAGCACAGCATCGATCCAAGATGGAGAAAAAGAAACCGTGCCCTCGTCTTCTGGACTACCTCGTGGTAGTGGGAGCCAGGTAAAAGCTTTTCAGCTGGTCATAGGCAGTGGTGGAAAAAGTACTCACTTTTTTTACTCAAGTAAAAGTATCGATTCCACAATGTAGAAATTTACTTGAGTAAAAGTACAAAAGCATTTGTATCAAAATGTACTTTAAGTACCAAAAGTCTTTCAAATGTATGAAATTTATGAAAATCTTTGAAAATAGTAGATCTACAAGCTCACAATGCGTCACATTGCGACACATTGTGAGCTTGTAGATCGGCTATTTTCAAATGGCTGAAATGTATATAGGGCTGAAGTGGTTAGTTTATGTTTTGTAATAATAATCAAAATCTACAAAGTAACAAGTAACTCAAGCTTTCAAATAATTGTAGTGGAGTAAAAGTACAATATTTGCCCTCTGACATGTAGTGGAGTAAAAGTAAAATTACTGAAAATTGGAAATACTCCAGTAAAGTAAAAAAACGATTTACTCAAGTACAGTACTTGAGTAAATGTACTTAGTTACTTCACACCCCTGGTTGTGGAGCATGGCGGGCTTTACATTTAGCTTGCTTTGACTACATTTGTATGGAGACAGAGCTGCACGCACGTTTACAGACAGCGGACCATATTATATCTCACAATCGATCATCATTATCCTGTCCATTCATAGGTGTCCATTGTTGTTAATGGTGTCGTCTTGTTGGGTTCTATATTCTGTCCATTTCTCAGATTTGTCAATGAATAAAGTCTCTCGCAATCTCAAGGTGTGAGTTAGTCCAGTCCAGTCTCCATTATGAATGTCTCCTCCACAATGTTCAGCCAGAGGATCTGCTTTGTACCATTATAGCCGTGTAATTGCTTTTTTTCACTAGCTGCCAATAATACTGTAACTAGGTATATATCTTCTCTTTGTGTATTTTCCTGTGTCATGTTTCCCAAAGATACAGTACCACACTTTTTTGGGGTATCTCATAGCTTTAGGATGTTGTTTATCACAGAGACCATAATACCCAAGTGGGTTTTGATATCATATATCGGGGGTCTTCAACGTTTTCAGCCCAAGGACCCCCTATTTGAGAGACAGATGAAGCAGGGACCCCCTCTATATTGTATAAAATTTAGTTTCAGATTAAACTTTTTTTGTTTACTTGGTACTTTTTCCCCTCTACACCTATACCTCTTTGCCAAAAATAGCAGATCTACAAGCTCTCAAGGCGTTGAGAGCTTGTAGATCTGCTATTTTTGGCTAAAGTTCTCTTCAGAATAGGGATGCTAGGGTTCAAGTTAAGGAAAAAAATTGATATATCACACAAAGATTTGGCGGACCCCCTGTAGTAACTCTGAGGACCCCCTAGGGGTCCCGGACCCCTTGTTGAAGACCCCTGTCATATATCTGTTATCCTATAACCTTGCGGTCGTGTTGACGCATCGCTCCAACGACCAACGCAGAGTCTACGTGTAAATACATCTATGCATGGGCAACATACGGCCCAGGGGCCGGACCCGGCCCTTTGACCATCTCAATCCGGCCCTTGAAGTCCTCAAAGAAAAATGAAACGAAACCCCCAAAAAATCTACATTTTAAAAGGCAGCATTATGTTAATGTGTTTTAGGGAAAGTAATTTAGCTAGACTCCAATTAATTATTAGTAATTAATACGTGTGTACCATTTGAGTACATAATATACCTGCAGTCCATATTCTATCCGAATATCGAATATCGAATGTTTATAATGTAACAGTGAAACGGTCTGCCATGGATTCATATTTATAACATAATGCAATTGGCCCCATTTTGCACGGCATCTTATGCCTTATGAGTATGACTAATCTTATTAGAAATTTTTTTATTATTTTGAAAAACATTTTAAAATAGTGAAAATAGCTGTACTACAGCGACGCGATGTGAGCTTGTAGATCGGGTATTTTAAAATATCTTTCCAAAAAAAAATGCCCAATAATATTAGTCATAAGAGAGACAGCGAGATCCCAAACCGACCCGACGCTGCCGCGACAGCGTCGCGACCGGTACCGACCCGGCGGCCGGGTCGGTACCGGTCGCGACCGGGTCGACGGACTACCGACAGAACCGACCTTTAACCGACGCACCGACGGTTTCACCGACGTTGCCACGGAAGCGTCGCGACCGGGTCGACGGTACCGACGCAGTACCGACGGTACCGACCTTTAAGCAACCTCCTACCGACCCGCCGACCGTGGACTGTGGCAGAGTTTTTTTTTTTTTTTGCACATTGAAGTTGAGATTTCATTAAGCCAGATCTTTGTCAATTTTACTTAAATTCTTATCATTTTAATGTTTATATGATCTTTAAAGGTTATATTTTAATTTGGTATCAGTCATGATTTTTTTTGTAATTTATTAAGATTTATTTCCTTATTTTCTCATGGCACCAAGTCAATTTCCGATCAATCTACCATATCTGCAGTCTTCTGGCACAGCTGTCCCCCCCCCCACCTGCGTGCCCCCCCCCCCAGCCACCCCCCACCCACCGGGACCCCCCCCGGCCCCGGACCCCCCCTCGGCCCAAGGTGCCACTCATAATAATGTTTTAATTTGCGCATTGACACTTTTTTTCCCCTTTTTTTCTGTAATTTATTTCCACGCGCGTAGTTACGCACGTAACATAATCTTTCTATCTATCTATCTATCTATCTATCTATCTATCTATCTACATATATATATATATATATATCTGTCAAGCGCTTTGCCATAATAGCCGATCTACAAGCTCCAGCGTTGGAGCTTGTAGATCGGCTACTTTTGGTGTGAGTGAGTGTGTTCCGACGGCCTGGGTCTGTCTGTCTGTCTGTCTGTCTGTCTAAAGTCCGCAGCCGTAACACACACACACACACACACACAAACACACATGCCCAACCCCGATCGCCACACGCCCCACCCCCCAAGGTGAATAAATAATAATGTAAGAAATTAAAATCCCTAAATCTATCTATCTAATCTATCTATCTATCTATCTATCTACATATATATATATATATATATATATCTGTCAAGCTCTTTGCCATAATAGCCGATCTACAAGCTCCAACACCTCGCGCTGCAGGCGTTGTGACCTTGTAGATCGGCTACTTTTGGTGTGAGTGAGTGTGTTCCGACGGCCTGGGTCTGTCTGTCTGTCTGTCTGTCTGTCTGTCTAAAGTCCGCAGCCGTAACACACACACACACACACACACACAAACACACATGCCCAACCCCGATCGCCACACGCCCCACCCCCCCAAGGTGAATAAATAATAATGTAAGAAATTAAAATCCCTAAATCTATCTATCTATCTATCTATCTATCTATCTATCTATCTATCTATCTATTTATCTAATCTAATCTAATCTATCTTTTGTTTACGTGGTCTGCTCTTTTTGCCAGACCCAAGGGGTCGGGCTTATATGAGGCTTTGTACCTGTTTCGTCCATACATGGGCATGGTCACTTTGTCCTCCGGCCCCAGTCCAAAATAATTCTGTCCCCCAAAAAAGTCTGTCCATACATGGGCATAGAAGGGACACACGTCGTGCGAAGCCCGGCCATTCATGGGCATAGACACAGGCTGACACGTCATGTGAAGTCTGGCAGAACCAGGTCTCCTGGTCTTTTCCCCCTCTACACCGATAGCTCTCAAAAATAGCCGATCTACAACCTCACAACGCCTCACGCTGCGAGGCGTTGTGAGTAAATCCTCTAATAGTGACCTCTATTCAATTAAAAACCGGCCCTCTATTAATGACCGGGAGCGCCTTGAAATAAGCAATTAAAAGCCTCCCTTCTAATAGAAGCCGACCCTTCTATTACAATCCTCTTTTTTCCACTCTTTTTTTTAAAGTCTGAAGACTCTCGCCTTGGCTACTATATACGCCTGCCGTCGGTTCAAATCACAGTGACACAGAGTAATGTATAAGACAACATTTCAGTAAAGTACTTGAGTAAATGTACTTAGTTACTTTACACCTCTGCAGACGAGCTGCTCAGCGTCCGTTCTGGGCGATCAGCGTTGCAAGATTCTGCGAGAGATTAAGCAACACTGCTAGTGGCAACGAGGTCTATATGAAAACAAGCCGCGACCACCTGTAAATGCACGTTACTTGTCTGCAGAAGTATTCCATGCACTTTCTCTCTCCCTCTCTCTCTCTCTCTCTCTCTCTCTCTCTCTCTCTCTCTCTCTCCTCTCTGGGGTCCACGGCCAAATAAGCTACATATAATTTGTGGGGTTCCTGACAGCATGAAGGTGCCCCCCCCTCCTCTGAATGGTACAACTACCGTAACAGCGGAATTTTACACGTGCGTAATTACGCACGTATACGTGCATGTTGTAACATAATAATACACAACGTGTACTGTACCTATAGCTCACTGTAGGCTAACATTCTTGGGGGTCTTCTTAGGGACCCCCAAGCTCCTCCTTAGCGCCACCTATGGAGCGGTTTCAGAAAAGAAAAAAGGAAACTTAAAACAAAGACAGCGGTTTCAGAAAAGAAAAAAGAAAAAAAGGAAACTTAAAAAAAAGACTGCTGCTGTTGGCATAGGCTATCAGGTCGATTTCGGATACCGCTGTCTCTCTATAGGCTATACCTGCCAACCTCAGACCGTCAGATAAAATGACACTTCTGTTCTGGGGGGGTGGGGGGATGTTCATCAGTGTGGACGATTATTGTTATGCAGTTATATTTATCGTACTTTGGTGTGAACAGACTTTATAGGTTCGACTCATCTGCCTAAACGTTTAAATTCCAAATATGAATTGCTTACCTCATGGCCAGGGATGTTAAAATTATGTTCGGGCCCTCCAAAGTACTTGTCTCGTCCGTATTGTTCAATAAAAATACTTTAATCCGATCGGTGGCCATTGTCTCATAATGTATATGAGTGATACACCTCTCAACCATTGGGGTCACGTATTTGAAAGCACATAGAGAAAATACGGAAGAAATGTCCACCAATCCGATTCAAATGTTTTTTATTGAACAATACAGAAGATACTGGTATTAATGAGTAAACGTCCATAAATGTAACATCCGTGGCCATGAGGTCAGCACTTTATTTATTTGAAATATGAACGTTTATGTGATTTACGGTCTAAAAAGGGAGACATTGCAAACAACAGGTTGAAGTTCATCCATGACTGTCATGATATGACATTGATGTTTCAGGGCTAAACTCGTTCATGATTAGGCTACGCCGTTCTCAAATAGATTAGCCAAAATAAATAAAATACTGCGGCACTTGGGTATGCACGTTTTATTACTTGATGCTTTGATAAGGGCAGTCAATCCACATAATCAAAGCTGTAACGTTATGCGTTATGATCATATCAATCAATGAAATTTGATATTAAAGAAAGAAATTAACTTTCTGTGCCAATTTAACTTAATAAAATGTATTTTCATTCTTGGTTTATTTAAAGCAACACCCTAATACACAGTCCGTGTATTATGGCCGGTCCAGTAAAGCAGCTGTACAATGTAATCAAAATGTTTTAAAATGTCCAAATTTCATACAAATATTTTGAAATAACCAGATCTACAAGCTCACACAAGCGATGCATTGTGACATTGTAGATTGGATTGATGCCAATGAAATTTATTAGCAGAACCTTTTTTTTTCTTCGAATTTTTATTATTTTATTTTGTTGACTTCAGAGCCATGTTGAACAGCTGTGCCAGAAGACTGCAGATATGGTAGATTGATCGGAAATTGACTTGGTGCCATGAGAAAATAAGGAAATAAATCTTAATAAATTACAAAAAAATCATGACTGATACCAAATTAAAATATAACCTTTAAAGATCATATAAACATTAAAATGATAAGAATTGAAGTAAAATTGACAAAGATCTGGCTTAATGAAATCTCAACTTCAATGTGCAAAAAAAAAAAAAAACTCTGCCACAGTCCACGGTCGGCGGGTCGGTAGGAGGTTGCTTAAAGGTCGGTACCGTCGACCCGGTCGCGACGCTTCCGTGGCAACGTCGGTGAAACCGTCGGTTAAAGGTCGGTTCTGTCGGTAGTCCGTCGACCCGGCCGCCGGGTCGGTACCGGTCGCGACCGGGTTGACGGTCGCGACGCTGTCGCGGCCTACACCAACGCAACCGGCACTGTCGCGGCCTGAACCGAAACCGTCGCGGCCTGCACCGACGCAACCGGCGCTGCCATGATGCAGTCGCTACCCGCCTTCATGGCACCGCAACGTGTATTTCTGATCCATCGACCATATGCACTCTTCTGGTGCAGCTCTTCCCCTCCCCCCCCACCTGCGTGCCCACCCCCACCGGGACCACCCCCCGGACCCCCCCACCAAGCCGAGGGGGTGACTTATAACAATTGTAGATCAGCATATTTTGCGCATGAGACAGAGAGCAGTTGAGATTTCATTCGCCACATCTCTGGCATTTGTACTTGAATTCTAAAAAAAAAAATGTTTCTATGATCTGACAAGTTTATATTTTGATTTGCTATCATTCTAGTTTATTATTATTTATTTTCTGTCTTTATCTAACGATATCAATCAGATTGTTGCCACGTGCGTAATTACGCACGTAACATAATAATACACAACGTCTACTGTACATATATAGCCCATTGTAACCCATATAAACCTACCCTAAAAAAAAGGCGTGTCTGTGTGTCTGTCTGTCTATCTTTAAATCTATCTAAATATCTATCATCTATCTATCTATCCCCCCCCCATAAATAATATCAGTCCAGTAATGACAGCCCCGAATGTAAGCTCCCAACACCATGATTAGCAACACGTTGTTCAACAAATAGCAGATCTACAAGCTCAGTTATTGTGAGCTTGTAGATCTGCTATTTTCAAATAGCGTATGTATAAAATAGGTGTGAAGTGGTTATTGTATGGTTCATAATATAATAATTTATATCTGCGAAGTGTAGGATTATTATAATTATTATTCTTATATTATAATTAAGAAAAGCGCATCGGTTAGTGTGATTGAGTGCCTCCCACGGCCTGGGTCTGTCTGTCTGTCTGTCTGTCTGTCTGTCTGTCTGTCTGTCTGTTGCATTTGACCAATGAAATGAATGAATTCCTAATTTATGCACGTGAAAACAGAACTATAAGCTCACAACACGTGTGGATGCAATGAGTTGTGAGTTTATAGATCAGATATGTTCAGCCCCACCTACGAGGTTTATTGACCAATCATACGTCCCAAGCTTAATTTATGGACGTAACATCACAGATTTACAAGCTAACAACGCGTCTCTCCCATGAGCATTGAAGCTTGAAGATCTGTTTCGTTTGTTGATCACACAGACAGCTCCCAAAGTCCACGCCTGATTTGTTATTTTTTTCATATACCTCAGGACACCTACGGTATTCAATGGGCAGCCGTTTGAAGATCGTGCAAGAATTAACAGCTAAACTGTAGATAGATAGATAGATAGATAGATAGATAGATAGATTTAGGGATTTTAATCTAATTTATTATGTGTGTGTGTGTGTGTGTGTGTGTGTGTGTGTGTGTGTGTGTGTGTGTGTGTGTGTGTGTGTGTGTGTGTGTGTGTGTGTGTGTGTGTGTGTGTGTGTGTGTGTGTGTGTGTGTGTGTGTGTTACTGCCGAGGACTTCTGGCAGGCAGGCAGGCAGGCAGACAGACAGACAGACAGACAGACAGACAGATCTACCAGCTCCATCGTATCGCGCCGTCATTTTTCATAATTTATTTTTTCTTCGCCTTTTCTTCTACTCTCAACCCAGTAACTCTGTCCAAGGTGCTGAAGTGTGCGGGTGTTGAAATGAAGCTTGTCAACACAGACAGACAGACAGACAGACAGACAGACAGACAGACAGACAGATCGATCTACAAGCCAATCTACAAGCTCCATCGCCTCGAAGCGCAAGCGCGTTGTGAGCATGTAGATCAGAGAGCTATCGGTGGATGAAAAAATATATACAATGTAGAGGGGTCCCTGCTTCATCACTTTCTCAGCTAGGGGGTCCTTGGGCTGAAAACCCTTGTGATAGATGATAGATTAATTGACAGACAGATAGATAGATAGATAGATAGATAGATAGATAGATTATGTTACGTGCGTAACTAAGCGTGTGGACATAAATTACAGAAAAAAAGAAAAAAAAAGTGTCAATGCGCAAATTAAAACATTATTATCAGAATCAGAATCAGAATCAGAAGACTTTATTGCCATGACATGTAGACATGTTAGGAATTTGGTTTGATGCAGTGGAGCGCGGTTTACAACAGGACTGGTGCAAGACAGGACAAGACAGTGCAAACCACATCATATGAGTGACACCTTGGGCCGAGGGGGGGTCCGGGGGGGCGGTCCCGGTGGGTGGGTGGTTGGGCAGGTGGGGGGGGGGAAAAGCTGTGCCAGAAGACTGCATATATGGTAGATTGATCGGAAATTGACTTGGTGCCATGAGAAAATAAGGCAATAAATCTTAATAAATTACAAAAAAATCATGACTGATACCAAATTAAAATATAACCTTTAAAGATCATATAAACATTAAAATGATAAGAATTGAAGTAAAATTGACAAAGATCTGGCTTAATGAAATCTCAACTTCAATGTGCAAAAAAAAAAAAAAACTCCACCACAGTCCACGGATGGCGGGTCGGTAGGAGGTTGCTTAAAGGTCGGTGGTCGTCGGTACTGCGTCGGTACCGTCGACCCGGTCGCGACGCTTCGGTAGGAGGTTGCTTAAAGGTCGGTGGTCGTCGGTACTGCGTCGGTACCGTCGACCCGGTCGCGACGCTTCCGTGGCAACGTCGGTGAAAGCGTCGGTGCGTCGGTTAAAGGTCGGTTCTGTCGGTAGTCCGTCGACCCGGTCGCGACCGGTACCGACCCGTCCGCCGGGTCGGTACCGGTCGCGACGCTGTCGCGGCAGCGTCGCGTCGGTTTGGGATCTCGCTCTTACTGAAGACATACGACGCCATGCAAAATAGGGAATCTTTATAAATGTGTGATACAGCACAGCGTCTATCAAATTATATTCATATTCATGCAGTTTTAACATAATTCAGCACTATGTGTTTCAAGTTTAAATCCTATAGTCCAATGTGTGGCCCTTCACTCAATCAAAGTCAGTATGGCCCCTGGAAAGAAATGCTGCCCAGTGCCCACCCCTGATCTATATGGCTAACTCCCACATGGAACCTTGTGAAGTACAGCAAATTGTGACATTTAAACATGCATTGAGGGGGTGGTGGTGGGGTTGATAACGGTGGTGTTTCTCAATGTGGGGTGTGGGGACCCTCAGGGGTCCTTGAAGAGTTACAGCCCTGTGGCTCAGATTTAAATGAACACTGAAGATTTTACAGCGTAGAGATTGGGGTCCCAGAGATAGAAAAGATGGTTATCAAATATGGGGTCCTTTAAAAAAGGTTTACTTGACCTAAATGTACATTTAGATAGCATGTTATTTAAACCTAGGTTCATTGCAGAGGCGTACCCACTGTAGAGGCAGGACAGGCGGTCGCCTGCCCAACTAAGTTCTCGCCTCCCCTAGAAAACCCAAATAACCTGAAAATGTCATAGCGTGCTTAATGTCCTCAAGGTCACGCATCCAACAAGCTTTGAACTGAGAAGATTGGACCTTCCGTGCCAGAGATAGTGGGCAAAACCTCTTGAAAACGGCCACTTTCGCCGTTTTTCGTTCGCCGATTTTCAATTGAGTTGAAAATAATTTTTGGGGGTTAATAGAGGGGGGGGGGGGGGGGAGGTGCAAAAAAATATCTCGCCTGTCCTAAATGTAATTCCTGGGGATGCCACTGTTTCATTGTTAACCTGGTATCCTCTGGTTTCAATGTACAGGTTATTATTTTTGCTAGTATAATATTTAGACTGATGCTATAGGTTCTTGTTATACCTGTTCAACAGTTTCCAACAGCCTCAGCGTGATAATAATCATTATGATAATCATTATGATGATTATCACGCCGAGGAAGGCTTGTGCCAAAATGCCAGTGGTGGAAAGTAACCAGCAAGGTACATGGAAAATATTGTACTTTTACTCCGCTACAATTATTTGACAACTTTAGTTACTTTACAGATATAAATTATTACGTTATAAAACATACATTAACCACTTTAGCCCTATTTTATACCCAGGCTATTTGAAAATAGCAGATCTACAAGCTCACAACACGTCTCATCGGGACGCGTTTTGAGCTTGTAGATCTGCTATTTTCAAACATTTTAGTACTTTTACTTTTGGTATTTTAAAGGGATACTTCACTTTCGGGCCGGGGACACATTTAAAAAAAATATTAAAAATAAATGAAAAAAGTTATGGAAAATTCATGGCCCCCTCACGACACGCAGTGTCCTACTAATGTGTGAGGGGGCCATGAATTTTCCATAACTTTTTTCATTTATTTTTAATATTTTTTTTAAATGTGTCCCCGGCCCGAAAGTGAAGTATCCCTTTAAGTATATTTTGATTCAAGTAACATTTTAAACACAGGCCTTTTACTTGTAACAGAGTATTTCTACATTGCGGCATTGCTACCTTTACTCAAGTAAGAAATTTGAGTACTTTTTCAACCACTGCAAAATGCGTGAATAGAAAGTACCTGAAGGACACTTCCGGGAGTGATGACATTCTAGCCGTGCACCCGGTAAATAGTTGATTACTTGTTGTGACTTGAGTTGTGCTCACATCGGTTAGTTTGATGTGTAAGCTGCCCAGACCACATACTTGTGGCCTTTAAGTAAACCCACATGTGCTGCTGGGGATTAAGTGCTTTGCCTGAGGGTAGTGTTAGTGTAATGTTGTAGAGATTATTTCTTGTTCGCATTCGCAAACATGTCTTGATGTATGCAGAGAAACAGGTCTTTAAAAAAGTCCTCAATAATCAGAATTTCAGCCCTTAAAACGGCTTAAAATGATTTTTTTAATTTTTTTGTTAAAGTTGCATACATTTCAGTCTCGTTATTAAATGTGTTATGGGGAAAAAAACTTTTATTGATTACACTAAACAAAATTAAACCAACACGGAACCAATAACCACTTATTGATTGATTGATTGAAATTTTTATTAGGCAAAAGAATGTAAAACAACACAGTTACATTTATAATACTTTTGTCTAAAAGGTCCGACCAAAAAAGTCCTTGCGGACTTGTTTCCGTTGGGGTCCTTGAATTAATTTCATAGACATATATAATAGCAACCAAACAGTTCAAATCAACATAAAAAACAGAGAAAAAATACCACTATGTACAAAAAAAGCATCATGAAAAATTAAATAAAAGTATATACAAAAAAGGGGGGAGGGGGTCATCTGTCTACATAATATAACAAGCTCAACCTCATTAGACTAAATTAATTTACTTTGCCAATAGATCTGGGACTGGGATTTTCCTTCATATCCTTCCTACTTTTAGTTTAGCCAGAATGGACGTGAAATAAGTCTTAACACATTGGGTGCCAAAACCGTATATATACGGTTTTGCGCATACTAACGTTGAGTGCCAAAACCGTATATATACGGTTTTTAAAAATTTTTTTTTTTTTCCTTCACAGCAACAGGAAATATCACTCCTACAAGATTTAGACTCCAATCCACCTCCTGGTTAACTTATGACTTCAAAAACCTGTATCTCGGCACCTGTGCACTTTTTTTTTTTACAATGTTAATTTAACTATTTTCAACTGGCTGCAACTATGGAATGGATTTCCGAATGTTTTAAATTTTTTCCCCCCGATTGTACGAGACCTGTATGTGTGTAATGAGGGGATCACCGTGAGGACGGTGATCACTGAAAATATTTTGTGACTACTTGAAAAAGGTTCAAAATGTTTAAAAAGTCCTGGCACTCAAAGTATAATATTTTAATAAACCTCTGGCACCCAATGTGTTAACTTGCATTCATAATGGTCGTCTCCAAAGGTCTCATTTAACTGGTTGAAAGCTGCAGAAACCAACAAACTGGTTTCTTCAACATTGGCCTGCCGTTCCTGCCACGGTTCATTAGTTGGCTTAGACAGACTTCATTTTTAATTATGCCTTCTTGCCTTTGTGGTTACAGTAAAACGCAGACTTATGTTTGACTTGTTAGTGATTATATAAACAGTTTATTGAAGAAGTTGTAGTGATTATAAACTGTTTATTGAAGCAGTTGTAGTGATTATAAACTGTTTATCAGTGGTGTAAAGTAACTAGTACATTTACGTAAGTACTGTATTTAAGTACAATTTTGAGGATTTTTTACTTTACTGGAGTATTTCCAATTTTCAATACTTTTACTTCTACTCCACTACATCTCTGAGGAAAATATTGTACTTTTACTCCGCTACAATTATTTGAAAACTTTAGTTACTAGTTACTTTTTAGATTTTTATTACTAAACATACATTAACCACTTAAGCTCTATATATATTTCGGTTATTTGAAAATAGCCGATCTACAAGCTTGTAGATCTGCTATTTTCAAAAGATTTGTATACATTTTGAAAACTGGGGAAAATGGGACATTCTGCATAATGAGTACTTTTACTTTTGGTACTTTAAGTACATTTTGATGCCAATACGTTTTTTTACTTTTATTCAAGTACATTTTGAATTCAAGACTTTTACTTGTAACGGAGTATTTCTACATTGCAGTATCGATACTTTTACTCAAGTAAAACATTCGAGTACTTTTTCCACCACTGGTAGTGATTATAAACTGTTTATTGAAGCGGTTGTAGTGATTTATAAACTGGTTGTTTGTATCTCATTTCCCAGGCAACCCAGTAGCGACAGCGTGGCCCAGACCCCCCAGCTGCTACGGCGCTACCCTCTGGAGGACCACAAGGACTTCCCCTTACCCCCGGACGTGGTGTTCTTCTGCCAGCCGGAGGGCTGCCTCAGCATCCGCCAGCGGCGGGTCAGCCTCCGCGACGACGCGTCCTTCGTGTTCACGCTCACCGACAAGGACTCGGGCATCACCCGCTACGGCATGTGCGTCAACTTCTACCGCTCCTTCCAGCGCGGCGGCAGCGGCAGCGGCGGCGGCGGCGGGCATCACCGCAGCCGCGGGGATAAGTCCGGCGATTCGGCCGCGCAGGCAGCGGAAACGGCCAGCGAGGGGTCGGACGGCGGTTTGCCCCCGTCGACGCTGGCGCCGCCTAACGGCACCGACCCCGCGGCCGCACAGCCGCCCGCCTCCGGAACGGAGACCGGAGGAGGAGGAGGGCCGCCCGGCGCCGGCAGGTCTCCGCGGCACAAGCGAAGCGCCGCCGGCGCCAAGCTGGCGAACAGGAACCGCAACAGCACGTTGACGTCGCTGTGCTTCCTCAGCCACTACCCGTTCATCTCCACCTTCAGGGAGTGTCTGTACATCCTCAAGCGGATGGTGGACTCCTGCAGCCAGAGGCTGGTCCAGAGGGCGGGACTCCCCCGCGCCACCCAGAGGTAAGGACCGGTGTTGCGTCGCGCCTCCGCGCAAGTGGAGCTTACTATGAAACCGTGCTCGGGTTGTGTCTCTGTGTCTCTGTGTCTCTGTGTGCACTGCCTGTGTGCAGCTCCTCTGAGATAAGTAAATGTCCAATTTAGACGTACCATACATCAAATGAAAGGTCTTTGAAAACTGAACACACCTGTCAAGGTTGCGTTTAAGCCCGCCCCTTCCCCCGGAAGCCACGCCCCGGAGAAGGCTCCTGAAAACTCCCCATTGAAACCCCATGTTAAATGAAAAGTGCCCGAATCGCTCCGAAACTTTTTCTACCCCCCCTAAGTGGGGGTCTACGAACAAATACTTCGGGCTCGGATTTTGGCTCCGCCCCCCGGAAGTGGGTGAAACAGGCACTTCAAACACTTTCTTGAATTGTTCAAAAACATTCAAAGTTATTTTTTTGTGAATTTGTATTTTTCTAAGATGCTCCTTTTAACACAGATTTTTTTTGTATTTTTATTTTATTTTTTTATTGGTTACTTTTTTTAAATATTTATTATAATTTTTTTGCGTTCGCGCGTCTTGCTTGTTAGTAACATTATCTATTACAGCGGTTGTGAAAAAGGGTGTGCCACCCGAGGCACACTGACTGCTGTGCTGTGAGACAGGTCCAGGTGTGCCTTTGGGATTCTGTGGCAACCACACTGCTATATAATATACACCTATATAAAAGGCTCGGCCGGCGCAGTGGTAAAGTCACTGCCCACCACCACGGAGGTTGTGGGTTCGAATCCACCGTGGTGCATCCGGCTTTGTTGAGCGTCTACACGATGTTCGGGGGAGGGAAGCCTGGCGAGGAGGGTGATAATGGTCATTGCACATACTCCACCTGTCAGCGGGGAGTGTTGGGCGGGAGGAGTAGGGCGAAGGCTCTGCGTCCTCCTGGTGGGGGCTCCTCACTGGCAGGTCTACATTGTTCACGAGGCGTTGCATCGCTATTATAGAACATTTATTTAGTATGAAATAGTGCTTTCTTGACCCGGGTCAGCTCTGTTCTTGGTGTGCTCTTTTTCCCCTCTACACATCAAATCTCTTTGCCGGAAATAGCTGCGAACTTTCGTGGAAATGTGTGCAAATCTTTGAATATATATATATATATATTTATTTTAAAGCGAACATTTGTAATGTATCTTTGCTTCTGGGAGGATTCTACAAATGTCTTCTAAACCCTTACAGTTTTCTGAAACACTTATATGCTGCTTTAATATCAGTGGCTCTCAAACTATTTATTGTCAAGGACCAACCAAAATGATATGTATTTGGCCACTGACCCCCCATCGCAAAATATTTAGTTTCAGGACCCCCCAGAAGCAAAGATTTCAGTTACAAATGTTCCCTTAAAAAATATGTAATCAAAGATTTGCACACATTTTCACGATTTAAAAAAAAATAGCAGATCTACAAGCTCATAGCGCGGCACTCGGTGCCGCGCTACGAGCTTGTATATCTGCTATTTTTGAATAGCCAAAGAAATCTAAAATGACACAGATGCCTTCCCGGTCTTGATGGGTTAATGCAGGCTTTTGGAATAATGGACGCGCTTCTAACAACATCAAGTAAAACAGCTGAATGACTGGGTATCCTCTGTAAGGAAGGCACCAGTCCAGTATACCAGCTACATCTCAATAATGGAAGAAGATTGCCTTTATGTTGACATTGCATTCCACAAATATTGACCAGGTGGATATAATAATGTCTCTACAGCTGGTTGAAATGAAATCTGTGAAAATGCTTTGAATCCTAAACGTTTCACAAAGCTAAGAAAGTGGAGTCTACAGTCTAGTCTAATAATAACACTATAAAATGTGATGAATTATGTACTTGAATAGTAAATTAATCATAGTCTTATCATCGCTGTTGGTGGAAACCTTTTTATGTCCCAAACCATTACTTTTCAGGACATGAGGAAAAAATAACCTGTGTTCCAATGGATTCAATGTAGTTATTATTTAGTTTATTATTTAGTCACAAGCTCTTGTTGATACTTTTCATATGTTGAATATTTCTTCTCTTTCGGGTGAAAACCTCATATGTCCAAAACTGTTACTTTTTAGGATTAAAACTCAAAAACTGCAAAAGTAGATCTACAAGGTCAAATAAGAGGTTTCTGCCCGACAGCAAGGATATATAAACCCCACACAGACACACTTATTAACCGCTTTTAACCCGGTGTCCCTGTTTTTTATAGGCATGTCATTATAGCCGCCGAAAATAGCCGATCCACAAGCTCACAAGGCGTCACATCGCAGCGCGTTGTGAGCTTGTAGATCGGCTATAAAAAAATAAATAAAAATAAAACGGTATCAGCGCTAAGCGTCTTGCCCCCTCGCTGCTGTCATTATTGACTCTTTGAACCAGAGTAAACACAAGTGTGGCTCAGTGGCATGCTCCCTGCAGAGCCTGAACCACTTCAATATCCTGCCCAGTGTTGATAATGATCTGGGACTCACCGTGTGCTTGACATTATACCGCCGACCTTTTCCCCCAAAAGCACACCCCCCCCCGCTATGTTTGGTTTGCGATGAAGCCGGCGATTTGATAGCGTTAATTTCAGCCAGGCATGAAATTCATTCAACTGGGCAGAGACTTGCTTGAGCACGCTGAATTGTTATTTATTGTGTTTTAATGCGTTGTCAGAGCTGATTTGTCAGGTTGATTTGAAAAGTGTTGCTGCAAATAGTTCCCTGGACAAAACAGATTCACGATTCACATGCCATATCGCTTATCGCTCCAATAGGGATCCCCGGAATTCATTTTGCCAGCCTGTATGTATGACTCCAAAGTTGGGCAAGGTTTCAGCGATCACAGCCCCATTGACTTACATTCTAATATTAAAGTTAAAGGGATATTTCCCTTTCAAACATGTTTGGGGTCATTTTAAAGTTTTAAAGTACAGTTTTTAAAGATATTTTTGGGTCTTTTCTGCCTTTTATTTGGATTTTACAGTTGAGATAGACAGGAAACGGGGAGAGAGAGACAGGGAGTGACACGCAGGGTCGTCAGGCTCGGGAATCAAACCCACGACTCGCTGTCAGGCTGCATTCGAGCCTATATGTGGTATGCGCCTTAAAGGTTCTATGACATTCATTTTCACTTTTTTTATTTTTTATGTTTTTTTGGGGGTTTTATGACCTCAATTACACCCAAAAAATCTGAAAAGGCTTTAGAAATGTGAGAGAAAAACACCTGCCATGGATCAATGGAGTGGAATTTTTTGTTAAAACTTTCTATACACGTTTGAAGGACCATGACAAAGACTTTTAATGTGTGGTAAAACTGAACGTCATGAAACCTTTAACCACTAGGCCAGGTTGCTTGATTCAGTATTTAGATATTTTATTTTCATTTTTATCAGACACGCCCCATTTCTAAACCCATTGTAACTTCAAACTCCATTTTAACCATGATTGACTCATTGAAAACCCACATCCCTGGTTCTGGTGACTGATGTTGTCCTTCTAATACGTGAAGGGTCTGTGTTTTTTCAATTCCTTTTTTTCTTCATTTATTATTATTATTTTTTTCATTATCCAAAATAAAAGTAAAAAAATTAAAGATTTTTTTTTTCTTGAAAAAACGTCCCCCTCACGCATTAGAAGCAATCACCAGAACCAAGTGACGTGGATCTGTTACTTTTGATACCTTTGTGTGAGGCTGTAGTATGATCAACTAGGGCATTAATTTATGAAAAAAACACAAAAAGTTAGAATATGGAGGTAAGAGGTTTCTACCCGACAACAATGATATATTAGTGGAGGAAGGCACTTCTCTGGCCCCACTGGTACAGAATGTACACAAGAAGTTTGGCGCTCAGCGATTTGCCAGATTAGTCTCCTGACAGACTCCTGCAGCAGAGTCATGATGGCCATAAAACCAAAACGAATCGTGAGGAATGACACAGATGGAGTGAAATCCTTGACAAGACGCGCTGACCGAGCAGAGCTGTCTGTGTGAATAAATAATGAAAGCCAAGCCACAGCATTCTAGTGTTTCCGTGCAAAGGAAAGGACAGTCATTGCAGCAGCAGAGGCCCCCATGTGATCGCTGTCATCCACACTGATGAGGCTGAGATAACCCTTTTAATGCAACCGCTGCGTTTCTATATCGACGTTATATAGACTGACTGCTGTGCCCCTGACATTCGTCCCAAACATCGGGGTTCAGTAGTAGTACTCCCCTCTCTGTGTCCCTGCTGGACAGCGAGGCAGCGAGCTTGTATGTCTGTTATTTTTGAATAGCCGACTTATAAGTGGATAAAGTGGTTAAAATGATTGTGATGATGTATTAACTACTTTTGCTGAGGACCCCCACTTTGAGAACCACTGAGCTACACTTCTTCCAGCTCCTCTACACACTTCTCTGATTGTGTGTGTGTGTGTGTGTGTGTGTGTGTCTCTCTCTCTCTCTCTCTCTCTCTCTCTCTCTCTCTCTCTATCTCTCTGCCTATCTCTTTCTGCCTTTCTGCCTCTCTCTCTCTCTCTGCCTATCTCTATCTCTATCTCTCTCTCTCTCTCTCTCTGTCTCTCTGTCTCTCTGTCTCTCTGTCTCTGTCTCTGTCTCTCTCTCTGCCTCTCTCTCTCTCTCTCTCTCTCTCTCTCTCTCTCTCTCTCTCTCTGTTATAGACTATCCATATTGTATTGTACAGTGTATTTAGTGGATCAGTGTTGCACACTGTTATGTCCCAGTGTTATGGACAGTAACACTATATCCAGTATGAGAATCAATGGAAAATAAATCTGATGGCTGTAGTGTTTGTTTACATTGTGTGGGTGACTGGTGCTGAACTAAGCTATATTGATTGATTGATTGATTAATTGAATGCTTTATTAACAGTTTGCAAATAGTACAGTGGTACGACTTTGCAATGATGCTAAAAGGATAAGACAAAATTCCCTGAGGGCTTGTTTCCATTGTGGTCCTATGTATTCAATTCATCATGATATTTTACCCATTTTGGGCGGGAACCCCTATTTGTAACTATACCTTTCAGGATGGGAACCCCTTTTGGGGTTCTTGTTGCTATGTACAGTAGGCCACTATATACCAACATACATTTGTTGTAATTCTTTTATAATTATTTGAAGTTTTTCAGAAAACTTAGGTCAGGATTTAGAAGGCGTTTTTAGAATCGGCCTCAGGTCTAAATGAGTTAAAGACATCCAATAACATACAAGAAATCCTCAACACTAGTAGCAATACAAGTATATGTACAAAACCATTGGGGGTGGGTGTCATTTCTGGTGTCAAGCTAGAAGACTTGTCTAGGTCCAGTTGCAAATTGCAGCTAGGTGTTCTTTTATGGTGGTTTTGAAGGAGGGTTGGGAGTCACACTTTTTGATGATAGGTGATAGATGGTAGGGCAGAGTTTTACAAAAAACAGGGAAAGGCAAATCAATCGATAAACCCACTGACTGAACAAAGTGAAAAACAACTCTAAAGCAAAACGATGGACAACAAAAACCTCACACTAAAAGACCAGGAAAGCAATATAGCATCTTTCATTTTAGATTTTAACCACTTTAACCATTATCAGATCTACAAGTTCATAGCGAGGCACTGAGTGCCGCGCTATGAACTTGTAGATTTGCTATTTGTTGAAAAATCATGAAACTTTTTGCAAATCTTTGAATATACTGTATATTTTTAAAGCGAACATTTGTAACTCAAGTCTTTGCTTCTGGGGGATTCTACAAATGTCTTCTAAACAGTTTTCTGAAAAACATACAGTATGTTGCTATATATCAGTGGTGCTCAAACGTTTTCATGTCAAGGACCCCCAAAATGATGTGCAGACCCCCATCTCAAAATATTCTGTTCCAGGAACCCCCAGAAGCAAAGATTTGAGTTACAAATGTTCGCTTTAAAAATATATATATATATTTAAAGATTTGCACACGGTGGCGCAGTCGGTAGCGCTGTCGCCTCACAGCTAGAAGGTCCTGGGTTCGATTCCCGCCGGGGACGCTGTGGGCGCTGAGGAAATCACTTAGGAAATTGGCACCGGGTGAAAAAAATGGGTTACAAAAATCGCGGGATAAACATTTAAAAAAAATAAAATAAAAAAATTGCACACATTTTCAAGATTAAAACATTTAAATAGCAGATCTACAAGCTCTGCCGCGCTATGAGCTTGTAGATCTGCTATTTTTTAAAAGCCAAAGAAATCTAAAAATGTCTTAATGGGTTAACAGAAAAACCTCCTCCAAACATTACCTAGTCCTACTTTACCATAATTAAACAAATTAAAAGCTTAAAAGGACAAACACTAATAGACTTAACAGATCTAGGTTACATACAACTCTAAGCTGACAGTCTGGTTGATGGAGAGGGATAAAAACAACAAGCCAAGTACTCAATGTTATATTAGCTGTTGTTTCCCAAAATGTAAAAAAAATTGAAGTTGGGAAATGGTCTGAAGTATTATATTGTTCTTGTCGCCCTACTCTGATCATACTACAGCGTCACACAAAAGCATCGCTTCACGCCGCGTTTCGACCTTGTGTATCTGCTACTTTTGCCATTTTTGTCTCCGCCAGGCCGAAGGCATCTCCGAGACTATGTTTTGTGCCCTGTCCGTCCGTCCGTCCGGCCGTACTTCTGTCTGAGATCAGCTAATCTCCGGCACCGTTGGCTTGCTCGCAGTCAAACTGTGCACACACACTCCCTGGGCGCCAGAGCAGAACCTCTGCCCCAATGTTTTCACATGGGCCTGTTATAGAGCCACCAGGAGGCCGATGTGTTTGCAAAACTTTTTTTTTTTACAGTACTCCTACAGATTTTGTCCAAACATCACACAAATCGGTACGCAGTATCTCTATAGTGAAGTGATCAAGACGGATACGTCTGATTTTCCATATTCCATCCTGATTGATGAATTCCACACATTGCTGGCCCACAATAACCTACCTGACCTGGCGGAGACCTGTGCTCTGAGGAGCACTTTTTTTTTTTTTGTTGCTGAAAAGTAACAATTTTGGACCCGACAGAGTCTACTGTATATAGTATGGTATACTTACATGAGTATATACATGATGTGAATATGCATGATGTATCATTTTCAGACATACAAAAAAAAAAGTAAAATGGGGACGATATTCATCGACCAATAGGATTTGTTGGTCTGGCTGTACACACACAAAATGAGCCCTGACCCAAAATGCAATAACCTGTGGACACCACCAGTTTAGATCCACATTTAACACAACATATTCCTTAAGATAACTGCATGCATATCTGCAGATCATTTTAACCAGTATAGCTTAACATTTGCTGTTTACAAACATGGACATGTGACTGTCTGCCATGGTGTTTTTGGCGAGGTCTTTTTCTCCATTTAGAGAAAAACATATTGTCATTTTCAAGTTTAATGATTTGCTAATTGGTTGTTGTATTGGTCTGGGCAGTCAGCCATTCATAATGAGCTTTTTTCCTTTTTTTAAAAAAATGTAAAGCGCACTTGCTTTCTCAACGGGCATCTATTTATAGCTTCAGGAATGTGTGCTGCTTTGCACCTTCTCTACAGGGGATTGAAGGGATGGATAATGCAATATCACAGCCTTGTTTCCCCATCGATCCATTTATACTGTGGCTGTGCATATAAACAGTTAGGGCTCACTGTCGCCATCATGACATTTTAGTTGATGATTAATTTTGATACAAGTAATTGCAAGTTTGGCTTTTAAGTCTTTTTTTTGGGGGGGCTTTTCCCCTGCCTAATAAGCCTTATATACCTTAATATATTACACTTGCCCTCTATAACAAAAATGAAAAGCACCTTAAATATTGTATTTATTTTAGGAATAGTTCATCTTTTACTCAAGGGGGACAACGCCCGTCGCAAGTTGATGTCATTTGTCCATCCCTATGGAATGTATGGAATGCATGTGCTGACTAACAAACAACTTAATACGTCCTACGGTTAATTTGAGCATCAAAACATTATTGTCTCCGCCAGGCCGAAAGGCATGGCGAGAGAGTATGTTTTGCACCCTGTCCGTCCGTCTGTCTGCGACCAGCTAATCTCCCACACCGTTGGCCCGCTCGCAGCGAAACTGTGCACACACACTCCCTGGATGCCAATTCAGAACCTCTGCCAACCAATTTTTCACATGGGCCTGTTATAGCGCCACCAGGAGGCCAATTTGTGCAAAACACATTTTTGGATATTACTCCTACAGATTTTATCCAAACATCACGCAAATCGGTTAGCTGTATCTCTATAGTCATGTGATCAACACGGATCCGTCCGATTTTCCATATTCCATCCTGATTGGCTAAGATTGGCTTCCAAAGTTAGCTGGATAGGTCCGTTTCAACAAAATGCCTCAAATCATGAACGCAGTGTGCGATTTCCGTGAAATTTTGCACACACATTCCCACTAGGCCGAGGAAGAAATGCCACCCTTTTCACATTGGCCTGTTATAGCGCCACTAGCAGGTCTAATTTCATTTTTGGAACAAAATGCCTCAAATCATGAAGGCAGTGTCCGATTGCCGTGCAAAGCATAAGAAGAAATGGCACCCTTTTCACATTGACCTATTATAGCGCCACCAGGAGGCCACAGTAACCTACCTCACCTGGCGGAGACCTGTGCTCCGAGGAGCACTTTTTCTAGTTTTTATTAGCATATGCATTCAATAGGGCTGGACCCTTGTCCCCCTTGAGTAAATAGATGAACTATTTCTACAAATAAATACAATATTTAAGGTGTTTATAATTTTTTATTTGAGTTATAGAGGGCAATTATAATGTATTAATTAAGGCATATAAGGCTTATTAGCCAGGGATCCTTTTAAGCTTTGTAAAAACACATTGTAGATCTACAATGTCTCATAGCAGATCTACAAGCTCATAGCGCAGCACCGAGTGCCGCGCTATGAGCTTGTAGATCTGCTATTTATTTTGAAAAATCTTTGCAAATCTTTGAATATATATGTTTTATATCACATAAATATAAGCAAACATTTGTAACTCAAATCTTAGCTTCTGGGGGGTCCCCTGGAACAAAACATTTTGAGATGGGGGGTCCGCGGCCAAATACATATCTAAACATGTTTTCTAAATCCGTATGCTGCTATATCAGCAGTGCTTCAACAATGTCAAGGACCACCCACAATTCTATGTATTTGGCCACGGACCCCCATCTCAAAATATTTTGTTCCAGGGACCCCCCAGAAGCAAAGAAAATATTTGAGTTAAAAATGTTCGCTTTAAAAATATATTTAAAGATTTGCACAATTTAAAAATAAATAGCAGATATACAAGCTCATAGCGCGGCACTTGGTGCCACGCTATGAGCTTGTAGATCTGCTATATGTACTTACAATAACTTTATACTTTCAAAAATACCAAAAGTAGCCGACCTTACAAGTCACATCGCGACGCATCGTGAGTTGTAGATCGTCTGATTTTGAAAAAATAAAATAAAAATGTTTCATTTCATTTTTTAAATCCCCAAAATAGGGATAGCAGATTGAACGTGGTTAGCCACTTAAACCCTATATCAGTTGTAGGCAACAGGCGGCCCGTGGGCCAGAACTGGGCCAGAAACTGATAATATCTGGCCCGCCCAAATTATTTTGTAAATAATTTACAATAGCTGACTGACAGTCCAGGTAGGATATGGACAGCAATAGCTTTGAATTGATGAAATCAGGTATGAAGAACAAATAGTTCTATTTCCATTCTTTGGATATTATGTTTTCACTGTCAACTGTCCTCTTGATACTTTTGCATGAAAAACTCCTCTCACGTTTAAAAAAAAACACACTAAAGCTGTGTTTCACATGCCTTAAATGATACATTGTTTCTCACCATTCTAAGAGACCTTGAACCATGAAAGAGCTCTTGTTCGAAAAGGAGTACTCTCTGTCTCCAGATAAAATGTTCACTAGAGGATAAAATGTTCACTAGATATCCTCTAAGTGAAACGTTCAAGGATGACGCCTGCACAAAAATAATTACATAAGCATTTCTGTGTGCACCTGTAACATTTGATTCCACATGCTTTTCTATCAATTGTTATACCACATCTTTATGTAGTAACCTTTATAACAATACAGTTATTATTATTGTATATAAGGTTGTTTGTTGCAAGTTCCAAGTCCTAAATTAGCCATTGATTGTGTTCTGGCCCACCATCTAATGTCTTTGAAAAAGGCCAAACTTACTTGCCGACCCCTGCCCTATATGGTTGACCGGAGTCCCTCAGGGCTCTATACTAGTGTATTTTCAGTTTTCTGTTATTGTGGAGATACAGTAGCTTTTGCAGAAAATAGCCGATCAACAAGCTCACAACACGCTGTGAGCTTTGTCCTGGCTTGTCTGCAATTTTTTTGCGAAAGCGATCTCCACAATACAGATGCTTTTAAAGTGGTTAAAAGGGCATGGGCAATGACATGGAAATAATGATGGAACATACTGTATGACATGTCTATTAACACATTGGGTGCCAGAATTTTATAATAACAGAATACGTTCGGTGCCTGGAATCTCACCGTTGCGTTCCATTGTGCTGTTTAAAGCTGTATACTCCATGACGAGCGATCCATGAAAAAAAAAAGCATGCCACCATTTTGCCCGATGGGCCTGGCTAACGGCTGGAACGATAACATCTTTCACGCGGGTCACAATGGCAAAGCGATCGCGGATACAAAATGAGTCCTTTTCCCCAGCGTAAAAAGTTTCGGAGTTATAGGGGTTTTAGAGAAGGAAATAGAACGGAAGCGGATGGGGAGCCATGTTTTTGACACAGTCATCCATCTGTCCCTTCCTTCTCAGAATCGCCTAGGGTGATTCCAGAGCTGCTCTAGCCCCTCCCGCGTGGAAAGAAACGAAAAAAACTAAAAGATAAAAAAAAATGTATATACGGTATATACCTTTTTGGCACTCCACGGGTGTATTTGCAAAAAGGTATATATACGGTTCTGGCACTCAATGTGTTAATTCCATCCAGCTGTTTTTCTTATAGGCTACATAAATGGAAACAATTAACGATTCTGCAAAAAAATATTGCAATTATCTAAAAAATGTATAATAATATAATCATTGTGTAATATTTGTGACATACCAAGCTTACAAAACAATATGGTTTCATTAACCACCTTGAAAAGCCTGACCGAGCCCATGGTTGACATGTCATCCTAGCTATTTCACCTGCGGTCACTGAAGTCTTCTGTCTGACATAATCATTATTAATAATGTCACTGTGGCTGCTACAGTAATGGCTTAGAGGCCTGCCTGACACAGTTATTACATAACCCACCGCGTGATCGCAATTATTCGAGGTAATCACAATTATCTTTGCACAATCAGAGAATCATTTTTCGTTTTTTTTTCTCTCCATTCATCTGTACAGTATCTACATTAATTTGTTGAAACATGTTCATACATTTTCAAACATTTTCAAAACATTGCAGAAATAGACAATAGATCTACAAGCTCACACTGTGTTGCATTGCTATGCATAGTGAGCTTGTAGATCTGCTATTTCCTTTTAAAAAAAATACTATATCAAGTATAAAATTATTCAAATACTTATTTTGATTATTGCTACTGGTCATTTCTTTGTATATTAAAGCTATTTGTCATATCTGCCCTCCCTGTGCAGTTTTTGTTAATAGACAAACAAACAAAAAAAAAAGCTAAAAACACAACCAAATGGACTATTAATCATCATCAAGTCCAGTGTTCATGATGGTGACAGACAGCCCCAGTAGTCATATAATGTGTACAGTGGGTTCATGCTGTGGTCGCTGTGGCTGTTGACAGATTGAGGTCTGTGGCAGAGTTGCCAGATTTTGTGATTGAAACAAGCAACCAGGTCTAGGAGAACAAGCCCAAAAGAAGCAAAATAACCAGGAGAGTTTGTAGATCTGCTATTTTCAAAACATCTTGAAATTAAAATGTGGAATATTTGGAAGAATTCTTTTAACATTCTAACAGCACAAATCTGGTACGGGGCTCCCTGGCACAAAACATTTTCAGATGGCGGTTAGGGACAAATACACTGCTTTAAATAATTATAAAACAAATGTGGAAGCGAGCCCAAATAAGCAACTACACTTTAGAAACGAGCCCAAAATAAACGCAACCCGCAACTACCAATAGCCCAAAAGCCGCTTATAATAAGGAGACATGGCAACACTGGTCTGTGGCTGGCTGCCTGTTGGCCAGTTGGTGGTTCTGGGAGTCTGAGCAGCTAATGATTTATCTACTCCTCCTCTGCTACAGACACCCAGCACACACTCCAAAGAGGCTTTAATAGCTGTGTGTGTGTGTGTGTGTGTGTGTGTGTGTGTGTGCTGTTAGAGTGGGGGGGTGCTTGTTGATGCACGGGCAATCCCTCAAGAGCCTCTTCTTCCCATGTTTCTGCTCAATCTCATCACATTAGTGAATGTCCACACCTTCTCCCTCTCCCCCTCCCCCCGGGGCCAGGATGAACCTAATGGCAGGTGTTTGTAGTGGGGCTGTTATTTGACCTGTTTTAGTTTTTTGGGCGGTGAAACCGCCCCTATATACAGTATGAGGTTTGGATATTTGCACACCAAATCCTGCGCTGTGATTGGCCACCAGTGTACCCCCCTAACCCTGCACCGTGATTGGCCAATCACAGTCTATTCAGGACTGTGATTGGCTAGGGAAACATGACAATTGTGCATAGCCCTATAAATAGGACTATGCACTTAAAAAAAACACATTTATGTTTTTTTTTAAGTTAGGGGTGTTGGTCCACAATATTACTTTTCTTTAAGTGAACTTCCATCACTGTGATGACCACTGTGACCACACCGCCCACTTCACACTGGGTGTGATTTTTCATACTGTGTAACATCCATTTTAGTAGTCTTTTCTGAGAAAATGGTCTATTGATTGAGATAATTTATTGACCATTTTTTAAATAACACACTTGTAAAAAAAAAAAAAACGTCATTGTGCATTCGTGGATATACTCAACCCTTCTCAAACCCTTCTAACTTGCGTTGAGCTGCATTACAATATCCGGATCAGACCGCTGCCAACACCTCATTTAACCATGTGTAATTAGTGTCTGAAACATGTACCCTGCCGTCTCGTCATTATGTCCAAAACAATTACTTTTCAGGATTCAAATTCAAAAACGGCAAAAGCTGTGAGCTTGTAGATCTGAATTTGAATCCTGAAAAGTAACAGTTTTGGACACCCGACAGAGACCATATGGTACATGTTTCCGACACTAATTACACATGGCTAAATTACATGTTAGCAGACATGCAGCAGGGTTTTGCAGTGAAAATCCTGATCCTGATATTGTAATGCTGAACCCAAGTCAGAAGGTTTGGAGAAGGGTTGTGTTGTGTATATCATCCGTCTGGGGGGTCCCTGGAACAGAACATTTTGAGATGGGGGTCCGTGGCCAAATACATATCTAAAAATGTTTTAAATCCTAACAGTATGTTGCTATATCAGTGGTTCTCCAACCCCAAAATGATATGCGGACCCCCATCTCAAAATATGTTGTTCCAGAAACCCACCCAGAAGCAAAGATTTGAGTTACAAATGTTCGCTTTAAAAATATATACATATTCAAAGATTGCACAAATTTTCACTATAAAAAAAAAAAAGCAGATCTACAAGCTCGTAGTGAGCTTGCAGATATTTTTGAATAGCCCAAGTATAAAATAATGGTTACAGCTAAAACGTAAAATGACACGGATGCGTTCCCGTATTGAATGGGTTAAAAAAGGTTAATTTACAAAAAAAAACGTTAGAAAGTTACTATGTCAGATGACAAGAAGGTCAGTTGGCTCTCATGCATTGAAGGAGGCATGAGCTCAGCCCTGGGCTCCCTAGACTGTGGGGGGAGTGTAGTGCCCAGGATCACTTAGAAAATTGGCACCAGGTGAAAAAAAAGTTACAAAACCGTGGAGAAAAAAAAAGAAAGTTAGAATATGGAGATAGTAGGTTTTCTCGCCCCGACAACAGCGATGCTAATATGTCTGCTCTCTCTTCTTCAGGGACACCATGTGGAGGGTGTTCACCGGAGCTCTGTCGGTGGAGGAGAAGGGCAGCCAGCTGCTGGCCGACCTGCGGGAGATCGAGTCGTGGGTGTACCGGCTGCTGCGCTCGCCCACGCCCGTCCCGGGCCAGCGGCGCGTGGACGTGGAGGTGCTGCCCCACGAGCTGAAGCGGCCCATGACCTTCGCCCTGCCCGACAACTCGCGCTTCTCCATGGTGGACTTCCCCCTGCACCTCCCTCTGGAGCTGCTGGGGGTGGACGCATGTCTGCAGGTGCTGAGCTGTGTCCTCCTGGAGCACAAGGTACGTTATCCTCCTATAATTCTACAAAGCTCTGTGCGTCTGTAGCTCTGTGTGTCTGTAACTCTGTCTGTGCAGCCATTGACCATTACCATATGCACGGAACAGCGAAGCCTGTTTTTCGCTTTCCCCAAATGACAGCTGTTTATTAGCGTTTTTGTGTAAAAGAATGTCGCCATGGTTACGGCTCCCCAGCTGTGTATTGGCCTTCCGACCTATGGGATGAATGATCAAACTGCTCATGCGTCGAATCCATAGACCCACTGTGTTACACTGTTGCCGTCTGCCACAAGCACACACAGAGAACGTGCTTAAGCGGCGACGGGACCTCATTATTAATAATAACCTGAGTTGTGTCCTCCTGGAGCACAAGGTACGTTATTATAATAGTAATAATAATAACCTCATTATTGATAATAACCTGAGCTATGTCCTCCTGGAGCACAAGGTACATTATTATAATAATAATAACCTCATATGTCCAAAACTTTTCAGGATTCAAGTAAAAAAATAGCAAAAGTAGCAGATCTACAATCTCAAAACGTGTCGCTTCGCGCCGCAAGTAAGTAGTGCGTTAATTTACCCCAAAAAATAGAAGATAGAAAGAAGTTAGAAAGTTAGAATATGGCGATAAGAGGTTTCTGCCCGACAACAATGATATACTTAGTTGGCCTGAGTCAACTAGGCTAAATAGCAGATCTACTGTACAAGCTCACAAGTGCCCCAGAATAGGGACGCTGCTAGGGGTTCATGTGGTTAATACTTAGCGCACACACACACACACACACACACACACACACACACACACACACACACACACACACACACACACACACACACACACACACACACACACACACACACACACACACAGCCAAGGAGGTAGCTCACCTGCTCCACGTCCAGACAAAAGCCCTTATGTCAGACTGACATGACACTGCTCTTTTCTGACATCCTAGCATCGTCTCAGCTCTTCTGTTAGACAGACACAGACTGAAGGGTTTAACCCATGAAGACCGGGAACGCATCTGTGTCATTTTAAGATGTCTGTACCGAGTGCGCTATGAGCTTCTAGATCTGCTATTTTGGGGAAAAAAATCGTGAAAATGTGTGCAAATCTTTGAATGTATAATATATATACATTTTTACTCAAATCTTTGCTTCTTAGGGTCCCTTGAACACAATATTTTTAGATGGGGGTTGGGGGGGGGGGGTTCGGGGACAAATACATATCATTTTGGGGGTCCTTGACATGAAAAAAGTTTGAGAACCACTGATATTATAGCAACATATTCTTTTTTGCCCAAAAAATAACTGAAACATATATTCAAAGATTTGCGATCATTTTCAAAAATAAATAAATAGAAGATCTACAAGCTCGTAGCGCGGCACTCTGTGCCGTGCTATGAGCTTGTAGATCTGCTATTTTCGAATAGCCAAAGAAATCTAAAAATGACACAGATGCGTTCCCGGTCTTGATGGGGTTAACACATCATGGATAGAAGGAAACAAAGGACGGGACATTATATTCTACTCTCTTCCCTCTCGTTGCTGAGTCATCATGCCATATAGGCTATACCCCAGATGCAGCTCTTGGCTATATTTAAACTTCAGCTCTAAAAGTTGGTAAGGAAAGCCTTTGTTGTGTCGTGACTCGTGTCCTGCCATAACCCGTACCATACCGCCGTATTCACTGACTCTGGTACAGTGTTGTTTACTGACGCTCGTCTCCAAATTGAGATATTCTTTTTTTATAACCACATCCCACTCTGCAAACACTGGCTCAAGCAGCAGCAGCAGCACACCCATGCAATGTGTTCACTTACTGCTGAAAGTCGGCATCGGTCCAAGCCGTTCAGTCTGTCGGCCCCCAAATATAGCTGTATGGAATAAAGGCAAGGCGAGTCAACGTTGATTTGTTTAGCACATATCAACCACAACATTAAGCATTAACCCATTAAGACCGCATCCGTGTCATTTTAAGATTTTTTAGGCTATTAAAAAATAGCAGATATACAAGCTCACGAGTGCCGCGCTACGAGCTTTTTTTGCTATTTTTGAAAAATGGTGACAATTTGTGAAAATCTTTGAATATATATGTATTTTTAAAGCGAACATTTGTAACTCAAATCTTTGCTTCTGGGAGTCCCTGGAAGGCTGGAACTAAATATTTTGAGATGGGGGTCCACGGCCAAATACATAAAAAAGTTTGAGAACCACTGATATAGCAACATAGGTTGTTTAAAAAAACTGTTTATGATTAAGAAGACATTTTGTAGAATCCGCCTCAGGTCTTAATGGGTTAAGACAGAGCATTAACAACAATCTTAAAAACAATCTTTAAAATGAAAGGAATTAATCAACCCCCCCCCCCCACACACACACACACACACACACACACACACACACACACACACACACACACACACACACACACAAGCACAGCTATTTATACTGTATACTTGAATGAAATCCTCAGAGAATGCTCTCTTTTGAATTGTGCCGTGTGGAGTGAAAGCAGCGCCATCTTGTGGTTCATCCTTCTGGTTGATTATGTAATAATGTGTGTGATATTCCATAAGGAGTCAGAAGATGAAGATCACATGTTTTCTTGGTCAAATGGGTTTGTTTTCTGGAAGAAAAGGAAAAGTCCTCCGTGAGCAGCCCAGCCCAGGGCTCTGGTGTAGACAAAGGGATCCACTTGAAACCCTATATACTTATATTAGTTGACCGTGGTCAGCTCTGTACTTGGCCCGCTCTTTTCCCCCCCCTCTACATCAAAACTCCTCCCTGAAAATAGCCGATCTACGAGCTCGTGCGTTGTGAGCTTGTAGAAATGTTCCCCCCACAGTAGGGATGCTAGGGTTTAAGTGTTTAAAAAGCCTTTATTTAACCAGCGTTGACACTTACAGTATGTGTTGTAGCAGCCATACTACAGGGAATTCCACACACTTTTTTTGTTTTTATTTTTACACCTGTAAACCTGTGATGTGATGATAATATAAAGTTGAATCTGAATGTGCATTTCAACTTGTGTTAAAGCAGATCTCGTGTCCCTTTGACTATGGGTTTGTCTTTCATCTTTTTGCAGCTGTTGTTTTTCAGCATGCTGAACTAGGAATCAGAATCGCTTTATTGTCACATCACAGCTTTACAGAAGTAAAAAAAGTGGGTGAAATTCGTTTTCGTGCAAGTTCTATCGTTTTGTTATTTCCATTGAAAAAAGAAAGGGAAGAAGAAGGGGGGTCAAAGAAAAACAAACAAATTATCTACATAGTATTAACACATAGTACCTGTCATAAGATATAAAGGTGTGTGATAGATTATTCAATACAAGAAGGGTAGGCACTATAAGCTATTAGCTTCAGCCTACACCTTTTCGGTCAAGCAGTTTTGTTCTGCTTTGTTTTTGTTTTAATTGTTTTGTCTTTTATTGTATGAAATGCCATTTGTGTGTATGTTTTTTTTGACCGAAATAAACTTTAACTAACTAACTAAAAATAGCAGCAGATGTATACTGTACATGATATACTTATGGACGTTAGTTAAGGTGTTAGAAAACAAAATAAAAAAACAAAAGTCAGTGTGTTGTACATGGGATTAGGGTGCAAAATGTCAGCGCGTGTCGACCGCATAATCCACAGGGCTGAGCTATACGACTTCAAATCAATATCACGATTATTACAAATGTTTGCCTCTGTTGCGATTAATCAATGGTTATATTGGCAATAATAGCACATTTACAGGCTCACAATGGGACACGTTGTGAGCATCAATATGTCCGTACACGGACAAATGTGTCCGTGGCAAAGACTTGGTCTTGTCCTTGGCAAATTTTAGATTTTCTTTTTACCCACCATTATAATGTTCTTATCTTGATCATAAGACCCAATTACTGAATGTCAAGTCTCCAGGTTTTCTTCAGAAAATGTATGACACTGAGTCACTATGACACTATGGCACATTAGGAGTCCAACTAGTACTAGTGGTTCTCAAATGTTTTATTTGCAAGGACCCCCATAACTCTGAGAGTGTACTAATGGAACCAAATTTTTGTTCTATTTGTACAATCTCAGAGTCACATACCTGTTATCATTCAGGGCTAGAGACGAATATGTGTTTCTGGTAATATTAGTGTCCGCTCATTTTGTATGTCTGTGGCAAAAATAGAATTTTGACAAAAATGTCCACCATAAGCCAGCCTGGCGATGACCTCCGGTTGTGAGCTATGCATGTACTGTACGCCATCGTTGTACAACAATGTATAATACAGGGTTAAGTGTTTAGTCAGACTAATCCATTATTTAAAGAAAATCTATTCACATTTTTTCCGTGTCAAATTGTTGATGTATAAGAGATTATTATTATTATTGATTATTCGATGAACAAGGTTAACGAGATGAGAAAGATTAAGTCAAGTTATTGATTCTAAATATGGATTTTGACATATTATTTTGGGTTAACTGCCCAGCTCTAGTTTGTTTTCCCGTTTAGCCGGTGCCAGCATGCTTTCACCATATAGCATTTGATTTGTGTGTTTTGTTTTCTGTGTTTTTCAGGTGGTGCTGCAGTCGAGGGATTACAACGCCCTCTCTATGAGCGTCATGGCGTTCGTAGCCATGATCTACCCCCTGGAGTACATGTTCCCTGTCATCCCCCTACTGCCCACCTGCATGGCCTCTGCTGAACAGGTGACCTTAACACATTGATTGCCAGAATTATTTCAGATTTTTTGCAGTTTCATGCCAGGGTTTTTACATTGAAAAAAAAAAAAGTACTCAGGAGCTGAGATACAAAATGTTTAAGTTTTAAGTTAACAAGGAAGTGGATAGGAGTCTAGATCTTCAACAAATCATATCTCCTTGGTCTTTGGGTAAAAAAAAAAAAAAAAAAACGAGTTAACTCGATCTTGGCAATCAATGTGTTAATACACACTCACTTATCTATGACAGTGGTTTTCAACCCGTTTCATATCGAGGTCCATTATTTATTTGCCATTTGAGCCACTGACCACCGTTTGATGAGATTTAGACCCTCAGACCCAAGACTTAGAATATTTTGGTATTGTTGGATAAGATTTTGTCCACAATTCCATCCATGCTGTATTGATGTTGGTACCATAGGAGAGATGACAGGCAAACGTTGATCAAAATAACAATTCTTTAATTAAGTAATGGGCAAGCCAACATGCTGGCACGAAAATGTCACATGTGTACAGACAATGTTAAAGTATCACTTTTTAAAACATATTGCACTCCTCTATATACAGCCCACTTGTGGTGCTTTTATAGCAGTGCAAACATTTAAAAACTTCAGGTGGCATATAATGATGCCTTTAGAATATTCCTGAAACTTCCAAGATGGACTAGTGCAAGTGAAATGTTTGTGACCAGTAATGTACCCACCTTTCATGCTGTATTGAGGAATTTCATGTTTAAATGTATGTGTAGACTGTTGGAGTCAAAGAATATATTAATTATGGCCTTAACAGGGATCACACGGAGTGATACAAGGCATTCCTCGTGTTTCTGGAAACACTGGAGGCAATGCTTATATGTTTTTAATGAATGAAAACAGTCTGGTACTCAGGCTATTTATGTGTTGTTGTTGTTGTCTGTTTTGTAGCTCTGTTTTTATATGGACCCATGGTGTCTGAAATAAAGTTTAATAATAATAATGCAGATGTTTAACAATAATTTAACTCTTGAGAGTGTAAAATGAAACCAAATGGACCCATAAGGGTCCTTTTGTTTTCATTTTACGTTCTCATTTTACGTTCTCTTTTACGTTACAAAAATGATACGTATTTGGCCGCAGACCCTCATCTCAAAATATTTTGTTCCAGGGACCCCCCAGAAGCAAAGATTTGAGTTACGAATGTTTGCTTTTAAAAAATATATATATATACCCAAAGATTTGCACAAATGTTCACAGTTTTTCAAAAATAGCCAAAGTAATCTTAAAATGACACAGATGCGTTCCTGGTCTTAATGGATTGGAAGCCGGAACACAATTGATCATTACATTGATTGATCATTAAAATAAACATGCTCTGAAAAAAGCCACGCGTGTGTGGGGAGGAATCAATTGTCATAACGACTAATAATTGGCCGATTTTAGAGAAAGAAACAAATACTTCCGTGACCCAGGGGTTAACAGAGTGATGTCAGTGACTTCCATACTCTATTGATCATCCCCTCTCTCTCCTGTTGTTCTCCTCCTCTTCCAGCTGCTCCTGGCGCCCACACCTTACATCATAGGTGTACCGGCTAGCTTCTTCCTCTACAAGCATGACTTCAAAATACCAGACGACGTGTGGCTTGTGGATCTGGACTGCAACAAGGTCAGTTGTGCTGGTCACACAGCTACTACTCCCCCCCCCCCCCCATTTCATCAAGTGATGATAATATAACATAAGGATAAGGATAATTCTTTTTAACAGGACGTTCATGAAAGTCCTTGCGGGCTTGTTTCCAATGAGGGCCTGTGAGCAATTAGGGGTTAAGAGTCTTGCTCAGGGACAAATTTCATTTCATCGACACATATGCTGGTGTGGCCTGGAATCGTACCTGGGGCAACCAGGGCTTCTGGCTCCCTAGGCGGGCTCACTAACCACTCAGCTATGGCCGCCCCTTATGAATATAAAAAAGTGAACCCCACTTGTTTCCATTGTGTTCCACTAATCCGATTTTTGATCAAGTCTGAACAGCATAAAACCTCATGGAAACTGATTGTTTTGGTGTTTAGCATGTAGATCTGCTAGTTTTTGCCACTGTTTGAATGAATACACAAATCCATTCTGATCAATTTGCAAATGACAGACAGACAGACAGACAGACAGACAGACAGACAGACAGACAGACAGACGGTCGTAAAGATCAAATCTGAGAAACAGTTCTGATTTGCCTGCAGTCTGAACAAGGCCTACCTGGTCATAAACGTCACTAGATGACAGATTAGATACAACAGACTGTAGGGCAGGAAGAGATGAGACAACACAACACAACACAACACAACACAATGGAAGGCTGTTGGATAGAATCATCTCTCTGGTCATAAAGCAACAGCTGCTGTCCTACAGGAGAAAACAACATCCACAATATAATCAATATGTTCTAACACAGAGATAGCACCTCAACCCAGGTCAGCTTTGTTAACCCATTCAATCCGGGAACGAATCTACAAATGTCTTCTAAAGAAAACAGGTTTCTGAAAAAACGTATGTTGCTCTATCAGTGGTTCTCAAACTTTTCCATGTCAAGGACCCCCAAAATGATATGTATTTAGCCGCCGACCCCCATCTCAAAATATGTTGTTCCAGGGACCCCCAGAAGCAAAGATTTGAGTTGAACATGTTCGCTTTAAAACATATATATTCAAAGATTTGCACAAATCTTCTCGATTTCTCCAAAAAAATAGATGTACAAAGCTATGAGCTTGTATATCTGTTATTTTTGAATAGCCAAAGTATAACATAATGGTTCTAGCTAAAATCTGAAATGACACGGATGCGTTCCCGGATTGAATGGGTTACTTAGGGTTGGATGCGTTCCCGGATTGAATGGGTTAATTAGGGTTGGAACCCAAGAACCGGAAGGATCCGGATTAAACATTGAGGAACCGGAATCGGGCTCCATCACATTTGGAACCGTTTCCGGAACCGTTTTTTACCACACTGTCAGAGCTGGTTATGTAGACTTCATGTCTGATACACAATTACAAAACCAGTGGTTCTCAAACTGAAGCTATGAAATAAATGGAAAAAAAGTTTTTTATTCATATATTTAAAGATGGAGTGCCATGATATTTTTCAACCCTAAAACCTGATCATAAGGTATTATTAGTATGTAAGGATTTTTTTCAACAAAAAAAAGTGTACAGTAAGTGTTAAAATGTTGTTTTTATGTAGACACACCCACCAGTGCATTAAGTATACCTGGTTCTCACCTTAGCACCACCCACCTGTCCTAGTCCCTCCTCCTCCTCATGCCCACACCTGTTGTGTTATGATAATGAGGGGGAGGGTGTGGGCTTTGTGATGTCACTAAAGTGCTGTTTCTCTATTGGCACGTTTGACCCTCAAGGTTTCAGCCTCCAGGAAGAAACTCCAAATAGTCAGAGAAGACATAAAACACCATAAAAACACCACCGGGGGGCTTAATGAAGTTCTATCAACCTCATAGACACATGAAAAACAGAAAAAGTGCAAAAACATGGCACCACCTCTTTAATATATGTAGTGGAGGTCCTTGCTTCATCTATCTCTCCGCTAAGGGGTCCTTGGCCTGAAAAAATGTTGAAGACCCCTGGTTTATGTTCTACATTAAAATCCATGTATTCCCTGCACCATCTTTCCTCTGCAGGTCATAGCTCCCACCAATGCGGAGATCGTACCGCCTCTACCAGAGCCTGAGTCTTCCGAACTCAAGAAACACCTGAAGCAGGTTAGATGGCGTGTCCATAAATAGAGTTTATGTTTTGCTGTTTGGCGACATGTTTTATTCTGCATTTCTGCTGCACCACATCTGTCAGTTGTTTTGTGTTATCAGTTGGGGTTCTGGGCACATATTAATAGTTTGCGTTGGTATATTTAAATGGCAATTATGTTTTTGTTATCTTTATATATATCTATTTATTTATTTTTACGTTAAGCTGTGTATTCCGTTAGCCATCATTGTTATAGAGTGTTTGCTCGAGAATATGGGTCTCTCTGTCTCTCCAGGTCCTTAGTAAACAGAAATTATAATTTTCAGGTGGGTTACAAATGTTATCCAGTCAGGATAAAGATCATTTATCAGCTTCAAGTTTATGGTGTTCCACTTCCAATTTTGTCTGCTCTTTTAGTTTTTTGTTACCTAATTCTTCCAGTTTCACTGATTGGATAAAATTTGTATCCCAACCTGAAAGTTTATTTTCTGTTTGTTTTACTATAGAGCTGGAGAAACGGAGAGACCGCTATTACGGAACAAACACTCTATAACAGTTATATAGCAGTGATCAGAATATAGGGCTATTTAACCCATCTTAACCCCAAAAATATCACTTACACTCAATTTAAGAACCTACATTAGGATACTGCTCCAGAACCGATTCATAGTGTTGACCATACTTGGCTCTCACAATGACAATTCCTCTTTCAGCTATGTGAATGGCAGTAGGGCAGGGACACAGCTGTGTCCCTGCTCCAACAGAGTTGTATGTACTTTGCATAGAGTGTGGGAGCATCTTGACGTAGCATTTTGTATTATACTAATAGAATGTTTATTCCTTCTTTTCTTCTTCTTTTCTTTGCATGCTGTAGCTGTTGGAGGTAAATGTTGATATCAAGCCCCTTTGACAGCGTAGCAAAGGCTTTAGTAGGAATAGAAACTAATGGCTAATTTATGCTCCGCCCTACGACAGTGTCCCGTTCTGATAATAGCACATTTACAATCATCTGTTTTTACGTCTGGAGACTCCCGTCCAGGACGGGCTTCAGACGCGCCTCCCTCAGGACAGCCCATTCGGATGCTATCAATGCATTGAATGGGACATTATCACGTTTTATCAGACCATTGAATAGGCAAAGTATAGGCGACATACTGACCTGCCCACGGAGATGACTTATATAAAGTTAAAGGGATATTTCACTTTCAAAAAAACTTTGGGTCATTTTATCGTCTAATCAGGCTTTTGTGAGCCCCCTAGACAGTTTTTAAGTTGCTTGATTCAGTATTTAGATATTTTTTATTTTTTCATTTAAAAAAATATATAAAAAATAAATGAAAAAAGTAATTGAAAAAACACGGCCCCCTCGCGTATTAGGAGGGCAGGGTGAATCACCAAAACCAAGGACGGGTGTTTTTGATTAATCTGACATTAAAATTAAAATGGAGTTTGAAGTTATAATGGGTTTGTATAGGAAGGGGGCGTGTCTGATAAAATGAATATCACATATCTAAATACTGAATCAAGTAACTTAAAAACTGTCTGGGGGGCTCACAAGGGCCTGAGTAGACGATAAAATGACCCAAAGTTTTTTTTAAAGTGAAATATCCCTTTAAGTTTCGGTTTTGGACTGACTCGAGCGAGCGAGCTAGAGCGAGCGAGCTAGAGCGAGCGAGCGAAAGCGAGCGAGTTGCCGTCCCGAACGTTGCGACGTTCGCTTGAGCCTTGAGCCCAGGTCAGTATGTCACCTACTCGCCCATTCAATGGTCTGATAAAACGTGATAACGTCCCATTCAATGCGTTGATAGCATTTGAAGCTGGTGCAGGAGACTTGGTTTAGATCTGAACCCATTTGATTTGGCATCAGGAACCCGTTGTGACAGCATGCCCTTGGCTGATGTCGACCCCCCCAGGCAGGGTTCGAACCCACAACCTTCTGCATGAAAGCCATTTGCTCTAACCGCTCTACACTAGGGGGGGCCCAGGCTTGTACATGTGCTATTCTTTGGCACGTAACACTGTCATACAAGGAAGTATAAATCCAGGCTTAACTCTGCCCTCTAAGATCAGGGCCTAACATACGTAACCTCAGAAGTTTGTCCACTTCTGGTTTCCTGTTCTGTTCCTTATTAGGGGTCTAAGCAACGAAGCTGCTGGAAGCCTGTCCTTTGTATCTGCTAGGATTCCTCTTCTCAGCTAAATGCATTTTGGTCTCTCAGTCCATAATTGCTAGTACAGTTTCCTAACTTAGCTTCGGAATCTCACCCACTATGAAGAGAAAAAGATGTATACCTAGTGGCCTATAGGGCATTTTCTGGTTCCATCGTTTCAGACCCCATTAATTTTTCCCAGAGATATCCAAAAATATTTATATCAATTAATTTAAGCCTACAATCAAGCCATCCAGGAATCCTGGTGATTCATGACCATAAAATGTTTGATTCTGTGAAAAAAAACATTTTGAAAATTTGATATACTATATTTAACACATCGACCGCCAGAGGTTAATCTCATAATGTACTCACCAGTGCCAAGGTGTTTTTGTTGTTTTTTTGTTTTTTTCATGTCGCCATAGATCTTGTTAAAATCCTTAAGATTGAGCTCTACACGGTCTGTTTACATCCGCGAGATCTCCCTGTATCTCCCAGTGAAGATCGCGTGTCAAACGGGGTATCCATGTTGTAGTTAGAGCGGATTACGTTAAACAGTGAAATGTGAGGAGAAAAAACTACAGGAAGAGAATTGAGTTTCAGTTTCGTCTGTAGAATGGGAGCGGGCGTGATCGTCAAAACCGGATCCCAAATAATTCTATTTCCTGTCATCAAACCGGAAACGGAAGTGGATCAAAAAAAATCCGAAAGTGCACCCGGACCGCGCATGCGCGAAAAGACCGCAGCCCGTAGGGCTACGGTCTCGGCGCTTAACAGTTGGATTTAACGGACCGTAGGACTACGTTCTTGGCGGTTAATGTGTTAATGATTACCCTTTGTTTTGCGGTTTTCAACAAAAAAAGAAGTCACAGAATCAAACGTTTTATGGTCTTGATTCACCAGGATCCTGGATGGCTTGATTCTAGGCTTAAAATAATTGATATAAATATTTTTGGAAATCTCTATGGGAAAAATGCATTGGCTTTTTTGGAGTGGAACCATAAAATGGCCGCCACTGCTATGCCCTAAGGAAGAGCCGTTTCCCCTGCATTTCTCATGATGGCCCAGCAGATGTCGCTAGTTTCCCTCCTGCTGACTGCAGAAAAAACTAACACTCCATTCTAATGAGGTTTTTGCCGGACTTTGATTTTTTAACCTTTTAGTAAACATAAATACTTTATGTTTTCAATCGCTAGTTTAAAGTATTTTTGATATTATCATGATATGCGTTTAATAAATTATGGTCCCATTAAAGTAATGATAAAGGAGGGTATGAGTGAAGCCCCGCCCCCTCGCTGCCCATCCAGCCAATAGACCATATTCACACAGCGGCCATATTGGAATTTAACATTGAAAGTGCCGCCACCCGGGGTGGCTACTTTCATTGACTTCATAGAAACATGGCCGCTGTGTGAATATGGTCTATAGCATTAGTTTCCGGTTGCTTTTCGGGACCAGAAGTTCCAAGATGGTGGTTTTGAATTCGCCCCAAAAAAGTGGCTTTAAAACAGTCTGTAGAAACCAATAGGGCATATTTTTCACAGTCTATGGTTTTCCCCCCTCTAACTTTTGAACCATAAACAAACGGATAGTAATCGGCACGATTCGGCACATACAGCAAATCTGGACCGATCCAAAAAGTAGTTTTATGTATGTGTACAAAGAAACGCCATATATGATGACGCAACATCCATCCGTCCGTCCATCCATCTTCATCCACGGGTCGGGTCGGGTCGGGTCGGGTCGCGGAGTTTCAGCAGAGAACCCCAGACTTCCCTTTCCCTGCCGGCAACATTAGCCAGCTCTAACTGGGGGGATCCCGAGGCATTCCCAGGCTAGTGTGTGTAGATATAATCCCCCCCCCCCCCCCCACCTGGTCCTCGGTCTGCCCCGTGGACACCTCTCAGATGGGCGTGCTTCTGGCGTGCTCCCCCCCCCCCCCCCCCCTGGGGAGGCCACCTGGAGGCATCCGTACCAAATGCCCAAGCCTCCTCCACTGACTCCTTTCCAAGTAAAGGAGCAGCGGCTCTACACAGAGTGACTGAGCTTCTCACCCCATCCCTGAGGGAGATGCCAAGCAGCCTCCCTCCTGAGAAAACCAATTTATGTCCGCTTGTATCCGTCATCTTGTTCTTTTGCTCATGACCCACATTTAATGACCATGGCGGATGCAACCCAGAACTAGTGTCGGGTCAATCTCTCTAATAAAAAAATATATTTGTCTAGCTACTTATTTGAGTTTTCTCAAGAGATCTGCTTGTGTTTTATCGTCCCCACTCCATTCTAACTACTGGTTTGTCCCAGTTGGTCACTATGGATGTCCTTCAGTCCCTTTGTGGCTGGGTGTTTTCTTTAGTTCTTTTATGTTGTTGTCTGTGTGTGTGTGTTTCTTTTTAATCACTGTTTTGTGCGTCAAACATCTCCGTTCTGTGTCCTCAACTTCCTCTTGTCTGCCCATCTTGTCTTCTCTACCTGATCTCTCGTCTTGCTCGATTGTCCCATCTATAGAGTTTTCAAAAGGAACGCACAGCAATAAAAAACAGAAAACCTAAAACCATCTTTTTTTTAATCTCCTTTCTTCAGTGTGTTTCTTGGGATGAGACAGCAAGATGTTTCTTTCTGCCTACTTATCTTCAAATCTGATTACTAATCGATTTACACGACTAAAGCATATTGTTTTGCATTATTTTAGCAGGAAATTTGGTTAATTTAAATGCTAATAAGTTGACCTAAATGGAAAAATATATAGTCGCTCTCGGGTCGTAAACCTTGTACAGTATGACCAAAACTGTTACTTTTCAGGAAATGGAAAAAAGAACCTGCATTCCATTGGATCCAATTGAGTTATTATTTAGCAGCAGTGTTCAGATCTTTTGCATGACACTGTCATAGAACAAAGTATAAAATAGAGCATTCATTTATGGAAAAGAATAAATGAGATTTAAGGTTTCTGCCCGACAGCGACAAAAGGCTTTTCCGATGTGCTTTAATGTTTGTAGACTGTGATGGGAAAAGAACTGTTGAAAGGAGAACAAGAAAAGAAAGTGAGAGAGATCATGATGTTTATGTGTTGTTCCAGTCATGAAGTGATCATCCCAGCCCTTCCATCTGTTTTATCTCCGTTCCCAGTGTCTGTTTAGATTGACCGTGATCACCCAAAAGCAGATGTTCTCCTCTGACAATAAGGTTCCTCATTTCTCTTCCTGCGGAATGTGGAATGCCGCCTGCACGGATATATTTACCAGTCTGACATCATTGTGCTTGTCGATACCGTTATTAATTCTCTATTCCCAATCTCCATGCATAACCTGGGCAATACTGTACAATCATTGATGAGCCGATTCTTACTGTATATAGATATATACGTATACTGCTTAGCTCTGGCTTGAGCATGACTGAATGTGCGTTGCATCTACCTTTTTATGGCGTCAGTGAAGTTTTCTGGTGAGCAGAGCAAAGATATGATGAAGCCAACAACTTTGTCAAAGTTACACCCCCGCCCCCCCCAGTTCTGACGACTAATAATGTTCCATCATGCTAAGCTAAACATTAACTGAACATCTGCAGCAGTCTGTTTCAGTGTAACTCCCCGTCTGTCTGTTCCTCCGTTGTTGTCCTGCAAAATGACTTGTTATCCTGCAAAATGACAGTCCCACGTCTATGACACGCCCATCTCAGGCATCAACACGCAACTTACAGTATAACGTGAGAGATTAATCACTTAAAAAGGGATTTAGCTTCTTGTTTGTTAAAACTGGGCCCTACTTTTAGATCATTTGGACCACAAATGACGAAGGATGGGTGTAATAATTGTTGGAATTGGTCCATTTCTTTCGTATCTGAAAGGAGGGGCAAGCTGGTACTTCAAATTATGACTTTTTGTTAATTTGTTGTTGTTTTAGTTTTGTTTTGGCCAAATTCAGGCTTATATTATTATATAATTCTGGAAACATTAATCCAGTGATCCCCGTGGGTAAATAAAAAAAAGCCTGCAGAAAATTATAATCCCCAACATAATTTTTACACTAACCCTTAGTTTGTGGTGCAAATGATTTAAAAATAGGACCCAAGTAAAAAAACAAACAAACAAATTCCCATTAACCACTTGAACCCCATATGGTTGACCGGAGTCCCTCAGGGCTCTATACTCAGTATATTTTCTGTTTTTGCAGGGAAAGCTTTCGCTGGAAAGTTCACAACGCGATGCGTTGTGAACTTGTCGATCGGCTATTTTCTATGAAAGCTTTCCCTGCAATACGGATGCTGGGGTTTAAGTGGTTAACATGCCCCACTTCTTCATCCATATAAGATCACATTTTAACCCATTCAATCCAGGAAAGCATCTGTGTCTTTTTAGATTTCTTTGGCTATTCTTTTTAAAATCGTGAACATTTGTGCAAATCTTTGAATATATATATTTTTTATATACATTTGTAACTCAAATCCTTGCTTCTGGGGGTCCCTGGAACAACTTATTTTCAGATGGGGGTCGGCAGACAAATACATACGTTTGGGAGGTCCTTGACATGAAAATAGTTTGAGAACCGCTGATATTATAGCAAGATACGTTTAAAAAAAAAAAAAAAAAAACTGTTAGGATTTAGAAGACATTTGTAGAATCCCCAGAGGCAAAGATTTGAGTTAAAAATGTTCGCTTTAAAAAAATTATATATATATTCAAACTAAAGATTTGCACAAATGTTCACGATTTTTCAAAAGAAAATAGCAGATCTACAAGCTCCTAGCACCGGCACTCCATGCCGCGCTATGAGCTTGTATATCTGCTATTTTTGAATAGCCCAAGAAATCTAAAAATGACACAGATGCGTTCCCGGTCTTAATGGGCTAATTCATGGTGTAAACGGGGTCTCGGTGCGACTACAACAACGGACCCCAGTTAAACACACAGCTGTTGATGCCAGCGGTGGGACTGGTTGATGATGACGATGGGAGCTGTTATGTGCCTCTGTGTTGTTAAACTAAGCGTTGTGTTGATGTGTTGATGTACCGTTAGGCCTTGGCCAGCATGAGCCTGAACACCCAGCCCATCCTGAACCTGGAGAAGCTCCAGGAGGGGGGGCACCCGGAGATCCCTCTGCTTCCTCCGGGACGGGACAACAAAGGTTCCCCGTCCTCCACGGAGTTCAACCCTCTCATCTATGGAAACGACGTGGATTCTGTGGACGTGGCCACCAGGCAAGACTTCATACATACCTCACTTCTCTGACTACTACTGACTATTACTCCCTGTTGTTGTATTTTGCTTATCTGTAGGTGCTGAAAGATGAACCACGTGAAACCTATAGCATCGTTATTCTGGGCGGAACATTATAGCTGAAAATAGCAGATCGGTTCATTTTCAGCAAAGATATCATGTGGATATCATGTGGATCTCGGGATCCACATGATATATATATATATTTTTAAAGATAACTTTCCAGGAAGAAATACTGTAGTTTGTATTAGCTTGGAATTCCCACTGAAAATGTAAATGTAACAAAATGTAATTGTCCTTTGTCTCCATAGGGTGGCCATGGTACGGTTCTTCAACTCCCCGAACGTTCTCCAGGGGTTCCAGATGCACACTCGCACCTTGCGTCTCTTCCCCCGGCCCGTGGTGGCCTTTCAGGCGACCTCTTTCCTCGCTTCTCGACCCCGCCGCTCGTCCTTTGCCGAGAAACTCTCTCACACCCAGGCGGTGGAGTACTATGGGGAGTGGGCTCTCAATCCCTCCAACCTGGCCTTTCAGAGGATACATAACAGTAAGAATCCATCAGTTTGACTGATATATAGACCTTTGGTTGACTTGTTTTGACAACATCGGTATCGGCAAGTATATAGCCTATATATCCAGATTTTTTGCCACTTTGTTGTGTCCCTATTTTAGGCAATGTCCTTTTATAGGCGAAAATGAACAAAAATAACAGATTGACAAGCTCATAACTCTTCGCAATGAGACGTGTTGTGAGCTTGTCGATTACATGAGTAATCGATGTTCCAGGACTCTCCTAAATCATCATGCCAGTTTGAAAGTAGTTAAAACATTGAGTCATATTGGAAACATACCAATGTTTGTGCTATAACCACGGCCAGCTTCTGTGACGAACGCAGAACTGCCTCTCGCCTACAACACCTGCGGACACATTTATTTGGCCGATAAAGTATCGTTTTTCACCGCGACGGAGGCGCGTCGTCTCAAGCGAACTTGAGCCACAAGAGGCACCTCCGACTTAATCAATTATCATCCACCTCTGCCAGCGTTTTCACCTTATTTTGACGATCCACGGAGAGCCACGGAACCGTGGACACGGATGTGAACAAAGGCTCTCTGGTGGAAGGGGGAGGGTCTCGTCTATCCACCGGAACAAAAACATTTGTACCGTGATCGTCCATTCTGTTGTTACCGGCAGTTGAATATGGCTCGTTTTCATCATAAAAAGGCAGTCTGGGAGAAGAAATCCGAGCTAGATGTTTTTTTCGAAACCTCATAACATGGGAGTGGATGGACTGACTTTTTTTGGGATGGGATGGGATTTTAAAGGACGTATATATACGTCTTTGCCTGGTAAGTGTTGGATTTGAAAGGAAGTTTATATACGTCCTCGGTAGGCAATGTGTTAAATAAATGCAGAAAAGCCCATGGGTTCTGGCTGTAATGTGTGTGTGTGTGTGTGTGTGTGTACTCTAATGTTTTTTTTTTAGATGTGTACGATCCCTCCCTGATCGGGGACAAGCCCAAGTGGTACGCCCACCAGCTGCAGCCGGTCTTCTACAGAGTGTACGATGCAAGCTCCCAGCTGGCCGAGGCCCTCAGCGGGCCCCTGGAGGACGAGGCCAACGACGACTCTGACCCCACCGACAGGTAGGAAGGAAGGAAGGAAGGAAGGAAGGAAGGAAGGGACACACCCAGTTTGTTATGCATTAGCAACGATCGGTGTCATTTAGATCTGCTATTTTTTTTATCGTGAACATTTGTGCAAATCTTTGAATATATATATATTTTTAGGCGAAAATCTGTAACTCAAATCTTTGCTTCTTGGGGGTCCCTGGAACAAAAATATTTTGAAATGGGGGTTCGTGGCCAAATACATGTTTAAAAATGTTTTCTAAATCCTAACAGTATGTTGCTATATCAGTGGTGCTCCAACCTTTTCATGTCTAGGTATTTTTTATAGGTATTTGGCGGCGGACCCCCATCTCACAATATTTTGTTCCAGGGACCCCCAGAAGCAAATGTTGGAATTAAAAATGTTCGTTTAAAATATATATATATATTCAAAGATTTTTTCACGATTTTTCAAAAAAATTGCAGATCTACAGGCTCATAGCGATTATATATGAGCTTGTAGATCTGCTATTTTTGAATGGCCAAATATTTTTTTTTTCAAAAACACGTGAAACACGTGATTGGCACGTTGCACCATAGCGGTAAAACACACTCAATGAGTTAAGAATAACGAACACACCCCATATCTCCTAAACCCAGCTGACATATGATACCGGAAATCAATGGAAGTCGGGGAGTCTTGGTTTCTTTGGCATTAAGCCACGGACAACCATGTTTTTAAATCTCTGGGACCCCAGTCCACACTGCACATTTTTGGACTTACAGACCTGTAAGGGACCATTTTGGTTTTGAACTATCAATCATTCACTGTTAGCTGGGGGGACCCCTCAAGGACCCCCGGGGGTCACCGGACCCCCCACGTCGAGAACCACTGTCTTAATATAAAGGTCAGCAAAATGTTACCGAGCTTACCTAGATAATTGATTTTGACTAAACATCACTGAGCCGTTAAGAAGACATTTGAATTGTTTACGCAAATCAATCATTTCAAATCAATCCATGTGTTAAACATGAATTAAAACGCAAGCAAGTTTCATGTCCGTGCAAGTAGATTTTCATACAGTACTGAAAACACTGGCTACTTCCTCGATGGCCAAACAAACCTTGTTATGCTTTAGAAAAAACGATTCGGCGGAAATGTCACAGTGCACAGCGAGTCGTAATCAATACGCTAATCATGTCAGAACACTGGGTATGGTCCTTCTAAAGGAGCCCGTTTGATTCTCATGAAGCCATTTTCTAGTTCTCAAATCTCTTTCTTCGACTGCTCAGTTTAGTTCAGTATAAGTGGTGGATATCTAATTTCTGGGTTGTTTTCTGTTTTTTTTTCATGGGTGACAGTGGCAGTGACAGTGAGGGGTATGACGACTCCAGTTCCTCTTATTCTTCACTCGGGGACCTTGTGAGTGAGATGATCCAAGGAGACATCCAGGGAGACACTCCAAGTAAGATCTTTAAAGTTCAGTCGCCATGACTGAGTCAGACATGTCTATCTCTTGGTCAACTCTTGTAATAGGACAATTTATACTGCACGCCGGTGTTGACACGAGCACCCAAATTAGCAGATCTAAAAGCTCATAACGTGTGGCGCGTCGTGAGCTTGTAGATCGGCTATTTATATCGGTGACACAGTGATATTTTAAGATTAAAGCGTATTAGAGCAAAGGTTAAATCCTCAATCTGCAATTTCTTCAACTGGTTTAGAATGATAATAGCAAAACATTTGTTTAAGGATATACAGGTATATATCGTCTCTGTCGTATGGAAACCTCATATGTTTAGACATATGAGGTCTTTTGCCGCGACTTTTGCTGTTTTTTTTACTTGAATCCTGAAAAGTAACATTTTTAGAACTGTTACTTTTCAGGATTCAAGTAAAAAAAACGGCAAAAGTCGCCACGTTTGTGACGTTGATGTTTTTGTGTGATGCTGTAGTATGATCAAGTAGGGTGTTAAGTTACGAAAAAGCACAAAAAAAATTATATGGAGATGAAGTTTCTGCCCGACAGCAACGATTAAAAATCGCTAAAAACATGCTGTCATAAAGTGGTGATTTAGTAGAACGACGCGTGTTCTCATCACTGTCGTCATGTGACATGAACACCTCCTCAGGCTTGGACCCGCCTACCCACGCTGCACTGGGAGACGCCAGCGAGGTGGAGTTCCAAGACTTCCAGGAGTTCAAGGACGGTCATGCCCCGGACGGTCCAGCAGGGGGCGAGGGGGGCGCCGCCGCCGAGCCCTCGGACGGACAGCCTCTCCGCTCCAGCTCCAGCACCACGGCCAGCTCCAGTCCCAGCACCATCATCCAGGGAGTCAACCACGTATGTAGCAGTGTTGATTTTTTATCGACTAAAACTATGACTACCGTTTTTCACTGACAAAAACGAAATAAAAACTAAGCTACGATGACCACAACTAAGACTAAATATAATTGAAAATCTTTCATCAACAAATAAAAACTAGACTAATATGTTAGTGAGGGACTAGTGGAGAAGAGATCCAGTAGAACTAAAAGACGAGTCATTTTATGGTTGGTTGCGCTCGGGTGTTGCGCTCTGAAAATAGCAGATCTACAAGCTCACAACGCGTCGCAGCGCGACGCGTTGTGAGCTTGTAGATCGGCTATTTTCAGCTTGCAACCAAGTTTAAAATCAGCCATTACGACGCCATCAAGGCCAAAATACATTTTAGTCGACTAAATCAACTGTAGATTTAGTCGACTATGATGTTATGATATTTAGACAACTAAAACTAGACTAACAGTAAACATTTCAGATGACTAAAATATGACTAAATGGAATTTGATTCAAAAGACTATGACTAAAACTGAATCAAAATGTGCTGTCAAAATCAACACAAGGATGTAGTCTCGCGTAGCCAGACAACTATTCCACAATCTCTGAATGCTATATATAGAGTCTGGAACTACACCTTACGAAATCCGAGACAGGAAGCTGTCATCCGTTCGTCATTTCAGTTCACGAAAATATATCTTAAAATATCTTTACATTACATTTTTTAATATCCATTTCTCCTTAGCAGCAAGCTATACATGCTTAGATTATTTTGATTTATATTCTGATAAATTTGCACGACTGTAAAGACGAAACGGAAGCGGGGAGGAGGCTTCACATCCGCTTTATCTCGTGATCATTTTCAGAGCTTCCGTTGCTCCAGACTGCATGACGGAAGCATTTCAACATTGTGGGAGGCAACGGTCTGGCTGCAGAGACTACCACATATATGTGATATACAAAGAAATGACTGACAATGATCAAAATGGCCTGGACAACTGGCCCATCTCTCTCCCCATTTACTGTCAGACTACTATCCTATCAATAAAGCCACATAAAAAAAACAATGTACCATGGGCAAAACAGGCCATAATTAATAACTTAATGTACTTCAAAATTGGTACTTCAAAATTGGTACTTTTGAATACTCTTTTAAAAGGAAGTACTTACTCCTGTACATTAACTCAAGTACAAATTTGACTGAGCAACTTTCACTTGAAGCCGAGTAATATTTGATCAGAAGTATCTGTACTTTGACTCAAGTACTGGGGTTGAGTACTATACTGTACGTTGTCCAAGATGGCTCTCTGATGAGTGTTGAGTTTACATTTCTAACAGCCTACCTGTCTAGTAACCTTTACACAGCCAACAATATCCCTGCTCTACTCAATCAATAATTAAAGAACCTAAATAATGAATGGAAGAAGGAATTGAAATAGAATTAGTGGACTGAAAGTAAGTGGGAGGAGCATCTGTGGAATATGTGCCAGCTACTAAACTTATGTTGACACCCACATTTGTGGTAAACCGGATGGAAACCATGCATGTCCAAATCAGTTTTTTTGTCTTTTAAGGAAATTGACAGTGGTGGAAAAAGTACTCAAATGTTTTACTTAAGTAAAAGTATCAATGCTGCAATGTGGAAATACTCTGTTACAAGTCAAAGTCCGGAATTCAAAATTTACTTGAGTAAAAGTACAAAAGTATTGATATCAAAAGATACTTAAAGTACAAAAGTAAAGGTACTCATTATGCAGTATGTCCCATTTCACAAGTTTTCAAATGTCTAAAATGTCTAAAAGTATTTTGAAAATAGCAGATCTGCTAATTTCAAATGGCCGAAATGTATATAGGGCTGAAGTGTGTGTTTTGTAATAATAACCAAAATCTACAAAGTAACTAGTAACTAAAGTTTTCATATAATTGTAGTGGAGTAAAGTATAATATTTGCCTCTGAGATGCAGTGGAGTAGAAGTAAAAGTACTGAAAATTTGAAATACTCCATTAAAGTAAAACATACCTCAAAGTTGTACTTAAGTACAGTACTTGAGTAAATGTACTTAGTTACTTTACACCACTGGAAATGGAAAAAAATAACCAATGGATCCAATGTCCATTGGCATTAATAAAATAAAAATAAAAATAAACTGTTGAATTATAGACTGTTGTTTGGTTTTCAGGATCAGGCGGTGGAGCCAGGTGAAATCGAGGCTTTGCCCAGTGCCGCCTTACAGAACCCTGTCCCAGGACTGGTGGGCAGCCAGCCGTTCTGCCCCAGACCCGCCGCTGCCGCTGCCCCCCCCACCACCATGCTGGACCACCCGGCGGCCCCAACCGACCCGGGAAGCAGAAAGCCAGAGTATGACAACCCTTACTTTGAGCCCCAGTACGGCTTCCCCTCTGAGGACGACCCCGACGCAGAGGAACAGGTGGAGTCCTACACCCCTCGCTTCAACCAGAGCCTCAACGGCAACAAGTGGGTTTAACGCACGCACGTGCACATGCACGCACACACACACACACACTGTTTCAACCAGAACATCAGCAACAAGTATGTTGTTAAAACGTATGAATCGTGTGTATCACCTACACCAGTTAAAGTACCAAAAGTAAAAGTACCAAAATGTTTGAAAATAGCCGATCTACAAGGGATGCGACGCGTTGTGAGCTTGTAGATCTGCTATTTTCAAATAGCTTAGGGCTGAAGTGGTGGCACGCACGCATGCACGCACGCACGCACATTCAAAGTAGCTTTATTGGCATGAGAAAACACATTGCCAAAGCAAGTTAAAATATAATACACACACACGCACACACACGCACATGAATCAGAGGATCACTCCACACACTTCAACCAGCACATAAGCAACAACAATTGTGTTGTTAAAGTTTGTTCATCACTTGAATGACCTACACCACCAGTGGTTCTCAACCCTTTTTTGAGCTTGGAGATACATGGAGATACAAGGTCTCTGCCTGACAGTGATGATATAAATGTGAGTGGTAGATGACTGAGGTGTTTATGTGGTGATGTTCCAGTGGTAGATGTATAACTGAGGTGTTTTTGTGGTGATGTTCCAGGGCCCAGCGGCCTCTACGCCCCAGCAGCCTGAGGCTGCCTGGGGAGTCAGACGGAGAGGGAGACTCCCACAACAGCTCCCCCAACTCCACCATCTCCAACAACAGCGGGGACGGCTTCGGAGGCCTGATGAACTTTGCCAGTGAGTACAATTGCATGTATGCGTAACGTCACGTTATGTGACGTTACGCTGATTAACTCTGCCAGTGAGGACAATTAAATGAATATGTTGTTACGCTATGTTCTGTTTGCCTTCGAAGAGGGAAGCTTTTGATTTTAATTAAAAACCCAATCAATGAAATTTTCTTTAACATAATTTTGTTTTGCGTTGTCTTTAACTATTTAACCCAAGAGAAAAACACAGCTAACCTACCTAGTACCTATTCCCGGAAACTAATGACATGATTTTTTAGGCTAGAACTTTTCATGTGATTGTGTCTCACAACTCTTAATGTATTTATACCAGTGGTTCTCAAACGTTTTAATTTCAAGGACCCCCCATAAGCCATAACTCTTGACAGTGTACAAATGGAACCAAATGGACCGTATAAGGGTCGTATTTGGTTCCATTTGTACACAGACCTGTGGTTTGGTTCCACATTTTGTTACAGACCTGTAAGGGTCCATTTGGAGCCTCCCTCACGAACCCTAAGGGTCCTTGGACCCCACTTTTGAGAACCACTGATGTATAACCCAGCCAAACCTGCAACGTTACTGAAGAGTTTGTGCTTTTGTGCTGAATCATTTATTGACGGTGGCTCCTGAACCCGTCCACGTACCCCATTTCTACCAGCTTGAGATCACACACTCTCAGTAGCTAGCTCCCTTCCAGAGCCTTCTATAAGCGTATCTATAAGCTCACAACGTGTCGCAGATGTAATGCGTTTGTGTGCTTATAAATTTACTATTTTTGCAACATCCATTTAGCTTTACCCTGATTTTAACCACAGCAAACCTAACTACACTTAAGCATCTCTAACTTAATCCCTAAACGCAAGTTTTTTTAACCAGTATACCAACATTTTACCATCTCTTACCAAAATTGTACCATCTCTTATTCATAATCACAACCGTTTTAACGTTACACCCAAAAGTAAAGGCCTCCAATGGAGCATGCATCGTGGGTGTGATGCTGTCACTGCCGGTTCAGGAGCCACTACTACAACAATTCATTTTCTTTTGCATTGTAGCAGCTTTGCATTAATCTTTGAAGTGTGTTCATTTTTCTGCATCCTAGCGATTCCCAAGCCAGTCGTGGTGAGGGAGGGGGGGAGCACTCGTTTTGGTTCACTCGCCGGTTCATTTTTAACTCAAATCTTTGCTTATGGGGGTCCCTGGAACAAAACATTTTGAGATGGGGTCCGTGGCCAAATACGTATCTGAAAATGTTTTATAAATCCTAACAGTGTGTTGCTATGTCACTGGTGCTCCAACTTTTCCATGTCAAGGACCCCCAAAATGATATGTATTTGACCACAGACCCCCCCATCTCAAAATATGTTGTTCCAGGGACCCCCAGAAGCACAGATCGGAGTAAAAAATGTTGGCGTTAAAATATATATACTCTATGTATATTCAAAGTTTTGCACAAATTTTCCACAATGAAAAAACATTAGCAGATCTACAAGCTCATGGCGCAGCACTTGTGCCGCCCCATGTGAGCTTGTATATCTGCTATTTTTGAATAGCCAAATAAATCTTAAAATGACACAGATGCGTGCCTACAGCGGACGGAATAGGCTCTTATCATGTGAACCAAAACGAGCACTCCCTCGGCGTGTCACGGGCAGCGATTGTGGGCGGGGCTTTGAGCTCAGACGGGCTTGGGAATCGCTCACGCGCAGTCATGTGTTTAATTAGCATATCGTCGCTTTCAGGTGGAAACCTTGTTTGTACAAAACTGTTACTTTTCAGGAAATGGAAAAAAGTAACCTTGTGTTCCAATGGATCAAATGTAGTTATTATTTAGTCACACGCTCTTTATAGTTTTCATTGGTTCAATATCTATCACACACACACACACACACACACACACACACACACACACACACACACACACACACACACACACACACACACACACACACACACACACACACACACACACACACACACACACACACTTAACCACTTTTAAAGGAGAGTTCCAGTCATTTTAGGTGTTTGCTTAGATGTGTCGCTAATCACTCACCAACATACCAGGGGCAGTTGACTTTTTTCATAGAAGCCCCTGTTGTCCTTTGTGGAGACCCCTTCCACTGGCATAATGGAGTAATGCAGATAAACAAAAATCGCCTATTTTAGCAGCTCCAAAGTTAGTTTTTTTCCACTAATCCTCATTATGCAGTGTATTGACACTCAAACATGCACTGAATGTCCCTTATGAGCTGCCGTTCATGCAGAACGACGTGAAGCTAGTCCTCGGTGTTGCCAGATTCTGTGAGAGAAACAAGCAACCAGCTCCCCTGGTATGTTGGTGAGTGATTAGCGACACATTAAAGCAAACACCTAAAATGACTGGAACTCTCCTTTAACCTGGTGTCCTTATTTTGGGCATTCTCTCTCTCTCTCTCTCTCTTTCTCTATCTCTCTATCTCTCTCTCTCTCAATAGAAGATCTACAAGCTCACAACACATCGTATCATGTTGTGAGCTCGTAGATCTACTGCTTTTGCTGCTTTTCAGCGACACTGTCATAAGACAAAATAATAAAGTAGGGCATTAATTTAACAACAAACAACAACAAACAAACAACAAGGTTTCTGCCCCGTCAGCGATGATATGTGTTATTCCTGATCACTCATTTTGATTCTAATCATCTCTGACTTTTTAATCATCTTTATGATTTCTGATAATCAAACACAGGTAATCTGTACAAGAACCATGGCACTAGTTTCAGTTTGTCCAACCTAGCTATTCCCAACAAAGCGGCGAGGGAGAAAGCCACGCCCTTCCCCAGTCTTAAAGGTACAAGCACGCCCGATCTGACAACCTTTTGATCTGCTGTGTGTTATTGTTATCATTATTATTGTCCCATCTCATTCTCTCATCTGCTGCTCGTAGGTTGTAATTTATTAATCCACTATGACGAGTTCAGTGGAAATGATTGGTTTCATTAGATAGTTATAACCACACAAGTTAACCCTAGCGTCCCTTTCCTGGGGTGAACTTTCGGTGAAAATAGCCGATCGGCTATTTTTGGTGAAGATATCTAGTGTAGAGTGGAAATAGGAGGGGGCCTAGTATAAAGCCCTGAAGGACTCCGTCAACTAAGTATATAGGGTTTAATTGTTTAGTTGAATCAGGGAGGGGTTAGGGGAGCTAATCAAATGAAAGGTCATGGTTGTAGAAAAGGCCATTCTTTATACATCTCATTAAGTTTCCTTTTTTAATTATATATATATATATATATATATATATATATATATATATATATATATATATATATATATATATATATATATATATATATATATATATATGTATATATATAAAAGTATATATAAGTATTCTAGAATGTTGCTCTTATCTCTCTAGTTCTAATGCTAATTTAGATTGCAGATAGATTTAAAATAATACATATAATCCTCACAATTATTAGTAATGCAGTTCACTCAGGTATTGAAAGTAGTAAACTATTGTTTGAGTTATATATTTAATTATGTGATTATTTATTATAATCAGAGTTTCGGAATGTATATAAAATGTTTGTGCCATGCTTAAAGTAGAGCTTTAAATTAAACTTTAATGTGTTTTCAGTTTGTATTTTTTAAATGTTGGTATATTTATGGTATTTTTTTCTTTCCTTTTTATTCTTTTTTTTTTCTTCAAATTTTTTTAAAGAATATTTTGATTTTGATGTAGAGGAGGAAATGGAGCAAGCAGGTTTGTAGAAGTGTTTTTTATTAGTATTTTCTCTTCTTTTCTTTTAAGCCTGACTTCCTCCCCTCTGGACTGAAGTGTTTTTTTATTAGTATTTTCTTTTATTTTAAGCCTGACTTCTTCCCCTCTGCACTGCCAAACTGATAATTATGGCACTATTATACAGGAGGATATTGAGGATGTATGAAAGTTGGGTTTTTCTCTCAAGTACTGAGTCTTAAAGGGAAAGTCTCCTCCAACAGACTTCACATGTGTCTTTTAGAGACCGACCTATGCCATATTTTGGAGAGTTCTAGACCACTGATTACCAGTGTTTCGACTGATATTTTGTGAAAAGGTTATTTTTTATTTTTTATCAGTTTGAAAAACTATTTGAGAACATATAACATTTAACTAAAACAAATAAGTAAAAACAAATATTTGCACATGAACTAATCTTTATTTTATCTATACTTTATCATATTTTTAAATGTAAAAAAATAGCCGTTACAAACTCGCGAGGCATTGTCTGAAAAAATCAATCAATTAAAGGTTAACAATTGGGACACATCAGCTGCATATTTGCTGATAGTGATGTCATCAAAAAAGTAAAATAATGGCCTGGTCGAGTCGGGCTCTATCAATCCACTTTAACATTTTGAAACGTACATTTTTAAGACTTCGTTATTTAGAAGTAATGTGAATTCTGTTGGCGTGGGGTGGGGGGGGATACGTTTTGCCTCGGTTAACAATGAACATGTTTACATGTGAACGTTGTTGGGTTCATCTTGAGAGAAAAAAGGTGCAGCAGATCATGGCATCGTTAACTCAATAGCTCACATGGAATAGCTGCCATAGAGACATTATACTGTCCCGTTGATGTGGATGTGTTGTTGTTTTGTCTTTGTTGTTCAGAAGACCCAGACAGCCCGGGTATGTTACATCTGGTGTGGATAGTGTGTTCTGCTCTCGCTACTAGACGTTGACCTTCAGCTATCTTATCCCCTAATCCTTAGCCTAGGGCTAAGATAGAAGATACACCTGTATTAATACTTCTGTAACCTTTTCATTACCTGTGTGCCTTTGTCATTTCCTCTGTAACCTTGCCGTTTCCTCTGTACCCTTGCCATTAGCCTTTTACCCTTGTCATTACGACTGTAGCCTTGCCATTACCTCTTTAGCCTTCCCATTACCTCTGAAGTCTTTCCATTGCTCCTGTAGCCTTGCCATTACATCTGAACCGTTGCCATTTCCTCTTTAGCCTTGCCATTTCCTCTGTAGTCTTGCCATTTCCTCTGTAATCTTGCCATTACCCCTGTAGCCTTACCATTACCCCTGTAGCCTTACCATTACCCCTGTAGCCTTACCATTACATCTGAACCTTTGACATTCCTGTGTGTGTGACTGGTGGAGTCTTTTCGATGCACTATGATACACACATTTAGACACAAAGTGATCAGATGTGTGTATTCAGACATCGTCTGCATTGGTTGCTGTGGTTTAATGACTTAACCACATGGGCGTAAACACACTAACACTTAACTTATACTCTCGTCACACGCCGAAAATATTTTCTGTGAGCGACAGCGCCATGGGACAAAGTATAAATCACGCTTCAGTGTCTGATTCACAAATACCAGTTTCCATGTGTTTTTTTCTGCTGGTCACACTTGATAAAAACAGATAAATCAGATAAAATCAGATTCCAATTTGGATAGGTCCAGACATGTGCTTTGGGCTGCCACTCTGAACAAAGCCTCAGCAATATATTCTGTTGCCCTGTCTCTCTTTCTCTGTCTTTCTGTGCGTCACTCTCTATGTCATGTTTATTTATGATTTACTTTGTCCTGTTTGCTGCCATGTTGAGTGTGCACGTCTCTCTTTATGTCCCGGGCTGATGTTCAGACTGGTTGTGTCAGGGGCCGGTTGTCCCCTCTCTCTCTCTCTCTGTGTCCCCTCTTGTTTTCCGGCACTAATTCTAAGTTTTGTGTTGCCAGTATTTGGGCTAAATTCTCTAATGGAGATAATTTCTGAGGCTGGCCCGGGGAGCGGAGAAGGTGGGTTCTGCCCTTTTGAACTGCATGCCATTCTCCAAAGCCAGTCCAAAAAAAAAACTACATTTCCCAGCATCCTCGTTTTTGTCCCCCTCATCACCTCAGTCACATGACGTGATGACACACACGTTTCATCATCACGTTTTCCAGTAGCGCACAGAGTCAGTCCTCTCACCATTTCACCAAACCACACAGTGACTGTTGCCCCTTATGACTAACTGTTATGTCACCGCACTGTTTGGCCGTCTACTGTTTACAAACGGGGTTGGGCTCCTACTGTACCTTCAGGCAGAGTTGAAACCTGAGTTAAGCTGTAGAGTAACACCACCCTCTAGTGTCTGTCTAGCATAATGAAATCATAGCCCCTTGTGGAAGACTGTTTGACAGGTCATAATCACGCATTAGTTTATAATATTGTTTTAAAAGTATGTGTGTGGGTGAGAAGGGCGGGGGGGGAGGGCGGTCAGACTAAGTCAAGTCTTGTGTTGCTTCTGGTTTGGATTGCTGGTCAAGAGATGACCTACATCTTTTGGAGGTATTTTGTGCTGTCATAGTTAGCCATGCAAATGTTGGCTAAATGAAAAATGTATGTATGCAGTGTACTCGCCAAGGATGTGGATTCCATAACCGTACGTATGATGACGCATACATTTGTTCGGCCCACATACTGCAGGCTGAGTATATTTAAGTAGTAGCGACTGTAGTAGCGTGTTTTTTTTTTTGATTGATTGAAATTTTTATTAGGCAAAAGAATGTAAAACAACACAGTTACATTTATAATGCTTTTGTCTAAAAGGTCCGGCCAAAAAAGTCCTTGCGGACTTGTTTCCGTTGGGGTCCTTGAGTTAATTTCATAGACATATATAGTAGCAACCAAACAGTTCAAAAATCAACATGAAAATACAGATAATACAGAAAAAGTACCACTATGTACAAAAAAAAGCATTTAAAAAATATATGTACAAAAAAAAGGGGGGGGGAAGCATGGAAAAATAAAAATTATATACAAAAAAAGCATGGGGAAATACAAAATATGTACAAAAAGAGGAGGGGGGGGGGGTCGTCTGTCTACAGGGAAACTGGTACTAGCTCCTCTTTCGGCCTCCAGAAAGATGGGTTTTTAGGGCTGTTTTGAATGAGCCCAGCGAACTGCATTTTTTGAGGGATGGGGTTAGACTATTCCATTCCTTGGTGGCTGTGCTATAGAAGGAGAATTTGCCCATGTTTGTTTTATGGGTGGGTGGTACCAGATTGTTGTTTACGCTCCCTCTAGTTTCGTGGCTGTGGGTGTCACTAACTTTTTCGAGGTATTTATACAGATATGCGGGTATAGGGGGCATATCGGGCAAATCTGCATTTACAATTTTGAAGACCAGACCCATTTTTAGTTGTTTAACCCTGTCTTCCACCCTGAGCCAGCCTAGGCTGGCAAAGTGAGTGGGAGAGAGGTGGGTCATGGGCCCCAGTCCGAGAAGTAGTCGGATCAGTTTGTTTTGGGAGGTTTGAAGCTTAGTCTGCAGTGACACTGAGGTGTTGGAGTACCAAGAGGAGCTAGCATAGTCAAAAAGGGGCTGAATCAGGGCCCCTGAGAGGGTCCTGAGGGCCTGAGGGTTGACAAAAGAGGAAACTCTGCCCATAAATCTGGTTCTCTGGTTTACTCCTTTGACCACCTTTGTTGCCATGCTTTCACCTGACAGGTATTTGTCCAGAATACATCCCAAATAGGTAATCTCTTCTTTGCTAGTGATGATTGTGTCATCGACTTTGACCTTGAAGTCATTTACCTTCATTTTACTGAGGGAATGTTTGGTCCCAAATAGGATGGATTCAGTTTTCCCAAGGTGTAGAGACAGTTTGTTATCGGTAAGCCAGGTACGGATTTTTGAGAGTTCAGAGCTGAGAGCTTCCTCAACTTGCAACTTGTCCTCACCCGAGATCAGGAGTGCCGAGTCATCAGCGAACAGGAACAGTTTGCAGTTACAGGCAGCATTCATGTCGTTAATGTATAGAAGGAACAGTAACGGCCCTAGAATGCTGCCTTGAGGAACCCCGCAGCTCACCGGGAGGGATGAGGACATGGTTCCGTTGATGTCAACCACTTGTTCTCTACCCTCCAAGTAAGATCTCATCCAATTTAGTGATGTGCAATCAAAACCAATCGCCCTCAGCTTATCAAGTAGAATTGCGTGGTTTACAGTGTCAAACGCCTTTTGGAGGTCCAGCATGACCATGCCACAGTATTTGCCCGAGTCTACCTCACGTTTGATGTAGTCGGTCAAATATAGTAGGCATGTGTCAGTGGAGTGGGATGTTCTGAAGCCTGATTGGAATTCAAACAACAGTTTACGCTCGCTGAGGTAGCTGTTGATTTGTTCTTGGATTGATCGCTCTATAACCTTTGAGATGGAACAAAGGATGGAAACAGGCCTATAGTTGCCAGGATCTAGTTTGCTTCCTTTTTTAAATAGAGGGATTACTCTTGTCTTTCATAAACTCTGCTTAATTGTAGTGTTGTTTTACGAAAACAATATTAAATCCTAAAGTAAACGTCTAAAGTAAAACTCTGAAACCAGCTGGTAAATTCAGCTGGTTTCATTAAAATAAGTAATTGAAATGATGATTGAATGAACATTTTTCATTTCATAATGAAATTACTTTAGCACAAAAGCTTACAAATAGGTTCCTTCCACTGGTGTAAGGTCAACTGATCTCTTCCCTCTCTGCCCACAAGAGGGGGCTCTGCAGACTTGATGGGCCAATGTGGAGAGTTAGTTTCCTGCAGAGGCGGAGGCTGCACTAGAAATGCTAGAACCGCATTTCTAGAACCGAATCCTAACATTAACCCTAACTACAACCTTAACCTTAACACCTAACTCTAAGCCTAAACCCTAACCCTAAACTCACGCTGGAAGTGCAGTTCTCTGGCTCTGCAGGAAGCCAGCATTGAACGTGGAGGACCTGTTAGGGGCCGTCATTGATCAATCACGCAGTTTTGTCAACCTTGAGTCTATATTTATGTCAGCTGCAGGGATGAATAGGCATCCGTTTAGCATTTATTTCCTCCCCAGGCCGGAACTTAAAGATCCGTGAAAGTCCACTTCCATGACCTACAGTAGTGTTCATTGCCCTCAAAGAACTTGGGTTACGTACTGTACCTGACCTGCTGGTTGCGCTCTCGATTATAAGAACAGCTGCACTCGTTCCAGGCTGTAATTCACATTCTGGTGCTTGTCAATATCCAGCGTTTTGACAGTCTGTGCATGTTGTATAAATCTGATTACCGTGCTTCAGAAGTAGGGGTGTGAATCTTTTGGTGTCCCACGATTTCATTCAAGATCGGAGAGCGAGCAAAATGCAGACAGAGAGACAGAGAGACAGAGAGACAGACAGACAGACAGACAGACAGACAGACAGACAGAGACACACATACACACAGATATACATAAGTGTGTCTAAACCAGTGGTTTTCAACCCTTTTCATATCAAGGTCCATTATTTATTGGGCATTTGAGCCATGGACCACCGTTTGATGAGATTTAGCTTCTCAGACCCAAGACTTAGAATATTTTTTTATCGTTGGATAATATTTTGTCCACAATTCTATCCATGCTGTATTGATGTAGTATAGTACTAGCTGTAGAATACAACTCTCGTAGACCTATTTATGATTCTGACGTTTTAAATCTACGAGAGTTGTAGGGTTCACCCCCCATGGACACATGGACTTTCAGCACTATACCCCGTAGACACTCCAAACATGCACAAATTGAAAATAAAGGTGCTTACCCCCACGCCCCAAATGTTAACTCTCGCTACGCTTCTTTCAATAAAGAAGCGTTTTAATGCCGTCTGTGGCCGATTCTGTTGGAAGTTCCCAATGGGCGGTAGTGACGCGCCCATCTGGTGAAACCCGGAATTACACTCAATGTAAACGGGAAGTAAACGAGGGTGAAAAAATGGCGTTCGGCCACAGACGGATGTTTAACAATAATTTAACCAGGGTCCATTTGGTTTCATTTAACACTCTCAAGAGTTAAAGATCTTATAAGGGTCCATTTGGTCATACCAACTCTCCATCATTTAGCTGGAACCCCCTCAGGGACCACTGGTTGAGAACCACTGGTCTTCTAAACACTTGCTGCCGGCTGTATTTCTAGCAGCCAGCGACTTAACAGACACAGCCCACTAGTGGCCGCCACACTGCTTGTTGTGCAACAACTACAGAAGCTGGGAAGGCACGTCAACAGAACCAGCATCGAAACTATGGACTTGAAATTGTGATACGATTGAGAATACTAAAACATAAGAATCGTGATTTGTACATACATGAATCGACCCCCCCCCCCCCCACTCCTATTCAGAAGAACACTAACTGGCACAAATTACATTATTGTTTTTGTTATGCTGTTCAGATTTCAGCCTCATTGTAATGATCCTTTAGAGTGAATCAATGGACCCAACCCCTTCAGTTTGTGGACCCCTGTTAGACCCAGAGTATTTATTCGCTGCAGGCGGTATAGAAGTCAAAGACGCCTGACGTTATAATAATTCATGTTGTGTTGTGGTTTGTCCGCTCATCTCTTTACGTTCTCGTGCATGATATCATTGGTGGACTTGCACTTTCCCCCTAATCTGACCTCACTTCTGTTTGCTGCCAAAGTGTGATGCCCAAGCTCTGTGTGTGTGTGTGTGTGTGTGTGTGTGTGTGTGTGTGTGTGTGTGTGTGAGAAACATCCTTGTTTGATCTGTCCCTCAATCTCAGACATTAGAAGCACTAGAAGTTTGTATCACTGCATCACTAGAAGTAGTGTAGGTGTGTGTGTGTGTTCTTTTCACATTGTGATGATGGTTTGATGTGTGGAAGCCTGTTTTCAAACATCTGGTTGAGATGCCACCTGACTGCTCTTCAGTCTTAGCGCTGTAGCAGTCCTGTAGACTTCCTGTGTGTGCGTGTGCACTGACCGTAGTGTTGCTCTCCTAATCTAGTACAATCCTGTGTGCAGTCAGTGTGTGTTTTGTGGTGTCATCATCACTGTTGTTGTGTGTGTGAAACGTCCAATAAGCTCATGCTCTCCCCCCCCCCCCCCCTCCCAGGTGCGCGAGGAGCGCCCCGGGCCCTGGTGGACCAGAAGTCTTCAGTCATCAAGCACAGTCCCACGGTAAAGAGGGAGTCACCCTCTCCCCAGGGCCGCATCAACAATACCAGGTAACAATATGGCCGTACCTTTTTTGGGCATTTTAACTCATTCAGTGCCTTTGACGTGTTTTTCCGCAATGGCGCAACGTGCCAATGACGTGTTTGACGTGTTTTTTAGATTTTTTGGGGGAAAAAAACTTTCAGAACCCAAGATATCGTGATCCGAAGATTTACTGCTCCATTCGCTTCTTGGTTAACTTATTACTTAAAAAGGCTGTATCTTGGCTCCTGTGTACTTTTTTTTTACTATGTATTTTTGGCCCAGACATGCTATTTTCAAAGGCGAATAAAATTGAATGGGGAGGTCGCGATGAAAATGTCCTTTCTTCACGTAAGCACAGTGAAACCCGCTGTGATTAGCAACCATCAGGGGATCGATCATACTGGAGAGTTAAGCAAAAATCTAACTTTTAGGCATTTTGAGAAATTGCAAGCTATAAGACAAATTTCTCCCACGGGAGACAAAATAAAGTAACCTTGAACCTTGCCGTTTTCTAAGCAAAATGCCGTAGTCTGGTGAAGGAAGTACTTGGGTTCAAAATTCAGGCAAAGGGGGACATGAAGTTAAAACACCTTGAGATGCAGTGGTTACAGTGTGACCTGAACCCAGCGTGTTGTTCTGCTTCCAGTGAGAACCAGCAGTTCCTGAAGGAGGTGGTGCAGAGTGTTCTGGACGGACAGGGAGTGGGCTGGCTCAACATGAAGAAAGTGCGCCGCCTGCTGGAGAACGAGCAGCTGCGCGTCTTTGTGCTGAGCAAGCTGAACAGAGCCATCCAATCGGAAGAGGACGCCAGGCAGGAGGTCATACGTGACGTGGTGAGATGATGACAATATTCACAACAGATGTTAAAATTTTCTCCCCCAATTTAACCATGTATGTGTGGTATGATATCCACTTGTCTTGAACCCTAGCCTCCCTATTCTGGGGAGAACATTCAGCCAAAAATATGCGATCTACAAGCACACGACTTGATGCGTTGTGAGCAGCTTGTTTAAGTGGATAAGGGTTTAAGTGGATACACAAGTAGTGGTTTACTCAAGTATAAGTTACATTAGTTTTTTTCTGTAAAAGCGGAAAAAAAATATATTTGATGTAATTAAGTGTGTGTGTTGTTGTGGCCCTTTTAGGAGGTGAGCAGAAAGGTGTACAAGGGCATGTTGGACATCCTGAAGTGCACAGTGTCCAGTCTGGAGCACTCCTACACCAACGCAGGGCTGGGAGGCATGGCCAGTGTCTTCAGCCTCCTGGAGATAGCACACACACATTATCAAACCAAAGGTAAACACACACACACACACACACACACACACACACACACACACACACACACACACACACACACACACACACACACACACACACACACACACACACACACACACACACACGTTGTGCCTAATTTCTCCGTGCGCAGCGACTAATTTCCCTGACGTTTAAACAAGGTGTTATTTTTTTCTTTAGATTTCTAGAGAAATATGTAAACATAGTTGAGCGCTGGAGTCACGCACCAAAAACAGCAGATCTACAAGCTTATAACGTGTCCTGGAGCTGCTATGTTTGGTGCGCAACACCAGCGTGCAACAAAGTATAAACTAGGCAGAAGACTAGGTGAAGTGATTTTGATATTTTTGGATCTGTTTGTTTCATGTTTGTGATGAAATTACTGTGTCATGTTTATGCACATTATAACTTGTCTTATGCAGCTGGGTCCTTTTGGTGCAAGACGCTATAATAGAATCAATCAACCAGTGGTGTTAAAGTAACTAAGTACATTTACTCAAGTACTGTACATAAGTAAAATTTTTAATTTTACTTCTACCCCACTACATCTCAGAGGCAAATATTGCATTTTTACTCCACTACAATTATTTGAACCTTAGTTAATAGTTACTTTGTAGATTTTGATTATTATCACAAAACATACATTAACCACTTCAGCCCTATATACAATTCGGCCTTTGGAAAATAGCCGACCCACAAGCTCACAATGCGTCGCATCGCATTGTGAGCTTGTAGATCTGCTATTTTCAAAAGATTTTTATACATTTGAAAAGTTGTGAAATGGGACATTCTGCATGATGAGTACTTTCTACTTTTGGTACTTTAAGTACATTTTGATACCAATACTACTTTTGTACTTTTACTCAAGTAAAGTTTTTAATTCCGGACTTTAACTATTTCTACATTGCAGTATTAACACTTTTACTTGAGTAAAACATGTGGGTACTTTTTCCAACACTAATAATATAATCAATCAATCAATCAATCAATCAATCAATCAATCAATCAAAACCAATCAACTCCTGCTCCTGCTGTACTGTCTGCTGCTGTTGTCTCCTCCTCTAACTGTGTGGGACTGTCTTTGACCTCCTCCCCCCCCCCCCCCCCCTCCTACCGGTTGCCTCGGTACGGTACGGTACGGTACGGTACGGTACGGTAGACCCGGTCAAAAACAAGCGAAGCCCCTCGGACGGCGCCGGAAGCCCGGGGAGCAAAGAGAGCCCGTCGCCCTCCGGTCGCACGGAGAGCGGAGGAGGAGGAGGAGGAGGAGGGAGACCCCACGGCCTCCTGAACGTCCCCCGCCTGCAGGTGCCGGCCCACCCCCACCACGGCGCCCCCGGCGGCAGAGGAGGAGGAGGGTCCCACCACCACTTTGACACGCGGAGTCTGAACGAGGAGAACTTTATTGCCTCGATCGGTGTGTACCATCGCCCTCGGCCCCCCTTGGTTGCATGTTGCTGCTGTCAGACCACACCCCCAACCCCCCCAAAACCCCACCCTGATCCCCCACCCCCCCCACCCCTTAACAAGCTCATCAACCTGAACCACCGGTTATCAAAGTGGGGACACCCAGCGGCCCTTGAGGGGGTCCCAGGGGGTCCCCCCAGCAAAATGAGAAACAGTGTTAAAGTCCTATGTAATCTTTTGGCCATTCGAAAATAGCTGATCTGCACATGTCGTGGATCGGCTATTTTCGAAGAATTTTAACTCTTATGGGGGTCCCTGGCACAACATCTTTTCAGATGGGGGCTCGCGGCCAAATACAAATGTCCTTGACATGGAAATGTTTGAGAACCACTGACCGCCATGTAGAGGAAAGTCACCTCCCATCTTCCTACAAAGCATCCTTGCAGGAGTCCTAATATTCCATCCACTTTTACATGAATACCCATGACGTCCCATCAATGGTACTTTATTGACAAACCTCTGTTGTTGGCACTGGTAGTATGGTGAAATGAAAGGTGCTGTAAGTGATATGTTCTTGTTCAAAGACGTGTTAAATAGCTCTATATTCTGATAGCAATCATTGCTACAGACTCTATATGGCAGAGTGTTTGATCAGTATCAGGGGTCTCTTCGTCTCTCCAGCTCTTTGGTATACAGAACATGTATTTCCATGTTGATTTAATCCAATCGGGAGAGAGAACTCATACAGGAAGCAAGATAAACAGAGTGAAATTGGAAGTGATGACACAAATAAATGAGCGGACAAAAGGAACTGGAAGACTGGAACACAAGCTGATAAATTCTCTTGTGGGCATCTCCCTCTTGATTGGATGTTTGTAACCCACCTGTATTTTCTGTTTACCAAAGAGTTAACCCATTTAGACCTGAGGCCCATTCTAAAAACGCCTTCTAAATCCTGACCTAAGTTTTCTGAAAAACATCAAATATTTATTCAAAAATTACAAAAAATGTATGTTGCTATATACTGTACATAGACACACGAACCCCAAAAGGGGTTCTCTCCTGAAAGGTATAGTTACAAAAAGACCCCCGTTACTGAACAAAAAACTCTAATTACCATCAGAAGCTTTAACCTTTTAACAAAACACATTTTGTTTAACTTACACCACCACACTTCACTTACACCACCACACTTCAGTGCTATATCCATGTTGATCAAAGTCTTTCCAGTCAGAAATATTACCAATGATTTTATCCATTCCAAATTAACAGTTTGTCTCGGGATAACATATCAGTTTGTATACTGTTTTAGCAGGTACAGTAGATGCAGTGTAAAAGTGTGTGGAATATTGCCCTGACTCTGCAGCCCTGGGTTGTGAGTTTGTGTTCCCCTGAATGTTCCGCACCAAGTACCCCAACCCCTGTTTGCCTCCGGCGTTTGCCTGTCAGCACCTTGAATATGCATGTGTTTGGTTTGCTCTGTTCGTTCTTTCAAATACCTACATAAATCTGCAGTACTGGACGAGGGAGCCTGGAGGTTTGTGCATCGATAACATAAATCGATAACGGTCTGGGCCCTCGTACTGCAGGTTTTTATTTTTCTATTTTTTCGGCGAGGTGTGCTGTTGTAGAAACGGCAGCTCCCTTAGCTCTCAGCATGGAGGGTGGAGGCATCACTCCCCGGTAAACAGTCCCAATACAGAAGAAGAGACAAATTTCTCCTACCTCACCTGATGGCTGTCAAAGACCCCATTGACTTGGGGGAGGGAAAATATGTTTTACCCACTCCTCTTTTTCAACACTGTAGTTTGGGTCTGTATACCAGGGGAAAGGCTCGGTCAAACACCCTCAAGATACCCCCCCATGCCTACCTACCTACCTACCTACCTACCTACCTACCCCCAACCCCAGCACACCCCCACCCACCCCTCCCCGTTCTTTAGAAGATGCACCTTCAATTCTACTGAATGTCTCGAGAATTGCACCCCCCCTGCTTTTGCAACCGCTTCATTCCACCCCCCCCGCTGGCTCGTAGGTCAGTCTCTCACCTTCCATCTCACGCTCCTCTTTTTTTCTTAGAAGATACCGTAGCATCTCTCACGGACACCCTGGTTCTGGAGAGCAGCCAGCTTCATGAAACCAAACCATGGAGCCTGGTTCTCCAGGAGCACGGTCGTCTCAAGAGCTTTGGATTGTGAACTAGTAGAAGCTACTTTGCAAAACGATAGAATTTAGTCATAAACTGACTTAATTTTGTTTTCTGTTTTCCGTTTTAATGCTCATCCAACCATACATGCCTACTCAACCAGCTCTCTGACTCTCTCTCTGTCTTTCTCTCCTTTGCTTGCAATGCATCTTGGGTAGAATTGTGGAGCAAGCACCAGGATAAGCAAAAAGCTTTGGAAAAACAGAGTAAGATACTTTTCACACACCAAAAAAAGACTGGGGTTCTGCTTAAATGCCAGCTTTTGACGTGTTCGCCCCCTTCTCTCTTCCTTTTCAAAACGCACCACTATTTTTTTATGTATAAGTATTTACCCACTTAAGCCCTATATCTTATACTTTGTCATACGGCGGTGTTGCACAGCGAAAACAGCTGATCTACTGTAACAAGCTCTCTGTGCATCGCGTTGCGAGCTAGTAGATTGACTATTTTCACTAATATGCATTGTTAGTTCGCTTGGTAAATAAGTTGTCCCTTTGTCCTGCTTGATCAAATAGAGAGAATCAAGGATTTAGGACAGAAATGCAAAAAAAGAAAATGAGTTATTTAGTTCAGTTGTACGTCCAAACAACCGAAACAATACTGTACTACTGTAGCTTTTTGTCATCTTAAACACCAGATGACAACCACACTTGTTGGGGTCTATTTTTTTTTTGTCACCATTTGCCAGGAAAACAGAGAATCGTTAGGCTGAGCAGATGTAGGTACTTAAATACAGTCAATTTAACGATGTTAAAGCTGCAATCTGTAACGTTTATGGCCTCTCCGAAGCGCACCCGACCCACTCTCTTATCAGCAGTGTCTTGGAATGTGTTATCATGAGCAATATCAGCGGTTGTGGTTCCGGTAGGTGGGATTAAGAATGGGTGTGTTGAGATGAACAGGAAGGACTATAACAGGGCCCTGCCTCGCTCTGTAACAGCATAGGGAGTCGTGTATCTGCAGCCAACATGGCCCCAGAGTGGGCACTCAGTATCAGTAGAATTGCTTGTGACATAAATGCAAAAGAAAGGTGAAACTTGGCAAGCTTTTTAGCATCAGCTGGCTTTTTTTTGTCATCAGGCAGAGGTTCTGAGCCACCACTGCTACACATACAGTATATTATTGCCAGGCCAAAATATTGCACAATGCAGCTTAAAATAAAGGTGTCGAGGCATAAAAATGCAAAGATTGTTCTCCTATAATTTTGTTTACTGTTCATGAGTTTGTCTGCATGCCTAACTGCCTGTGTCTGTCTTTCTGGTGTAACTTGAGCCACATGTTGCAAATTGTTGAATCTGATTTCTTTGTATTTGTCGCTCTCTTGCAGCTTTGTTTAATGTGTAATTCTAATTCCCCTGATTGTGTTGCACTCTACGCTTGCCTCTCTGTCACCCCGCAAGTCTGGTGGTTATTTAAAGATAATGCACCGGATCGATTACGTATACAGTATGTAGATATTTAAGAACATTGCAAGTTTTTCACATGTATAAAGGTACGGTAGGAATCCTCTCAAGGCACTTTTATTTATTATAACATTTTCAATTAATGGTGAATTATTATGACCATTATTAAATGAGCACTTCACCCATTTTCAAACGTATCTTCATATCCTCCCTAATCCTCACTAATGTGTATTATAAGATGGCACCATTTCTGTCTACTCATCACATTGGTGGGCGATGGACAGTTCAATAACTTACCAAGCCTATACCAGTGACATCATTGATGGGGATTCCAAGCTAATCCTCTTCCTGGAAAGTTAGCGTGCTGAAATTGAAGTAAAAAGAAGAAAGTTCGAAATGTTTGAAATGACCAAACCTGCCTACTGATGATGTCACTGGTAGGCAGGTTTCTGAACTGTCCACAGCCCTCCTCTGAGACACAGAAATGGTGACGTCTTATAATGAGCATTAGAGAGGAGCAATTGCCATATATATGAAGATGTGTTGAAAATAGCCTTTTTAATTGAGAGACGCCTAATTTATGTTCTGTCGCATGACAGCGCTGCGTGTCGAAAGAAAGCCGACCTATAAGCTCACGACACGTCGCGGATGCGACGTGCTGTGAGCTTGTAGCTCGGCTATTCTCGGTGTGCAAAACTGTTGCGTGACAAAGCATGAACGGGGTTAATAATAATTGACTTGGCTCACTACAGTATTTTGACAGGACCTCTGGGTTTTTAAGATGGAAGAGCGTGGCGGTTCGCAGCGCCTCAAAGTCACGTGACTGAAACGGGAAGGTAAGAGGTGAAAGGTGACGACGCTCATGACAAGCTGTACTGACGAGGTCACGTGTCCCCAACAGGGTCCGACGGGGCCAAGCAGCAACGTCCTCCAGAGGTCACCGACACGGAGGAGAAGAAGTCACAGATGAGTGCAGACAGTGGCCTCAGTGTCACCTCCGGATCTCAGGTGTGTGTGTGTTAAAGAATGAAAACAAGCTGTCACTGTTCATTTTATTGTATTAGTCTGGTAGTGAACCTCGTCTTGCTTTCTTTGGTTTGTGCAGAAGAGTGACACAGAGTCGGTGACGGGCTCCGAACTACCCATCTTGACCAGGAGTACCAGCCAAGACTCAGAGGCCAGCACAGTGGTAGGGCACGGCCAACGCAGACTATTGTACACATAGTTATCACAGTGGTAGGGCACGGCCAACACAGACTATTGTACACATAAGGCGGCTTTCCATATGCATGGCCTCACCCTACCCCACACCACACCGTCCACTTCTGCCTCGGTTTCCACTACAATGAAGTGGGTAGAGTGGTGTGTAAGTGGTACTAAACTGGTGCCTAAAAAGTACCCAGTCCTGGGTAGGTCTGAGCTAGGCCAAACGGGGCCAAACACTTCACAATGACTGATCACTCACCGACTTTTTATTTAGAACAGGATATAGTTGTAAAACATTATAATACTTTATAGATTATTATAATCACAGTTAAAATCTATTCTAGTGTGTTATAATTATCATAGTTGTAAAACATTATAATAATTTATAGTGTATTATAATCACAGTTATAATCTATTATAATGTATTATGATTATCATAGTTGTAAAACATTATACTACTTTATAGTGTATTATGATCACAGTTGTAATCTATTATAGTGTGTTATAATTATCATAGTTGTAAAACATACTACTTTATAGTGTATTATGATCACAGTTGTAATCTATTATAGTGTGTTATAATTATCATAGTTGTAATAATTTATATTGTATTATAATCAGTTATAATCCATTATAATGTATTATAATTAGCATAGTTGTAATACATTATAATTTATATTGTATTATAATCACAGTTATAAGGATCCATTTGGTTCATACCGAACCAAATGGATCACCCTCACGTGCACAGGTGATTTGCATTTGTATACAGGACAGTTGGCCACTCACCTACATTACATTGTTAGACAAAAAGCAATGACCTCCATCTATGTTTACGTTACAAATGAGTGTCAATGGCCGGAGTCTGCTACTCATACCTGTGGATTTGAGAGGGGGTACTTTTGTGTAATGGAAACGGAAGATATTTTGATGCGTGTGGTGTAGTGTGGTGTGGTGTGGTGTGGTGTGGTGTGGTGCTTAAGCTGCAGTGGAAAGGGGGCTGCATTCCAATGGAATCAAATGTAGTTATTATTTAGTCATAAGCCCTTGTTAATACTTTTCATTGGTTAAATATTCACTTAACCATTTTCAACCTGTTGTCTCTATTTTGGGCATGTCGTTATAAACCAAAATACAATGGTCGATCTACAAGCTCTATACACCTGAGCTGTTGTCGCTACTTTTGTTTGACACTGGCACACAATCGAGTGTAAAATAGGGCATTCGTTTATTTAAAAGTAAATAAATACAAATATAAAATATGGAGATGTTTCTGTGATATTACACATTATGGCTCTTTAAGGCTTTTGAGCATGTCGCTGAGAGAGAAACGATGGCACACAGTAGGAGAACCATGCATACAGCCAGTGAGCAGAGTCTGAAAACACAAAGACCATAGAATGCATCTCAGTTGGTTGACTGTGTGTGTTGTTTGTTTTTTTAGATAAGCAATAGTTCTGGAGAGACGCTGGGCGCTGACAGTGACCTGAGCAGCGTGGCAGGAGAAGGCCCCGGGGGGAGGCCTGCACCACATCTAGCTCAGTCCAGGGGAACGCTCTCCGACAGCGAGATCGAGACCAACCCCGCCACCAGTGCAGTGTTTGTAAGTGCAGAGTTGATGTGAAATGAAATGCTGTGGTGTAAAGTAACTAAGTACATGTACTGTACTTAACTCATTCAGTGCCACTCGGCGTCTAAGACGTCCGTTGTATCATAAGCCCTGTGCCACTGGATGTCTAAGACGTAAAACAAAATGGAAAAAAATGTTCAGAACCCAAGATATTATGATTTGAAAATGTTCTGTTCCATTCACTTCTTGTTTAACTTCTTACTGAAAAAGGCTGTATCTCGGCTCCTAAGCACTTTTCTTTTTACAATTAATTTTGGCTCTGGCACTCAGAGCCCAACTGCCAGAAATAAGGCACTGAATTAGTTAAAATTATACAATGTTGAGGTATTTCCAAGTGTTTATACTTTTACTTCTACTCCATTACATCTCAGAGGCATATATTGGACTTTTACTCCACTACAATTATTCGGAAACTTTAGTTACTAGTTAATTTGCAGATATAAATCATTATATTATAAAATATACATGAACTACTTTAGCCCTATTTTATACCTAGGCTATTTGAAAATAGCCGATCTACAAGCTCACATAGATCTGCTATTTTCAAACATTTTAGTACTTTTACTTTTGGTACTCTAACTACATTTTGATACCAATACCGTTGTACTTTTACTCAAGTTAATTTTGAATTCCGGACTTTCACTTGTAAGTACTTCTCTATTGCAGTATTGATACTTTTACTTAAGTAAAACATTTGAGTACTTTTTCCACCACTGTTGAAATGTTATAATAGAACCAGGAAATAGAAGAAAAGAGCTGAGCACTCTGAAAAAATAAAACTATAGGAGAGGACGTACATTTAAAAGAACTTTAATGTAACCAGAAATATAAAAAAAAAACACCTACATGTACATGTTTCGACTAGACTGGTCCACATCAGGGCCAGAGTAGGACTGACAAACAAACAGACCCATTATAAATGGTGTCAGATCACGTCATCGTTGTGTTCTTCCCAATGAGTATTTCAACTGAAAACTGTCCTGCTCTCTCAGGGAAAGACCCAAAAGATGAAGCCAGGACCAAAGGAACCAGTGCCAGTTGTAGTGAAGGCTCCACCTGCCCAGCCCATGGAGGACCACAGCACCAGGATATACCTGTGTGAAGGACTTCTGGGTATGGCCTACTGTCTGCTCTGAATGCTACCTGGGACAGCCCTATGTGAAAGGGAGGGGGAAATATATGTAATTTAAAAATAATAGTGTTTAAAAAATCTTTAAAAGGTTAATGCTGTATATTCTGATAGCAGTCATTGCTATGGAGTGTTTGTTCAGTAACAGGGGTCTCTCCAGCTCTTCAGTCAACCCGAAAATACATTTTAAGGTTGGAGAACCAATATTAACCGATCAGGAGAAAGAACCCTGCAAAGATCATTCATCAGTTCACTTTTATAGTGTTCCAGTTCCCATTTTCAATCGCTTGTTGTTGTCTCCGCAAGGCGCGGAGGCGAAGACTATGTTTTCTCCCTGTCCGTGTGTCTATCCGTCTCTCTCTCTCTCTGTCTGTCTGTCTGTCTGTCTGTCTGTCTGTCTGTCTGTCTGTCTGTCTGTCTGTGCACTGCTAATCTTTCTAAATTCTCATGCTCACAGTGAGTAGGCCAAGGAAGACATTTTTCAAATTGGCCTCATGGTGGTGCTATAACATGCGACGTGATGTAGACATTATAACTCTTTAACTGGTCGTGCATCAGTTGATCGTGCTCAAACCAAATAACTTGTTGATTAACTGATTAACACACATGTCAAATCATCAATCAATGGACATGAAAGAGGTGAGTAAAGGGGGCCGAGCGTCCTCGCTGATCAAGCGTCCTCGTTATCGGTTATGGGGCCAAAGACGATCTGTTGTGTGTCGAGAACCAATGCATCATTAACCCTCTCAGCCCTTCAGCTCTAACCTAACCCCGTCTACTAACTCTGGCTGCTTCTCTCTGTTCCTCTGCTGCTTCTTCCTGGGACGGCCTCTCAGGGCGAGATAAGAGCTCCATGTGGGACCAGCTGGAGGACGCGGCCATGGAGACCTTCTCTTTAAGTAGGGCTGCTCTTTCTTTTCGCCTTCTCCGTGCTCCATTTTTGTCCCGTTGTTGGATCCATCCCGGTGCTTCTGTTCTGTCTGTGGGTTCATGTGCTGCTCCATGTTGCTGTGTTTTGGTTCTGTCATTGAATTCCCACATTCTGTTCATACACGGTTCAGTACATTCTGTTTGCATGACACATTCATGCACGTTTATAATATGTTAAAGATGAAAAGCACGTATTATTTGGTGGTGCTGGTGTGTGTGTGTGTGTGTGTGTGTTGTGTGTTGTGTGGTACATTACTCTGACACCATAATGCATGAAAACGACACTTGATAGAAAGGCTTTGCCATATTGTATACTTTTTCATTTGGTACAAATGTATGTCAAATGGGAGGTTTTCTTTATTTATTTTAATAAGCTGATCATACATTTGGAGCACAAACTAATGGTGAGTGTAAAACATATTGGCATTGGTCCATTCGGTTGCCCCTGTACGTTTCACATCCGGAGGGAGGGCCAAGCCCATAATTCAAATTAGGCAGTTTTGTTAGTTTGTTTCTTGCCAAATACAGGCCTATATGTCTTATACTGTCTGAAACTGTATGTTGGAATTAATTTAGTTCATGAAAAGTTTTTTCTTTTTTTTCTTATTTTTTAATGGAAGACACAAAAAAGGGGATAATTTCTTGTTGATGTAATGTTGATGTTAATGTTCTCAGGTAAGGAGTGCTCTGCACTGTGAGCTTAGAGCAGGGCCGGCCCTAGGATTTTCGTGGCCCTAAGCAAGATTTATTTTGGTGCACCCCCCCCAAACACCCCCATTATAAAATCCTTGTCATTTTTTATTGCATACTAAAATAATAACGCTAGTTGTTGGATAGGAGATACATGACATAATTACAATATGAAAGTAAAAAATATGTTTTAATTTTTTTGGCCCCCCTAGTGGTTTTGGCCCTAAGCGACCGCTTGTATTTCTTATAGCAGCGTCCAGCCCTGGCTTAGAGTAATGTTGATGTTGATGTTCTCAGGTAAGGAGCGCTCCACACTGTGGGACCAGGTCCAGTTCTGGGAGGATGCCTACCTGGACGCTGTCATGCTGGAGAGGGAGGGCATGGGCATGGACCAGGGCCCTCAGGAGATGATCGACAGGTGGGCGAGTAATAAGCAGCGATAATGTACCCTTTGCCAGTCGTTGTTGATAAATAACCCCAGACAGGATGATTAAACACCGAGGCGATAGGGTTTCATGCCCATTTAAACCCTCTATAACAGGGGTTTTCAACTGATTTTGACCCAGGGACCACCATCCTGACTAAGAGCAACCTGGGGACCACCACTATTGTGCATGGTGGGTCCATCATAGACCCACCCCACACAATAGTGGTGGGGGGTCCATGCACCACAGGGAGCTGGAGAAAATAGCTATAATATCAATATAATATAGATAGAATACAGTGATTTTGTTTGAATATGATGGAATATGATTAAGGATTACTGTGATTATGGTAAGCTCACATTTCATATCACACACACACACCATACAGTAAGAACTCCTGTAAGTTATTAAAAGTAAAAAAATAAAATAAAAACAAAGTAAAAAAAAAAAGCATTTAAAAAAAAAATACAGGGACCACCTGCAATACCTCCGTGGACCACCGTTTGAAAACCCCTGCTCTATAACGATATACAAGCTCACAACGTGTTGCGTTGCAGAATGTTGCACCTATTTTTGCTGAATGTTTTTGCGTATTATTACATGCCCAGAATAGGGACACTAGGGTTCATGTGGTTAATGTTTAATCAACGAACCGGCAAAGGGTACATTATCCCTTGCATATTATATTGTTTAGACTGATGCTAGGTCCTTGGTTCACCTGTGATCCTAGATCACTGAGACACTACACTGTCTCTATGCATTCTGTGCATGTGTTTACCCTGCTTACTGTAAGTGGCTTTGGATAAAGAGCGTCTGCTAAATGCCTACATTGTAAAGTGATGTGATGTGATTGGATGTGCAGGTACCTGTCTCTGGGAGAACACGACCGCAAGCGCCTGGAGGACGACGAGGACCGCCTCCTCGCCACCCTGTTGCACAACATGATCGCCTACATGCTGATGATGAAAGTAGGCATCTCTCTCTCTCTCTCTCTCTCATCCTTACCTTCCTGCAGTTAGACCAGTGCTTCTCAAACCTTTTTTAATTTCAATGACCCCCCCCATAACTCTTGAGTGTTCAAATGGAACCTGATTTGATTTGATTTGATTTGGCACAAAATGTAAAAACAATACAAAAAACTGTACACAAAATATAAAAAGAAAAGTGCCAGGAGGAGGCAAGAATCCTAAAGGGCTTATACGAGGCCTCTACCTACAGTATGTATAACAACATTAAAAACATTAATAGAACATAATTTGTTAACAACATATAGAATTTACAAATAACATGATTGCAGTATAAAAATTGAAATCTACAACATTGAAATACCTGATTATACCTGATTCTCCATGGCAGGATTACTGATAATAATTAGCCAACATAGTTGACATATCTGATTTTACAGGGTGTCAAATCCATAGTGCAAACAGGTAATAGACTAAAATAAACCAAGCAAAGTTGTCTGGGAATGTGTGATAATGAATGTGACATTGGGTGCGTTTGGATATGCGCACCGGGAGCACACTCACAGATTGTTTTGTATTGGACCAGTGCGCTCAGTGCCTTATATCTGAACGCACCCATTATGTGACCTGGTCACTCAGAACATCCTTCAATTTGTTCTTATATAAATTAAGTGAAGAAACCAGTTGAGTACTTGTCCCAAAGTGTAGTACCAAATGGACCCGTAAGGGTCCATTTGGTACTACACTTTGGTTCCATTAGTATACTCTCAGAGTTACAGACCTGAATTTGTCAGTCACGATATTTTCATCTCAACACATTTCTTTTTTTTTTTTTTTTTGACCAGGTGACCAAAAATGACATCCGTAAGAAAGTGAGGCGCTTGATGGGGAAGTCCCACATCGGCCTGTCACACAGCCAAGAGATCAACGAGATGCTGGACAAAGTGGCTCAGACGGTAACTATTCACTCTTGTTTGATTGATTGAATACATGTATTTATTTATATACCAAGTTTTTATGCACATGTACATTTGATGATGCTTTATTTTATTCTCTTTTTGCTCTTTTTTTCTTTCTTTTCTTTAAATCTTTTTACTGATAGATTTATAATCTATCATTATTGTCTCCGCTAGGCCGAAAGGCATGGCGAGAGAGTATGTTTTACCCCCTGTCCGTCCGTCTGTCCTGTCCTGTCTGTGTGTTAGCAGCTAATCTCCGGCACCGTTGGCACGGTCACTGCGAAACTGTGCACACACACTCCCTGGATGCCAATTCAGAACCTCTGCCCCAAGTTTTTCACATGGGCCTGTTATAGCTCCACCAGGAGGCCGATTTGTGCAAAACCCATTTACTCCTACAGATTTTATCCAAACATCACGCAAATCGGTACACAGTATCTCTATAGTCATGTGATCAAGTCGGATCTGTCCGATATTTCATATTCCATCCTGATTGGCTAAGGTTGGCTTCCAAAGTTTGCAGGATTGGTCCGTTTTGAACAAAATGTCTCAAATCATGAGCACAGCGTGCGATTTCTGTGAAAACTTGCACGCACATTCCCACTAGGCCGAGGAAGAAATGCCACCCTTTTCACATTGGCCTGTTATAGCGCCACCAGCAGGTCTAATGTACCAAAACACATTTTTGCAACAAAATGCCTCAAATCATGAATGCATGCACATTCCCACTAGCCCGAGGAAGAAATGGCACCCTTTTCACATTGGCCTATTATAGCGCCACCAGGTGGCCACAATAACCTACCTGACCTGGCGGAGACCTGTGCTCCGAGGAGCACTTTTTCTAGTTCTATTGTTGTTTTTATCTATGCTGCTGCATTGTCTGAAGGAAGCCAAACCAAAATAAGTTATACTCTTATGTACAGTACCTGTACACCCTCTATAACCGATCTACAAGCTCACGTGTTGCGTTGCAGAATGTTCACCTATTTTTGCTGAATGTTTGCTTATTATTACATGCCCAGAATATGTGGTTAATGTTTAATCAGCACGTATTCAGTAATTCATCACGAAGTGATAATTGTGCATCCTTTCTATAATCTCCTGGATGATGTTTTCAGCAAGGTCTTGAGCTGACCATCAGGCCGAGTGGAAGCCGGCACATCAAGAAGCAGACCTTCGTTGTGCACGCTGGTACCGACACCACCGGAGACATCTTCTTCATGGAGGTAACACTTTGACCAGTACTGGATCTCAACTGGTTTTCATCAAAGGATTCCAGACAGACTTGCAGTATTGGGAGCAACTTCTCTTAACAAAATTAAAACCAGTAATCAAATGAACATTAAAGTCATACTGGGTCCATTTTAGTAGTAAACGAAACCACGAACCTACTGCTCCAAAATGAACGCTGCAGGGTACTAGCACCGAGGTTATTGGTTTATGGAAAATGTTGTATATTAACCTTAAATGAATAAATAGATATATTTCTGGTACATTTCCAAAGCTAGCATGCTCTCATTTTTGCCACGAAAGTCGGGGGCGGGTAGACACTCGAAACGTTGTCTAAAACACATTTCTGTAGAAGGTAGGTTTTGTGGGAAAATATACCAGTGAAACGTTTTGTTGGATTGAAAGAGTTATTCACGTTCACATTGTGACTTTAAAGGGCAAGACCACTTTGGTTGAGGTTTGGGTTGTGTAGTTACCTTGGCATGATGTAACTCCTAAGGTGGACAAGAAAAAAAAAATGATAGCTCCATTGATTAGAAATTGATGATTCAAAATATGCTCCTCATTGACTTGAAAACAGCTCTTGTAGTCACTCTTGTAGCACGTAAACAAACACAAACAAAGCTGATTCAGAAAATATAGAACATCACCAAACCCAGTACTGTTTTTTTTTTAAATAAATATGTTAACTCATTCAGTGCCAATGACGTCGCCGACGTCACGTTTTTCATAAGCCCAGAGTGCCAATGACGTCTGAGACGTCGTTAAAAAAAAATATATATATATATATATCTTTTTTTTTTCTTTTTTTTTGAAAAAAAAGGTTCAGAACCCAAGATATGATGATTTGAAGATTTGCTGCTCCATTCACTTCTTGTTTAACTTCTTACTGAAAAAGGCTGTATCTCGGCTCCTAAGCACTTTTTTTTACAATGTATTTTCGGCCTTGGCACAGGAGTGATATAGCCAGAAATATTTTTGGCACTGAATGAGTTAACTTCCTGCTGATTTTACTATTTGAAGATCCGGATCCGCAGATCCAGTCCGCGTCCTAATAAAAATAGCACACAGGAAGTTGACATTTTTATTTAAAAAAAAAACAGTCAATGGAGCAATTAATTTTTGATTTCTTGTCCACCTTTGGAGTTACATCATGCCAAGGTAACTACACAACCCAAACTTCTACTAAAGTGGTCTTCTCGTCTGCAGCATCCTGTGTCTCTTAGTCTTCGTTCATCAGCTGTTGTTGTTTCTTTTCTTTGGTATTATTGTCTACATATAATTTTTTCATCATCTGTATGACATGTCTATTGATGTTTTCTTTTTAACTCTTATTTCTGGCTGTGTGCACCCACTGCCAGCGATTTTTCGATTTTCTTACCTTTTGAAGTAGTCACAGAATATTTATCTCCAGTATGATCGATTTTATACGCCTTTGAAAATAGCATGTCTCGGACAAAATTACATAGTAAAAAAAAAGGTACACAGGAGCCGAGATACAGGATTTTTAAGTAATAAGTTAACCAGGAAGTGAATGGAGCAGTAAATGTTCGGATCGCGTTATCTCTGGTTCTGTGTGAAAAAACAAAAAAAGTAAGTCGTCCTTGGCAGCCAGGGCGTTATGACGATGTCTCGTCATAAGTCGTCCTTGGCAGTGAAAGCGTTAATAGATGTGTATATTTCACATTGATGTAATTTTATCCTACAATTAATGTAAAAACAATTGCCGCATCTCAAGCCCCTGGAGGGTTTTTTAGGCGTTCTCCTTCACACTTTACTGAATGTTTATGTGTCGAAAACAAACAAACAATGTGTCCCTCTGGTCAGGTGTGTGACGACTGCATCGTGCTGCGCAGCAACATCGGCACGGTGTACGAGCGCTGGTGGTACGAGAAGCTGATCAACATGACGTACTGCCCCAAGACCAAGGTGCTGTGTCTGTGGAGACGCAACGGCCAGGAGACGCAGCTCAACAAGTTCTACACCAAAAAGGTTAAGATCTGGCCTTTACATAACTTCCCATTCTTTATCTTGTTCTTCTTTTTATTTTTTATTTTTTTTGTTGCTTTTTACACCTTTTTCTTAAAGGAACATTCTGTATTTTACTGTGCAGTGATAATAATAATAAAAAACCTCTACCCTCTGCATTCCAGTGTCGTGAACTGTACTACTGTGTGAAAGACAGCATGGAAAGAGCTGCTGCCAGGCAACAGAGCATCAAACCAGGTATGTGTAACTCAACTCCACTGTATTGTCACACCACAGGTTTTCAGTTGTGAAATAAGTGTGTGAAATTCTTAGACGCACAAACTCCATCATTTGCAGTGTCAAGAAAAGAGGAAAGCAATAAAGAAAGATATGACGATATGAGCAGTTTAAAATACCGTTGCTGTTGGATGGAAACCTTGTATGTAAAATAGTTTTAAATAGTGAAAATAGCTGATTGTCACTACATTTGTGTGCCACTCTTGTATGATGAGGTAGGACACACATTTATGAAAAAAACATTTATAAATGTTTAACTGTGGAGTTATGAGGTTTCTTCCTGACAACAACGATATATAAGGCAGTATATATATACCCTGTGTGGTGGTGGTGTGTGTTTGGTCAGGACAGGCCTGACCACAGGCTTGTTCATTGGTCTGATGGCAGCCAGGTGTAAGCTGTTCAGACATGATGTGTTGGTATGGCTTTGGATACACCATACACATGAGATATTGCTGCTGAAAATGGGAATCCAAACCTTCATTGAATCACTACAGAAGCCAACCTTTTCTACAAAACCTGTGGTGATAACGGGAGCGTACCTATGTTCCCAAGGTTCTATATGTTCCCAAGGTTCTATGTTCCCCACTTACCTCCGCAAAAAAAGGTTCTATGTTCCCCGCTTACCCAACAAAGGTTCTATGTTCCCTGGGCTCTATTTTCCCCGTTTACCTAAAAAAGGTTCTATGTTCCCCGTTTGCCCCAAAAAAGGTTCTATGTTCCCCATTTACTAAAAATAAAGGTTCTATGTTCCCCGCTCACCCAAAAATGCAGGAAACATATACATTTCTAATTTCTAATTATTAATAACATCTCTGAACACACACAACTGAACATAATGGGGAGAAATTACTATCATAAACTTGCCCTTTGGGCCCGCCCCCTTTCCCCTGGCGGCCATCTTGGTGGTATAGAGCACCTTGTAGCAACTCATAATGTAATAACGGCTCATGATGTAATAACAGTTCATAATATAATAAACCAAATGTAATTAAAGCTCATAATGTAATAATCAGCTCATAATGTAATAAAATCATGAGCATATAACGTAATATCGGATTTTTGCATTAAGAACCTTTTTTTCTTTTAAATAATTGTTTTTGGCTTTTTCTGCCTTTAGTAGAGTAGTATACAGTAGTCTGACAGGAAATGGGGAGAGAGAGATGGGGAGTGACACGCAGCAAAGGTCGTCGGGATCGGGAGTCGAACCCGCGACGCTGTGCCCGGACTGCCACGCCAGCCGTCCGGGCCATAACTGCTCAAATTGTTGAAAAAAGTGTTACATCTTATAATCAGTATCAGTATCATGTTAGTGTCATGGTCAGTATCATGGTCAGTATCATGGCCAGTTTAATGTCAGTATCATGTCAGTATCATGTTCAGCATCATGTCAGTATTGTGTCAGTATCATGTCAGTATTGTGTCAGTATCATGGTTAGTGTCATGTCAGTATCATGTCAGTATCATGGCCAGTATCATGACAATATCATGTCAGTATCATGGCCAGTATCATGGCCAGTATCATGTCAGTATCATGGCCAGTATCATGTCAATATCATGTCAGTGTCATGGCCAGTTTAATGTCAGTATCATGTCAGTATCATGGTCAGCATCATGGCCAGTATCATGTCAGTATCATGTCAGTATTGTGTCAATATTGTGTCAGTATCATGGTTAGTGTCATGTCAGTATCTTGTCAGAGTCTAATCAGTATCATTACAGGCCAAAAATGTACCTTGTTCAATTTTTTTTTCTCAGTATTATGGTCAGTAACATGTCAATAATGTCAGTATCATGGTCAGCATCATGTCAGTATCATGGCCAGTATTGTGTCAGTATCGTGTCAGCATCATGTCAGTATCATGGCCAGTATTGTGTCAGTATCGTGTCAGTATTGTGTCAGTATCATGGTTAGTATCATGTCAGTATCTTGTCAGTATCTAATCAGTATCACACAAATGCAGATCTTGACACTTTTACTGAATGGTGTAATGTGTTGTACAGCCCACCAAGCCACAAGGTGTAATTCACAAGTTTGACCTGTGTGCTACTTCCCTGGGTCCTTAGCAGATACAACTTCCGTCTTTGAATGTACCTCAAAATAAACTTTGTGTTTGTGTGTTTGTTTTTGTTGATTGATTGAATACTTTATCTAGAAAAGACATGGAAACAGTACATGGAAGTACAATTCACAATACAAGGTCCTCTAAACTGGATCGCTCATAAAAGCACAATGGCTTATTTAAAATGAGATCCCCACGCACTCAAATCATGCTGACATTTAAGAAAACAGACAAATATACACTACTATGCAGAACGTCATACAACCAGCTTACAGGTTACTGGTATGAAAAACAAGAAATATGTACAATAGACAGTTCGAGGAGGGGGGGGGGTTAGGTTAAGACTTTGACACGGGCCAGTTTGGAATTGCAGCCTGCTGAAGGTGTTTTTTTAGGGCAGTTTTGAAAGTGAGTAGGGTTTTACACTCCTTTACTCCTTTTAGTAGGGCATTCCACATTTAGTAGGGTTCCGCTTACTTCCACCACTTGTTCACAGAATATGAGTATTTATATTATATTTGTTATTAGTGTCTATATGTCCTCTGAAACAATGTGGTTTATAGTGAGAACTTGCTTCACTTGTTCCTTAAAGGAGGAGTTCACCCAATAAATGACTTATTTTCTATCAATTGCACACCCTATGAAGCCTTGAATCCATGGATTATTTTTTGTTTTTGTCGCATTCCTAAGCTAATAATTTGATTCCCGTCTCCTACCGGCTAATGTATCCGGTAGGAGACACAAAGTAGATTATTTGTGTCTCCTACCGGAAATACACACGGTCATCAAATTATTGTCTTAGGAATGCCACAAATACAAAAATAAATCCATGAAATCAAGGCTTCATGCGGTGTGTAATTGATAGAAAATAAGTATTTTTTTGGGTGAACTCCTCCTTTAAAGGACAACTTCACCAATGTTAAACCGATCTTCATATAATTGGTCTGCACTAATGCTCTTGATAAAGTAGTAAAAGAAAGAATCTACTCCGTCTGTGTGGACACTTCAGAAACCCGCCCATCAGTGACATCGTCAGGCAGGTTTTTTTTTTTTAAACAAGATTTTATTTAAAAAATATTCTTTTTTTTATTAACGTGAGAACAATGCCTTCCATTATAGCATGCTAAGTTTCCATGTCTAGAAAGCCTGCCGTTTCTATTAGCTTGGATTCCCTATTGATGATGTCACTGGTAGGTGGGTTTCTAAACTGTTCACAGCCCTCCTCTGAGACACAGACCGAGTAGACAAGAATGGTAACATATAATAAGCATTAGTGAGGACCAATTATATGAAGATAGGTTGAAAATGGGTGAAGTTGTCCTTTAAGCTTGTATAATTGTATTTATTTGTGTGTAGAATACGTTGTAACTTTTTGTATCTGCTTTATAAATAAAGCACTTTGAAACTGAAGATGATGGCCAATGTTGATGATGATAAAAATAATAATATTAATATCGTGAGCCCAATATCGTGTATCGTATCATATAGATTTAGAGTAATTTCAAAGACGTTTTCAAAACATCTGTCATGGCCGGACATCGCACCACATTATATTTTGACACTTTAAAAACTGAAAAATTACAAATAACTAATGGGTTTAAAAAAGTAAAAGTTGGTATTAATGTATTTATTTAAACCTTTTTAAATGTCACACCATTTCCTGCCTTTTTAGGTGAGCGGGGAACGTAGAACCTTTTTTTGGTTGAGCGGGGAACATAGAACCTTTTCTGGGGGGAAGTGGGGAACATAGAACCTTGGGAACTTGGGAACATAGGGATGACCCCGTGATAACCAGTGGTGGCGGGTGGATTTTTCTCCAGGTGGTGCTACACCAAAAATTAAGCCAATAACATGTACTATGTTTTCACACTAATTTATTTTGATAGGCCTGCGCCTGCGGCCCTGCCCTAGGCTATAATCATTCATTTGTGAAAGACATACATAACTAATGGCATGAGCTCAAATAATGATTATGTACTATACCTTTTTGTACTTATAGGCTAATAATAAAATGCTGCTGTAGCCTATTATATTATCCCTATTCACTGCAATAATAACAACAAACAAAAGTTGTTTCATTTTATAAGTTAGGCTATATTATGTTTACAATCTACATAAGCATTTTGGTATGAAATCCAGCATTCTTAATCCTGTATCATACAAACCAAACCGCGTGTAAATCGGTTCAGAACTCAGTAAGTTGTGGTGCTTTTCATGCCTCAATAAGCTCTGTTTATAATTCGACGCACGACGGTATCGCGCGTCGAAAATCACCAATCTACAAACCCACAACAAGTCGCATCCGTGGCGTGTTGTGGGCTTGTACATCGACGATACCGTTGTGTCGAAGCATAACTCAACATAGATATAACGGGCATAGAAAGCTCACCAGTTGGAATGAGCAGTCAGTGCAGTGTGTGTAGATATCTATGCGCTGGGCGCAGCAAACCTGTGCTCACGGCAGCCTCATTTGCATTGAAGAGTGAACTACGCATGTGCCAAACTTAACATGGCGAGTCAAAGGTAAAGATTTCTGCGCACACAGCATTAAGTTTAGACAACCTACAACGGTTGTAATCTACATTTTATGGTAGATTATACATTTTACTCACTGGTAATTAACTATATAATATTTACCTTGTTGATTTGATAGTGTGAAATATATATATAGAATATATTTTAAAGTAATATCATTTCTTCAAGGAAGATCTAGAGGTGGTGCGGCGCACTAGCGCCCTCTGTTGACGGGCCGCCACTGGTTATAACCGGACTTAAAATAGTTCACCACATATTCCAAAAACAAATCACAATAGAAGAGCACAGTCAGAGGCTATGTCTTTTCAGGCACCCAGAAAGTTACTGGCAATTCTGGCAGATTAACCCTAACCCCTAAGGTAAGTGGGGAACATGACCTAGGTTGAAAACCAGTGTAATAGTTAGCTAGCATACAAGCTATGAAGCTAGAAAACGTGCTACTTTATATTGTGTGTGTGTGTGTGTGTGTGTGTGTGTGTGTGTGTGTGTGTGTGTGTGTGTGTGTGTGTGTGTGTGTGTGTGTGTGTGTGTGTGTGTGTGTGTGTGTGTGTGTGTGTGTGTGTGTGTGTGTGTGTGTGTGTGTGTGTGTGTGTGTGTGTGTGCCCTGCCCACACACTGCCCTCAGGTCCAGAGCTGGGCGGAGAGTTTCCCGTCCAGGACATGAAGACGGGCGAGGGGGGTCTCCTGCAGGTCACCCTGGAAGGAATCAACCTCAAGTTCATGCACAGCCAGGTAGGAGCTGAGGTCACAGCAGCACCACAGTGCCACACACACCCACCCCTCAGCCTGGAACTCATCCATTCACCCACCCTCCCTCCCTCCTCCAAGCCTGTATGTCACCATGTGTCTGTAGCATTTACTTCATGTGACTCTCTTCCTCTAACGTTCATATTATTTCATAATTTGGCATCAACTGACATGATTTGACTGATTAAGATCTTAACCCATTCAACCCGGGAACGCTTCTGTGTCATTTTATACTTTAGCTATAACCAATATTTTATACTTTGGCTATTCAAAAAGGCAGATCTACAAGCTCATAGCGTGGCATAGTGCTTGTTAGGGATGGGCAATATTATCGATTTCGCGATATATCGCAATATTTTATTTCGCGATACTGTATCGATACTCCAGGCCGCCATATCGCGATTTTTTTGGGGAATTTTTTTTTGGAAAAAAAGAAAACATTATTTATTTTAATTTTTTTATAAAACATTCAAAGAACCTATCACTGATCTGCAGCTACTCAATATGTAGTGTATATATATACACAATATGTAGTTGTGATATATGTATATCGCAATATATCGCAATATGTATCGTATCGCAATATATTGCAAAATGTATCGTATCGCAATATATCGTGATACGCAATATATCGCAATATAATCGTAATATATGGCAATATCTATACTAGTATCGCAATATATCGTGATATAATCGTATCGTGACCCAAGTATCGTGATACGTATCGTATCGTGAGATTCTTGCCAATACCCATCCCTAGTGCTTGTAGATCTGCTATTTTTGAATAGCCAAAGAAATATAAAATAACACACAGATGCTTTCCCGGTCTTAATAGGTTAACTAAAAAACAATAGCCCAATGGTTCTCAAACTCTTCATTTCAATCTCAGAGTTACAGCCTGGACCACACTTTGAGAACCACTGAAATCGCCGATCTACAAGCTCACAACACGTTGCGTTGCGTGAAGCGCAGAGAGCTTGCAGATCGAATTTTTTTTTGTTGCTATCCATCATACGACAAAGTATTAGAAGGTTATTTAACGTAATTATAATCCCACCCTCAACTGTTTTTTTTGTGTAGGGAACTTGGAGGAAGAATTCAGTTTGTGCTCTTGCCCTTTATTTATCTTTTGTTATTGTTTGCTTTGATTTGTTTCATTGTGTGAGTACATGCATGTGTACTTTGTGTGTATGTTTCAAGAACACATAATTCCTTCCTTCATGTAGTTTCTGTTTATTTCCGTCATGGTGCCTAAATCTTCTGTTCCCGTGTTTAGGAATGTGTTTATAGGACGTAAGGCAGATGACACTGAGCAAAGACTTTTCATTAATAATTGCCTTTGTTTTTCTTTCATTTTTAAAGTTCGGACCCTTTGGACATTATCATGTGTTCTTCACATGTAGTGGGGGGGCGATTTCATTCACTGATTTATCAATTGTCACATTTCACTCGACACAAATGACATAAATGTTTCAGCATTTTTTCTCGAACGATAGTCATGCTATGAAGTATAGTTGAGTTGTTTACCCTCTTCTTCAGCTCTAACTGAACACTTTATTGAATAGCGTAAGAAGTGTCCATGCTCAAAAGGTGACTTGGAAGAGCAAGACAATATGAACATACAGTAGCTGAATTAATTAGCTGTTCCCTTTTAGAAGTGTAGTTACTGTTGTAGCATTGAATGACAAAAAAAAAGAACATTTCATGAACATAAGAAGGAGTACTGTACATCTGACATCCTGTATTTGTTAAATGATTTTTCAACTGCTTAAGTTATTTTAGTCTGATGCGGTTGAACCCAGTAATGATTGTTGGCTGCTTGTCTCTGGTCAACTTTTCATCTGAATGTTTTGTGTGTCACGTTGCAGGGGGTAGAGTTCTTTACATTACAGTAGGTAGAGTGCATTAGGTAGAGTTCTTTACATTGAAGTCGGTAGAGTTCTTTGCATTGAAGTCGGTAGGAGTTCTTTACATTGAAGTCGGTAGAGTTCTGTAACGATATTGTCGGCCTGCCCCAGTCCTCATATAACATTACTACAAACTTGACACTAAGTACTAAAGACGCTTGTCATGAAGGGGTTGAACATTTTTGAAAGTGGCATTTTGTGTTGGATTTGGAGAAACCGCTTGTAATATTGGTTGTGTTGAGCTTTATAAATTGTTCTTGTTTGATTTATCTTTGCAAACAGCTGACCGTTTGTAAATTATGCCAATAAACCTTTAGTAATTTTGACTGCAACTACATGACAGCAAACATCTTTCCTGTATTTCTTTCATGGGGGCCATGATGCTAAGTTTAAATATACATATTTATAGAGTGTAGTCCCGTGTGGCTTGTGGAAGGTAGTGAAGGCAGTATTGAGGTGGTGCTGGAGGTTATGAAAACGTGGTGTTGGTGCCAGCCGTTGTTGCTGGAGGAGGAGGCATGGAGGGCACTGAAGGTTGGTGTGTTTAAGTCCAGGAACACCGAGGTGAATCCAGCTCCACAAAACCTGGTCAAACCTCTAGTCCTGGTTTTTCCTGGTTTAGCTTCTAAGCTTAGTCAACCACTTACACTACGTTATACTATATTTGGTCCCCTCTCCTTTTTTTCCCTCTACACCAAATCTCTTTGCAGAAAAGAGCTAGTCTACGAGCTCACAATACGTTGCATTGTGAAATGTTGAGCTTGTGGCTATTTTTTGCTAATTATCACCTATTTCCGCCAAATGTTCCCATGTTAATGACAGGCCCAGAGTAGGGATGCTAGGGTTCATGTGGTTAACATTCTTTGTGATGGGTCCTTCCTATTGACATTGATACATTGATACATTATATATAAACATTGATACATTATTATATATATATAGACATTGATACAATATAATAGACACCGATACAGTCTATAAACATTTATACATTATCTATAGGCATTGATACAGTATGTATAGACATTGATACAGTATATAAACATTGATACAGCATATATAAACATTGATACAGTATATAAACATTGATACAGTATATATAAACATTGATACAGTATCTATAGACATTGATACGGTATATAGACATTGATACAGTATATATAAAGATTGATACAGTATATAGACATTGATACAGTATCTATATACATTGATACAGTATATATAGACATTGATACAGTATCTATAGACATTGATACAGTATATAGACCTTGATACAGTATATATACATTGATACAGTATATAGACCTTGATACAGTATATATAAACATTGATACAGTATATAGACATTGATACAGTATATAAACATTGATACAGTATATATAAACATTGATACAGTATATAGACATTGATACAGTATATAAACATTGATACAGTATATATAAACATTGATACAGTATATAAACATTGATACAGTATATATAAACATTGATACAGTATATAGACCTTGATACAGTATATATAAACATTGATACAGTATATATAAAGATTGATACAGTATCTATAGACATTGATACAGTATATAGACCTTGATACAGTATATATAAACATTGATACAGTATCTATATCGGTTGGGTTGGACAGTGCAGTGCCCTCTATCCTCTCGTAGCGTCAGCTGGTGTTTGTGCTCTTCTGTCCGATAATAATCCAAATCATTTCTCTCCCATGCTCTCTCCCCCTGCAAGGAGCGGAAGGTACACGCACCTCTGCTGTGTTTGCTTTATTAGCGGTTCCATTTTTAATTGGGTTACTTTTCTTAATTTTCCTTTTCACCGTTTTAGCTGTATGGCAAACTTAATTTTGTGTCCTTGTCTGTGTTCTTCTTATATGGAAATTCCATGTATGCATTACATGGGCCATGTTAAATACAATTTAGCCTATAAACTTATGCAAAAGCATTGGCTACCTTTTTATGTTGACATCAAAAACGTATATTTTCATAAAAACACTGTTTTTGTAATTATATTTATTTGGTTAATTATGGTCATTTGTTCACGAAACAGGCCATCCAGAGTTAATCAGAATGTATGGCTCACTATGAGCTTACTTAACAATGGATTTGTATTCATCTAGCCCAGTGGTTCTCAAAGTGGGGTCCGGGGACCCCCAGGGGTCCTTTGGGGGCGTACCAGGGAGGTCCCCAGCAAACAACCCTATTACACCTAAACCTAACCTAGGTCATAACTCCAAATCCCAACACCCCTAAACCCAACCTATCATTTGAACCACTTTAACCATATTCGGCTCTCCTAAAATAGCAGATATACAAGCTCATAGTGTGTCTCTTCATGCCGTACTAAGAGCTTGTAGCTCTGCTATTTTTGAAAAATCGAGAACATTTTGTGCAAATCTTATTTTATTTTTTTAAACTCAAATCTTTGCTTCTGTGGGTCCCTGGCACAAAGTATTTTTGAGATGGGGGTCCCGCAGCCAAAATACATATCAATTTGGACATGAAAAAGTTTTGACAACCACTGATCTAGCCCCCACCCCCATGTACGTGTTGAATCATGGAAGCTTCTTCATTGTGTTGCTTGGTTTCCTTCTGTTAGCTGTTTAAAAAAAAAGCTTGCATTCCATGTAACTGTACAGTTGTTGTTTTTTTTTTACTTTACCTTCTCATGCTGAATAGAACATGATTTAACATGGTTTAATTTCAATATGAAATGTTTTAATTTCAGCCAAGTGCGGTGGTTGAGTTAATAATGTTTTGTCTTGTGTTTTTTTTGTTTGTTTCTTTTTGTTTGTGTTTTTAGGTTTTCATAGAGCTGAGGCACATTAAAAAGTGCAATACAGTGAAGGGAGTCTTTGTCCTGGAGGAATTTGGTAATTACCCCCTCTATTGATTCTAAGCCTGTACTCGCCACGGCAGTAACTCAGCTTCATACTGTAGCACGTATATATACCGGTTTATACTTGGTTTATACTGGCGTCTCAACGCCCAAGACAGCAGATATCGTCGTTGTCGGGCAGAAACCTCTTATCTCCATATTCTAACTTTTCGTGGTATTTCGTAAATTAACGTCCTACTTGATCGATACTACAGCGTCACACGAAAAGCATCAAAAGTAGCAGTATCTACAAGCGACACGTTTTGAGCTTGTAGATCTGCTACTTTTGAATTTGAATCCTGAAAAGTAACAGTTTTGGGCATGCCAGGTTTCCATACTGACAGAGACGATGATACAAAGCTCACCACGCAATGCGTTTTGAGCTTGTGGATCGGCTGTTTTCGGTGCGAGACACGACGCTCAGCCAAGTGTAAACGAGGCATAACGAAGGAGGGAAATTGGATTTACAGCAATATTTTGCTATGCTTTTCTCTGGGGGAAAATAAGGTGTAGGCTAGTATATACCTAGTAGGAGTTACGTGTGCCTTAGAACACGGGTCTTCAACAGGGGGTCCGGGACCCCTAGGGGTCCTCAGAGTTACTATAGGGGGTCCGCCAAATCTTTGTGTGATAGGATGTTTTTTTTTTTTTTACATTAACCACTTGAACCCTAGCATCCCTATTCTGAGGGGAACATTAGCCGAAAATAGCAGATCTACAAGCTCGCAACGCCTCGCGCTGCGAGGCGTTGTGAGCTTGTAGATCGGCTATTTTTGGCAAAGAGGTTTGGTGTAGGGCGGGTTTAAGTGGTTAAATGTCTGAAATGAACAAAAAACATTCATTTACACAACGCCGATGATAGTCAATGAAGATATCTATGAAATCTATGAAAAGGTTTAATCTGCAACACAATACAAAAAAATTAGTGTGGGGGGGGGGGTCCCTGCTTCCATCTCTCTCTCAGCTAAGGGGTCCTTGGCCTGGAAAACGTTGAAGACCCCTGCCTTAGAAGATGGCTTATTCTTGTGCATCTTAGAGTTTGCTAGCTGGTAGAGGAGAAACCATTTGAATTTGAAAACCTAAAATAAGTCCAAAAAGTATGAAGAGGCAAATGCAGGAGAATAGCAGTAACGTTGTTGATGTCTGGAGCACTGGTATTCATGGTTAGGTATTTATGGATGTCTGGAGCACTGGTATTCATGGTTAGGTATTTATGGATGTCTGGAGCACTGGTATTCATGGTTATTTCATTTAGTTGTGGTGTTCTTCTGTGAGGGTTTGATTCTACGCTGGTCAGGTTTGCGATCGTTTTGAGGAGTCGGCTAATATTAGTTCACTAAGAATAGGGAGTTTTAAGTGGTTATAGGACACGGTAGGTGACTAAAGATTCAAGGAGACGTGTCCAATGAGCTTCGAAGGTCTCCATGCGTCTGCGGAACTCGAACCTGTGCAGTGTTTGTACAGCGTCTGTCATGGACATTATACAGTATGGAAGGGTCGCTGCGTTGCTCTGCCAGAAAAGCGCAGTGGAAAACAGTTGTCGATAAAGACGTTTAGATGATTGAAGGGGAAAGCTCCACGAGGCTCCCTCCCATCACGTGGTTGCTGGACTGGGTTACTGCCGTGTCTATGTGCTGCTTTTTTAATGTTAACCCTCATCTTTGCCGCTATGAAAACCTTCATTCTCCAGCAGGTAAAGTGTTGTCACCTTTCTCCTTTTTCTTATTCAACTGACTCTTGTGTATGAAACATATTGCATAGTCATCGTTACACCGCCTGTCCTTAAAGCCTCGTTGATACTTGGTTACGCCCCGCCGTTGTGAGCCTGTCGATTGGCTGTTTTCGGCGCAAAAAAAACGCCGGGGCGCAACCAAGTATAAATGGGGTTTTAACTGCACCATGAGGCTTGAGTGTTCCACATTTCGCTTTTTTATTTGAAACTCACCCAAACTCCCATCTCTCTCAACCTGTTTCTCATTGCTTTGATAGTCGGTATTCACAGTCTTAACTCGGGAGTGTTCTGGGTGCAGAGGGCCTTAACCTTTCTCAAACCTCTCGACCTGGCCTGATCTCACGCTTGTATAGGTTCACGGTTACTAATAGAAAGTCAGTCTGTACTGTGGACAGTGGCTTTGTCCTTGTGCTCAGAGGACCGGCTGCTTCTAATCTAGAGGCTTCTCTGTGAGGTGGTTCAGATGTCTCGGTTCCTGGTGGTGGTGGGGTTGCTAGGGGGTGTTTGTCCTCACTTAACTTTTTTTTAATATAAACATGATTTTGTGTTGATTTGTAAAGCCTGAGTTATACTTGGCTGTGCGTCGTGTCGCGCACCGACAATAGCCGATCTACAAGCTCTTTATAGATCAGGTCATTTTGGTGCACGACATGCGCAACCAGGTATAAATGAGGCTTAACTCTACACTATGTGTGGTCACTTAATCACATATTTTCAACCCATATTGTCGTGTTCCATTTATCTTTCTGTGGGCCACGGATGTCCTTCCTCACTAACTAACTATCACTTGTTCACAACTAAATTTCACTTACATCAAGTCTGATCTATTTCCAACTCTGTGTTACAGTAGAGTAGATCATCCTAACCTCAAATAACTAGGTCTGTTTGTTTATTGTAATTGGGCATCATAAAGAAATGTTCATTTTCATCTGAGGGTATGTACACACAGCAATGCATGCACATCCTATCACTCATCCATGTGCTGGATAAGCAATGATCAACTGTAAAAATAATAATAATCCGCACACTGGTATCTCAGCTCCACTTAATTGTTTATTGCAGTTCTCAGCGTGTACATCTTACATGATCTTCATCAGGATGGTGTAAGATGGAAATACCAGTGTCCCACAGAGTGAAGCAGCTTCAAACAGCTGAGAAACGTTCAGGTTGACTCCATAGTTTTGGAACAAAACCTTTGAATAGAATGAATTGAATTGAATTGAATTTTTCATCAAGATATACAGAGACTCAAACTGTCCTAGGTTACACTCTCTTTCGTCTCTGAGAAATGCTCCCAATGCCGTCATTTTTTAACATGATTTTGTTGGTTAATAATTTATAGGTTACTAAAAGATGGCTCAAGTTTGGACAGGGAGGCTATGCCGTATTGACACAGATTTCTTTTTTTCTCACTTCACTTCTCAGTCTGGCCAGGGTCCTACAGTATTTGTTTTGTATTTCCAAATGCCACCAACTACATAGGCACGTCAGGAAGTGACTCGAATTACATCGGAAGCCACTGGTCCCCCCCCCACAGACCAATCAGAAGCTGCTGCCCTGGCTGCCTGTTCCGCCCCTTGGAACGCGCACCAGCTTTTGCCACCGGGTCATAGTTGTAACTTGGCGACGTAACTTCTGTGACGCACGCGGAACTGCCTCTCACATGGGCGGCTCTAAATTACTCAAAACCCCTGAAATACTAGATGGCACAGTGGCGTCAATGATAAGCGTTAGCCTTTCAAACCATGTGCCTCGGGATCGAATCCTTCCCATTGCACTGATTATTGTCTCCGCCAGGCCGAAAGGCATGGCGAGAGTATGTTTTCGCCCCTGTCCGTCCGTCCGTGTGTCCGTCCGTGTGTGTGTGTGTGTGTCCGTCCGTCATTCTGTCATTTTGTGTACAGCTAATCTCTGGCACCGTTGCCTTGATCGCAGCGAAACTGTGCACACACACTCCCTGGATGCCAGAGCAGAACCTCTGCCCCAAATTTTTCACATGGGCCTGTTATAGCGCCACCAGGAGGCCGCTTTTTGCAAAACACATTTTTGGACAGTACTCCTACAGATTTTGGCCAAAAATCCCCCAAATCGGTACACAGTATCTCTATAGTCATTAAAAGAAATGGCTAATTTCAGATTTTTCATATTCCATCCTGATTGGCAAAAATTGGCTTTCAAAGTTTGCAGGAGTACTCCGTTTCGAACAAAATGCCTCAAATCATGAACACAGCATGCAATTTCCGTGAAATTTTGCTCACACATTCCCATTAGGCCGAGGAAGAAATGCCATTTGAAAATGTTCAAATCAGCCTCATCTCTGTAACAGGCCGATTCGTGTTTTTACCTATAACTACACCGATCAGTGTAAAACTTTGTGTGCACACTCTCTAGAGGCCAAGGAAAAACCTTTGCCCTGCATTTTTCACATTTGCCTTTTATAGCGCCACCAGGAGGCAGACTTATGTAAAACATTTTTTTTGATATTAAGCCTTCAGATTTGATCCAAATTTCACGCAAATAGGTACACATGATCTCTATAGTCATGTGATCAAGACGGATCTGTTTGATTTTTCATATTCCATCCTGATTGGCTAACATTGACATGTAATGTTTGCAGGAGTGGCCCGTTTTGAACAAAATGCCGCAAATCATGAACGCAGCGTCCGATTGTGGTGAAACTTTGAATGCACATTTGCACTACGTTGAGGAACCTTTTAACATTGGCATGTTATAGCGCCACCAGCAGGTCAAAATTAGCAAAACATATTTTTAGAACAAAATGCCTCAAATCATGCATGCAGTGTCCGATTGCCGTGCACAGCCTAGGAATAAATGGCACCCTTTTCACATTGGCCTATTATAGCGCCACCAGGAGGCCATAATAACCTACCTGACCTGGCGGAGACTTGTGCTCCGAGGAGCACTTTTTCTAGTTTCTCATACAATAATTATTTTGTTAGGATTAAGGTTAGGTTTAGGCAAAGTTTTTGTCGCCCCCAACAAGGTGGACCACTCGGACCGTTTGGTGAGAACAGCCTACAGCCCCTAATATTAAGTTAGGAAGTAGTTGACCAAAAAGCTGTTACAACGTCGGAGGCGTGCCGTTTCTGCCGGACTTGGGCAACGAGAGGCACCGGCGAGCGAGCCGGAGAGCGAGCCGTCAGCCGAGCGAGTTGCAGTGCCGAACGTTCCGAAGTCCGCCAGAACCGACTCAGTGCCGTTCGAGTTATGTACCGATAGGCAATGCCCAGCGCCGAGCATTATTTTCCACCACAGAGGAAAGCCGGCCACTGCAGTGCTGTCCTCCTGGAATGTGAAGCATGACTAGGGGCGAAGCAGTTCCGCGCGCGTCACAGAAGGGGGCGTGTTACTACGACCCGGTGGGGAAACGGGGCTCGCGTACCAGACTGAGAAGCAAAGTGAGAAAAAATTAAACCTGCCGAACGGAGCGAATCAGTCTGTATCACAGGCAGTGGTGGAAAGTAACTAAGTACATTTACTTAAGTACTGTACTTAAGTACAATTTTGAGGTATTTGTACTTTACTTGAGTATTTCCAATTTCCAATACTTTTACTTCTACTCCACTACATCTCAGAGGCAAATATTGTACTTTTACTCCACTACAATTATTTGAGAACATTAGTTACTTTTCCGATATAAATTATGATATTATGAAACATGCATTAACCACTTTAGCCCTATTTTATACCTAGGCTGTTTGAAAATAGCCGATCTACAAGCTCACAACGCGTTGCATCGCAACGCGTTGTGGGCTTGTAGATCTGCTATTTTCAAATATTTAGTACTTTTACTTTTGGTACTTTAAGTACATTTTGATGGCAATACTTTTGTACTTTTACTCAAGTACATTTTTAATTCTGGACTTTTACTTGTAACAGAGTATTTTTATATTGCAGTATTGGTACTTTTACTTAAGTAAAGAATTTGAGTACTTTTTCCACCACTGCTCGCGTACCAGACTGAGAAGCAAAGTGAGAAAAAATTAAACCTGCCGAACGGAGCGAAATCAGTCTGTATCACAGGCTACCATTATGATACTTGGTCTTGTTTTTCTTTGTGTGTGTGCTAATGATGTGGTTGAAACAAAATAAATAAATAAAATGCTATGTGTGTACATACCCCCAACTCTTATTCACCCCTGAATATCTTACATTATTTAAACTTAAGCCCAGTGTTGTGGACCTTCCTGGCCCACGGCTCCATTTGTGTCTCATTGTAGCCTGACAGTCTGTCACACACACACACACACACACACACACACACACACACACACACACACACACACACACACACACACACACACACACACACACACACACCTCCCACAACCCCTATAAGTCCTCTAACTTTAACAGTACTGAGGTTCCTGCCCCCCTTTGAATTGTTTGTTTTGTTTCTTGCACCGGCATAGTTCCTGAAACTAAAGAAGTGGTGATCCACAAGTACAAGACCCCCATGGTGAGTCCCTGTGTTCCTCTGCTCAGAGTCAATGCTTTGCCAGGGCATGTAGTCGTCCTCGACCCTTTGACCCTTTTATGCCCATTTGAAAATGCATGGAAGACGCCGCTTTGGAGGTATGCTTTGGTTAACCCATTAAGACCCATGAGGCCCGTTCTACAAAACGCCTTTCTAAATAAGCAGTTCTCACACTTTCAAGATTTCTCTATATTTTCCCCCCAAAATAGCAGATGTACAAGCTCACGGCACGAAGTGACGTGCTGTGAGCTTGTATATCTGCTATTTTTTAATAGACTACGCAAACATCTAAAATGACACAGAAGCTTTCCCGGTTTTGGGGAACATCCCACTTGATATTCAGATTGAAAACGACTAATTACTAATTTGACACGCTTATTATTTTTTTAATTATATATACAGTATATTTGACTGAATATGTGCTTTAAATTGTAGGCAAATGACTAACAGAGTATAGATTGGCTTTTAGTATTTGGATGCTAATGGCATGATGTGTGGCTCTGTGTTGAGATGGATGAGAATGTCATAAAGGAGGCAAAAACTGTTCTTCTCGAGATTATGCCAAATATGAAAAGGCAGAACGGGATTCATAATATTCCCACGAACCTAGAGCAAGCTTGTCTTAAGGGCCGTTCACATTGAACGCTATAACTATGACTATAACTATAGCTATAAAAATAAAGTTTTAAAAATCAAGTGGATGGCACCAACTATAAAAAATAATACAATGGTGAATGACATAGTTATGGTTATAGTTATAGAGCTCGGTGTGATCGGCCCTTAAATGTTTTAAAATGTGTACAGCAGTACCAGGGCTGGGGGGCGATATGACTTCAAATCAATAGCACCGTTATTTCAAACTCTTGCCTCGATTATGATTAATGAACGATCATTCAAAATATATAGTGAACATAGCCGATAGCCTACAAAGCTTTTAGATCGGCCATGTTCACTAGTTTTGTACACCACCATTGTACAATGAATTATAATACAGGGGTACAAGTGGTTAATACAAGTAGTATGTTTAGGCCATTATAAGAAATCTATTTGAATGTTTTCATGTTGATTTGTTGATATTCTGTATAGGAAATTTAAAAAGATTATATTTAAAACAAACTGTTTCTGGATTATTTGATTAACGAGGAAGATAAGTCTGTTATTGGTTCTAGATATTTATTATTTCCGGTTAATTGCCCAGCCCTAGTAACGGTACAGATGTGGATTAAATGATACCGCCGTAGCAGTAGAGATGTAGAACCTCACGGTCTTCTCTTTCCTCCTCCAGGCGCATCAGATCTGTTATTCTGTCCTCTGCCTGTTCTCCTATGTGGCTGCAGTGAAGGGGAAGGAGGGAGACGGCAAACCCAAGCTCCTCCCGTCTCCACGACCCCTCCCCAGCTAGTCTCTGTGTGCCTCTCTCTGTCTGCCACGGCCCTTACAAAACCTCTGACAATCCCTCTCTGTATTCTAAGCACACACCTCTCTCCCCTTTGACCTTGTATATGTAAGAAGTGTAAGAAAAATAGTCCTTCTAAGTAATACCTGCTGTGTTCCTGTTGGTCTCGTCTGTATGGCATCGTATGTAACGCATTGGCCACCCCTCCCTGCTGCTGTCCTGACGCAGCCTAGCCACGGTTCTATGTTTGCCTTGTCATTAATTAACTATAGGAGAAAGTACGATGTGGCCCATTCATCTTGTCCTCTGTACAGGGTACGGTCACACAGCGGCTTTAGAAGCGTTGTAGTAGCATAACGCATGCCGAGACCTCAGATGCGTACATTTCCCCTGTTGTCTTGTAGACGGTGCCGTTTTTATGGTGTGTAGTTCGTTTGACTTGGTGGTGGAGTCAGTGGTTGGTTCAAACTGAAAGTCGAAACTACGAGCCGAATGGCTGCGGAGTTGTGGCGCTTCTTTCCAATTGTTTTTTACGCCCAGTCAAAGTTCCACCAACGTCAAATTCCAAACTTCACGGCCAGTTGAAAGCCACGCGCTTCAAAGCCGCCGATGCACCGCAAACGGGGCGCTCCGCCCAGTGATGCCAGATTTTGAGAGGGAAATAAGCAGCCAGGTCTATGGAAACGAGCTCAAAAGAAGCAACTATAGGCCACATGAGCACTTCAAACCTACGTTGGCTATTTTTTTTTTAATGGCAAAATGTGGAATATTTTTTAAACATTTTAACAACACAAATCTTGTATGGAGGTGCCTGGCACAAATTGTGATTTCAAATGGGGGTCCATGGACAAATACACATTAATTTGGGGGTCCTTGACAAAAAAACATTTGGAAGCAAGCCCCAAATAAGCAGTTACACTTTAGAAACAAGCCCCCAAAAAAAACTGCAACCCGCAACTACTAATAGTTACAAGCAACTTTACATAAAAACAAGCCCCAGAGTCGCTTATAATAAGCAGACCTGGCAACACTGGCTCCGCCCCTTTGCTCCCATGGACGTGAACAGTCTTTGTGACCGTACCCTTGGAGGAATGTTCATGAAGAGGCACAAACGTGCATGCAGGTACCGATGCACTTAAAAACCCAGTGTATATACTTCCTTGGCAGGTGTCCCCCAGGGATCCGTACCTGGTCCCCCCCCCCGCCCCTCTATCCCAAATCTCTTTGCCGAAGATAACCGATCTTACAAGCTCAACAAAGCTCGTTGTGAGCTTTTAAGATCGGCTGTTTTCGCAGAATGTTCACCTGTTGTGGCAAAAGCCCGCAATAGGGGGCGCTATAGGGTTCATTGGGCCCACCAGTGTTAATTCTCGTCGACCATCTTTTTTTCACTGACGTAAACTAAATAAGAACTTGCCTATGATGACTAAAACTATGACTAGATATATTGAACAATTTCGTCAACAAATAAAAACCAGACTAAAATGTTACAGGAGGGACTAATGGAGAAGATATCCAGTAGAACTGAGGCAAGTGATTTTATGCTTGGTTGCGCGCGGACGTTACACTCCGAAAATAGCTGATCTACAAGCATTACTTGTGACTGAAACCGAATAGAATTTTTAAATTCAAAATTTGCTGTCAAAATGAACACTGCCCCCTCCCCCCCCCACCCCTCTCCGTATGACTGTGTGTGAGTTGTTCTGTGCTGTGTGTGCGTGTGTGTGTGCGTGCGTGCGTGTGTGTGTTGGTACTGTACATTTCCAGTCTGTCTAAACACTGGTGAAACATTTAGAAAAAGGGTTTCTTCTCTACAGTGTGAAATGCTACTGTATAATAAATGCACCAGGAACAGCTGCATGTTAAACGCTTTGTAGAAACGGTGTCATTGTTTTGAACCCTGAGATACTGTGAGTGGTCTTATATGATGTGTGTTCTCTCTAGCTTGCCTTGTGAAGCCACATTACTGTACTAGTTCCACTGTAAAGTGTGTCGTCGTCTGCCGTACTCAACTGCATGTTGTTATTAAGATAGAACATATATATATATATATATATAAAAAGACAAAAAAATGCTGTACATTTCTCTGAGAAAAAAAAAAAGAACTATGGTTTATTCAACTAGATAGATGTGCAATACATATTCATTAAACATAGCCAAGATCCATGTTTTTAATGAGTTTTTAACTCTGTGTTTTCACAGAGTGGAGAATGTAAGAAAGGACCTTTTTTTTGTTTGTTTTTCTATCTCGACTGAACTAAAAAAATAGACTTACTGTATGTGTGATAAGACTGTGTTTGGAGTTTGTGTGTAAACGTGTGTCGAGCTCTGCTGTAGTGGTTTGTTGTGTCCATGAGGAGATGCATTGAGTCTTAACGTTGTTTCTGTACTGTAATAATTGCAATTGTTCAATCCTGACACATTGCTGTTTCATTCTGAGTTTCCAGGTGTGAGCGTGTGTGTGTGAGTGTGTGTGCGTGTGTGCGTGTGTGTGTGTGTGTGTGGGTTCATGTTCGTCAGCATTGTCTCCAGATCAGCAATATATCAATACAGCTCTATCACTGGAAGTACGTTTTTTTTATGTTAAAAATGGGGCTCTTGTTTTTAGTGATTAAAATGTTCAAAAGGAGCTTAATAAATAGGATGTCCACAAGATGTTATGTTTTTAGCAGAACACCATTGTCATTCATGGAAAATAAGTAGTAACTTAACACATTAAGAAACAGGGCATCTCCAAATGCTGTGGGAATTAATCTAGACATCACAACTCTTTGCTATCGGAGTTATAAAGAACTTATTGTGGAAGTGGATTATTATCATTAAAGGCCCATCCTGTTAATGTACTCGCCTGCTGCTGTAAAGAGAGGGAAGACGTGACATGAGATGTCAGGTTGTAAATATTTCAGTATTTGAAAAAAGAAAACATAAAAAAGTATTTATAGAATATGTACAGCTTTGGCAATATCCTAATAAAGTTGTCCCAGCTGAAGCCCCAACTTGTTCATTACTCGTCTTTGATGAAATACTTTTGTGTGCGTCAGACATTGTGTGTGGAGGGAAAAGTCACCACTGAGCACAATGTATGACTTATGAATACTGATAGTAGTACCGTGTGCTTGCCCCATTAAAGGAGTAGTTCACCCAAAACGTGACTTGTTTTCTATCAATTGCACACTAAATGCAGAATTCATGGAGTTTTTTTTGTTTTTGTCACATTCCTAAGCCAATAATTTGATGACCGCTGGAGTCTCCTATTGATCGATGAGACGGCCATCAGATTATTGGCTCAGGAATATCCGACAAAAACAAAAACATAAATTCAAGGCTTCATGGGGTGTGCAATTGATAGTAAATACATATATTTGGGGGTGAACTTCTCCTTTAAGACCTGAGGCCGATTCTACAAATGCCTTCTAGTTCCAAATCAGTAGTTCTCACACTTTCAAGATTTTTCAAAAATGTTTCAAAAATAGCAGATGTACAGTACAAGCTCGCAGTGAGCTTGTATATCTGCTATTTTTCAATAGCCAATGCAAAACACTAAAATGACACGGGTGCTTTGAATTGAATACAAAGGACCCCAATGGAAACAAGCCTTAGGCTTTTTGGGGTTTAAAATCCTCTTAACAGACCTTGTATTGAACTGTACTTTCCCGTGCTTTTTTTTTGCAAACTGCTAATAAAGTATTCATTCAATCAATCAATCAATGACGGTGGTCTCAAAAACAAAGGAAAACCGTTAAAAAAAAGACTCTTAAGGAAGACTCCTTGGACAGAGAAGAAAACATTTTCTTAGCCTGTGTGTCTTTCTGCCAGTTTTCCAGTACTGTGTGCTTGGCAGTTAAATCTGTTTAACAATATGCAGTCTGTCATAAATCAAATAAACACAAAACACAAACAAAGTCGATAGACAGACATACTTTAAAGGTTTAATGACATTCACTTTTACACCACATTCAAAGTCTTTGTCCTGGTCCTTCAAAAGTGTACAAAAAGTTTTAAGTGAAAATTCCATTCCAGTGATCAATGGCAGGTGTTTTTCTCTCACATTTCTAAAGCCTTTTCAACTGCAATGAAAAAAGAAATCTTTGCCTGCGGGTGTCGCTGGTGAGGGATTTTGCCTGTCAATCATCGCCTCTGCTCCGCCCCCCCCAAAGGAAAGGATAGGGGAGGGGAGGGGCGAGGAGGAGAGTGGGCGGGATTATTCGACAGTGACCTCACTGTCGAAGGGCCAAGCTCAGATTACTTTTCAGCCTAATTATTCAGAAAACCCCAGACCACAGAAAATCCACTGAATGTTTTAAGTTCAGGTTTTTTGGGTGTAATTGAGGTCATAAAACCCCAAATAAAACATTGAAAATAAAAAAAGTGAAAATGAATGTCATGATACCTTTAACTACTTTAGGCCTATGAATGACCTTTTGGAGTTTTTGTTTGTAATTGTATGTTGTGTATCCACAGGTTGCTTGCGGGCAGAAACCAATCATTGGTTTCTATTGTATCTCCGCCTTTTATGTTATTTTTGTCGTACTAAAGTGGTGAAAATATTAGCCAATCTACAAGCTCAAGCATTATGAGCTTGTAGTCGTAGATGGGCTATTTTCGCAATTTTTGAAACTTTTTGACAAAAGTTTTAAGTGAAAGTCTGTCTATTAGAGCAGAACCTCTGCCCCAAGAGGAGGCCGTTTTTTGCAAAAAAAGATTTTTGCCAGTACTCCTACAGATTTGTTTTGAACAAAATGCCGCAAATTATGAACGCAGCGTCACCTCCGAGGGAGATCCTAACCTGCCCTAATGTGGATCACGTAGCCTCAGGCCACATAAATAATTATCATGATTAATGTTTTATGACGACCATGTGAGGAGCATTCGGTACTGAACTTTAAACCATCAGTCACTGACTTGACTACGTGGAAGTTCATTATCAACTAATCATACACTTGTTTTATTATTGTTCTTACTTACTTTTTCTTGCCCCAAGTCCATTCACCATTTCACTTCCATTTTGAGGTCTAACTCAAGAGCAGTCAAAGGTAAGAGATTCTCCTTACATTTCACAACCTTTATCTACATCACTGGATGTTTCAGGGTTTAATAATGTGGAGATGTGATTGCAGTGTCACTGGATATTTACAGGTTTGTGAACAGCTACCGTCTTGTGACTGTCACCATGCAAATAAAGATGGCTCCGTACAAAAGTGCAGCGGTGGAAAAAGTACTCACATTCTTTGCTTAAGTAAAAGTAGCAATACTGCAATGTAGAAATACTCTGTTACAAGTAGAAGTCCGGAATTCAAGATTTACTTGAGTAAAGTACAAAAGTATTGGTATCAAAATAAAGTATACCAAAAGTAGAAAGTACTCATAATGCAGAAGGTCCCATTTCACAAATGTTATAAAATGGATTATAAAATGTTTAAAAAAAATATTTTGAAAATAGCAGATCTGCAAGCTCACAATGCGTTGCATTATGACGCATTGTGAGCTTGTAGATCGGCTATTTTCAAATGGCCGAAATGTATATAGGGCTGAAGTGGCTAATGTATGTTTTGTCGTAATAATCAAAATCTGTAGTAACTAAAGTTTTCACATAATTGTAGTGTAAAAGTACAATATTTGACTATGAGATGTAGTGGAGTACAAGTAAAAGTACTTAAAATAGGCAAGTAAAGTAAAAATACCTCAAAATTGTACAGTACTTGAGTAAATGCACTTAGTTACTTTACACCACAGCTAAAGTGACATGGTTAGGCGGCTGCAATAATAACAGTTAACTAAAAGTTTACCAAAGTCTGACCACTAGAAAGGTGTAATTTTCAAGATGGCGTCCAAGATGGGCAAAATGCATTAAATTACCCTTACTCCTTAATTATTTACCCTAGACAAGTAATGTTTGTGTCAAAGCCTATGTGTTTGGGGCCTAGGAATCCATTCCAGATACAATTACATAATTGTGAAATCCAATATTTTGTGTGTTTTCCATTAAAACCCACTGAGTCACCCGTTTCAAGTTAACTAAGTTACTTTGTATTAAATTACCACCCAGTTATTTTTTTACTTGAATAAGGCGTCATGATATCTAGAAAAACTAAACAAAATTAATTGTCCCAAAAACCTAAATGCATCTTTGACTATACACCGCCCCCCCCCCCTTCCAGAGGAAAATACATGTTCTTGCAGTATGAACCAATCCCTCTGCTCCCCTCCCCCTACCCCCCCACATAAATGTCATCGTTCCTCCTCTCCATACACTAGAACTCTTCTTTTTCTCAAAGTCCAGCACAGTGTCATCTTGGGGCGCGACATGAACAACATTAAATAGATTTTCGAACAACTTTCTGATATATTGCTACTTCAAACAGGTTACATTATTGTACAATATAGCAGATGTGTTTAAATCACTGGAAGCATTTCATCTGGTGGTCTGTGTGAAGGTGCTGCTAATTTCCCTAGAGGAGTTGTATCTATGGTATTCGTATGGGTTGGATTGTATTTAATTTTACCCATTTGTTTTATGTTTTAATGATTATTGTATGGGTTGGGTATTTCTATCTGCTTTAAACTTGGTTTAATGTATAGTTGTTTTGTTTATGAGTGTATGGTTTTAATTTCAACTTCCACGCACACAAAGAAGATTGCTGGTCAAAATACACAAATTATGTAGATACTATGAATGTTAGGTTTATTAATGTGTTTTCGTTTTCTTATACAGGAGACATGGCAGCGGCCAGAGATCAACGTATAGGTGACAACACTGTTTCTTATCTATTGATAGATGAACCATTAACTGTTGTTGCGTCACATCGCAACGTGTTGTGAGCTTCAGCTCAAAGTTGGGTTGAAAGAGGTTTAAAACACAAAATGCACAATACAAACATATATTAAAAGACTTACATTTATTTATTTAGTTTTTATCTATTCATTTTCCTCTTTGGACCCCAGGCTCCACTGTGAACAGATGTTGGTTACCTCACTGCATGTCTTCTTAACCTTGTCTCTGGTTTACACATGTCATTCTAGGCCAACATTTTCAAACATTTTCTAACAAATAATTTGTTAGAAAATCCCCGCTCACACAATCTATTTCCCCCAAAATGTCAAAAAAGAGTGTCAAAATGTTCCAACATAGGGTTTATGAGCTTGTAGATCTGATATTTTTTTGTTTTGCTATTGTCCGTATGACAAAGCATATAGGGCATAAGTGGTTAATTGTAAATATGTTTAAACGAACACTAATAGTTTCATATGTCACTAATTATTTTATTTACTCCAACAGGTGACTTTAAACTTACCACTGGAGGCTATGTTCAGGGTAGGGAAGGTAAAAATGTCACCCTCCCCATTCACCTCTCTCCTGAGACCAACGTGGTTTCCATGACAATCAGGTGGTTTAAGAAGACAGAGTGCATTTACCTGTATAAGAATGGTCAGGCGATAGAGGGGAGGGGCTATGAGGGCAGACTGACCCTGGATACCAAGGAGCTGCAGAAAGGCAACGTGTCTCTGACACTGAAAAACTTTGATAAAGAGACGGATAGAGGAGTTTACATCTGTCAGGTCAAAAATGGAGAACAGGAGGTGGAGGTTGCTGTGAAATTACTCTACTATGGTAAGTGATGTACTGTCACAGTGTATTATTCTAACTCATTCACTGCCAGACTTATTTCTGGCTGTGTTTGCCCACTGCAAATACCTTTTCAACTGGTCACAGAAAATGTATATCCGTTGATCGCTTGTCTGACCGCTTGTAAACACGAATGGTATCTGTGTGCGTCGCCCAGAGAAAAAACAATCCAACCACGATGGCCCCTTCTCTTGTGGCAGCATGTGAATAAACCATCTCTTGACAAAAATGTACGCTTTTCTTACCTTTTCAACTGGCCACAGAAAATGTATATCCATTATTATCGGTCATCCAGCTGTTTGTAAACACACCCGTTATCAGTGTGCGTCGCACAGACAAAAAAACATTCCAACCGTGACGGCCCCTTCTCTTGTAACAGCATGTTGAAAATAGCATGTCTCTTGAAATGCAGGGCAAAATAAGTCAACTCAAGATACAGCTGTTTTCATGAAAAAGCTAAACAGGAAGTGGACAGAGGTGGAAATCTTCGGATGACGTTATGAGACGTTACGAGACTATACTGCAAAAGTCAGATTGGACAACTGGGGGAAGTTTAAAGGAGGAGTTCACCCAAAAAATACGTATTTTCTATCAATTTCACACCCCATAAAGCCTTGATTTCATGGATTTATTTGTGTTTTTGTGGCATTCCTAAGACAATAATTTGATGACCGTGTAGATTTCCGGTAGGAGACACAAATAATCGACTTTGTGTCTCCTACCGGATACATTAGCCGGTAGGAGACGGGAATCAAATTATTAGCTTAGGAATATGACAAAAACAAAAAAGAATCCATGGATTCAAGGCTTCATAGGGTGTGCAATTGATAGAAAATAAGTCATTTTTTGGGTGAACTCCTCCTTTAACAACTTATGGACTTCTAAGTAAGGACATTTGTTGAACTGCAACCTGTTGGGTTTGGCGTGGTCCCTGGGGACCACTGAACTAGTAGGCTATCACACTGATGGATCCAAATGGAATTGGGATTATCCGCTACACAAGGGAAAGCCTGCTGTCGATGCGGGGAGACTATCCGTTACGGACATTACATGGATGTTCTGATGTAATGCGATCATACAATCAGACACCGGACTACCAGCGGAGTTCAACGCGGAGCTCAACTAGGAAGTGGGGAGGAGTGAGGCAGAGGCTCAAAAGACGCAGCAGTAAGAAGACGTGTCCGCCGCTCCCTTCCATACTACTCGCTAATGTAAGATCGTTGCGATAAAAAGTGGATGAACTCCAGGTAAATGTAAGACGTCAATGGGCATACAAAGAAGCGCATCTCATTTGCATAACGGAGAGCTGGCTGGATGACACAATTCCAGACTCACAGCTTTCAATTGGCGGCTTTGGAGTGCCGCTCAGGCTCGATCGTGATCTTAACAGCAGTGATAAGCTAACCGGGGGCGGGCTATGTATGTACTGTATATACATGAAGCATGGTGTAAAACTGTCAAAATACGGGAGTCATATTGTTCACCTGACATCGAACTGCTCTCTATGAATCTGAGACCTAGATATCTCCCCCGTGAATTTGGCCAGCTGAACATTGTGCTTGTTTACATCCCCCCCTCTGCCAATGACACTCGCGCAGAGGAGGCTATATCTGCGTGCGCTCATCGCATAGAGAACGATGCCCCAGACGCCCCTGTCCTAATATTGGGTGACTATAACAGCTGTCGGATCAAAAAGCCCCTCCCCACATATCAGCAATATGTAAAATGTGCCACCAGAGGAAACAAAACAATTGACCTCTGTTATGGTAACGTGAAGAATGCATATAGGGCATATAAGAAACCCCCATTAAGTACAGCTGGGACCAGTCTAGAGGAGGCTACTGAGGTCATTACCAACTACATCATTTTTTGTGAAGACATGATTATTCCAAAAAAGACAAAGTTTTTTCAAATAAACCCTGGATCACAAAAAAGCTAAAACATACACTCAATCAGAAAAAATTTGAGGCTAAGTTGATTCAGGCAAGGCTAAGTAAGGAAATTAAAGAGGCCAAAAGGGAGTACAAGGAGAAGGTGGAAAGGTTCTTTCAGGAGGGCAAAGCCAGAGATGCCTGGAAAGGTGTCAAGACACTTGCTGGTGTGCAAAACAACAGACCCCCGTCCCACCTAAGAGCAGAGGAATGTGTGGAGTTTGCAGATAACCTGAACAGCTTCTACTGCAGGTTTGACACACACAACTTCACTCAGGAGAGGGAGGAGCTGACCACCAACCTCCTGTGTAATGCAGCGACTAACACCAACCACTCCAGTTTGCATACAAGCAGCAGAGAGGTGTGGATGATGCAGTGATATCTCTGCTGCATCACACCTACACACAGCTGGAGAAGATCACGTCTTTTATATAGGCATAGCTCTAGACTGTGTCGTGTATGGCTTGCCTATTGCCAGAAAGGGTCCAATCTTTTCAGTCATGCCTTCTACAGTTCTAAGTGGGCCACAGGGTCACGTTCAGAACTTGCATGAGGATGACGGGTCTCATGGCCTCGGCCATCGCGCTAATATGCATGGCGAGGCTACACATGAGGCCGTTCCAAATATGAATGACGGCACTGGGCATTCTCAGTCACCGTCCCTACAGCAGAGTGCTACAGCTAGTCTCCTCAGGCGTAACGATGGGCATGATCACCTCCAGAGAAGTGATCACCAAAGATGCCAGCCTGACAAGGTGGGGTGCCACCTACAACGGCAGGATAGCCAGGGGTGTGTGGGACCGCCGACAGTAGACCCAACACATAAACTACCTAGAGCTCCTGGCCGTGTTTCTGGCCATGCGCCACTTTCTCCCATTCCTGCTCGCACATCACGTGTTGGTCAGGAGAGACAAAATGTCAACGCTGTGCTATATCAACAGGCAGGGAGGCACGAGGTCTCGTATGCTGCACAAGCTAGCAGACAGACTACTTATCTGGTGCGAACCACGACTGCTCTCTCTCTCAGAGCGTCACACGTGGCGGGACTCCAGAACAAGGGGGCAAATCTGCTATCCAGGGGGAAATGCCATTACGCGGAATTGTCATTTCACCCCGTCATAGCTGAACAGATCTGGGTTCGTTTTGGGCAACCTCAGATAGATCTGTTCGCCTTTTTTTTTTATGTTTATCTCACGATTTTGTAACCCAATTTTTTCACCCAGTGCCAATTGTCTATGTAATCCTGGGCACTACCTTCCCTCTGCCAACCTAGGGAGGCCAGGGCAGAGCACATGCCTCCTTCAATGCATGAGAGCCAACTGACCTTCTTGTCACCTGACAGGGGAGAGTTTCCCTGGTTTGACGTAGCGCATGGAAGGAACACGTTATTCCAACCAGTTCCTTTCCCCTCCATCAGGCGCCCTGGTTGGCCAGGGGGAGGCAGTATAGTGACCAGGATTACTGCATGTTTTTGTGAGGGTACCTACACTAGGGAACACGGGGAGAACATGCAAACTCCACACAGAGAGGCCCTTTCACCAACCCCACCTAGGGTATGGGCACTGATGACGCAGAGGAGAGAACACACCCCCAACGGCCACAGCGTCCCCTGCGGGAATCGAACCCAGGACCTTCTAGCTGTGAGGCGACAGCGCTACCGACTGCACCACCGTGCCCCCATCGCTTCTTCTTTTCAGTAAGGGGCAGCACTTCTGGGACTAGACGCGCTGGCGCATGTGTGGCCCAGGACGTTGCTGTACTCTTTCCCCCCGCTGTCTCTCATCGCTCCTACACTCGAGAGAGTGAGGACGGAGGGCCTGAGGATGATATTAGTGGCCCCAGCATGGGACCACTAGCTCTCAGAAATCACTCCTCTACCACAGGATCGCCCTTGGTCGCTACTGTTACGCAGGGACATGCTAACGCAAGCGGGGGGGGCGAGATTTTCTGCCCATGCCCAGAGGGAGTCATTTTGTCCTTTCTACAGGACCTAATAGACAGAGGCAGGGCTTTCTCCACGGTGAAGGTCTACCTGGTGGCCATCTCGGCCTGCCATAGGCTTGCGTGACGACACGGTGGGTCAGAACCATCTGGCGAGGCGGTTCATGAAGGGGGCGAGGCGCCTTCTGCCAGTAGCTAAGTCCCTAGTACCGTCTTGGGACTTGAGCCTGGTGTTGGCCCTGTCTAGGGCGCCCTTTGATCCTCTGGACCAGATCGATCTGCGACACCTAACGCTTAAGACTGCGCTACTGATAGCCTTGGTCTCGGTCAAGAGGATCGGTGATCTCCACGCACTACCAGTGCATGAGGAGTGCATGCAGTTCAGTGATGGGGCGACGAGGGTGGTGGTTAAACCCAGGCCTGGGTATATCCCCAAGAACCCTCTGACGCCCTGCACCCCTGTGACTTTGGCGGCGTTACATTTGCCCCCATTTTCGTCACAGGAGGACGAGAGACTACATCATCTCTGCCCAGTAAGGGCACTGAAGATGTATGTGTATCCAGGGCTTCTAGGAAGTCGGATCAGTTGTATGTGTCATGGGCCATTTCCAAGCAAACACTCTCCCACTGGGTAGTTCAGGCCATTCAGTTGGCCTACTCCAGTAGTGGCACATTGCCCCCAGAAGGACTGCGGGCACATTCCACCAGGGGGATGGCTTCATCTTGGGCCTTGTTTAGAGAAGTCTCTATCCAGGTTATATGCGATGCTGCCAGCTGGGCCTTGCCCAGCACATTTGTGAGGTTCTATGGTTTGGATGTTACTGCACCCTCAGTGGTGCATACAGTCCTACGCGTGGCCTCCAGGCTTTAGGCAGTACCCTGTAGGTGGTGCGGCATCTGGGACACTGTTTAGAGGTTTCTCTACTCAGGCCCTGTGGTGTGCCGCCGGCCGAGCTTCGCCTCTGACCTTGGAAGGTTTCTACGGGTGAGACGTAACCGCGCCCTAGGGAGTGCATACGTTCCCACGCGTGGCCTCCAGGCACCGGGTGGTACCTGAGGCTGTGACCTCTGACTTCGGGATAACAATACAGGAGTTTATCAAATTCGCTCCCATAAGCGAAACTGGAGTGACCTATTTAATATAAAACTATAGGTTACTGACGTAACCCCGGTTATATGATATAGGGAGCGAGAGTTTCGCCCACAACACCCTTCTTGTTAGGTGAATGAGAAGAAAACTGTTATCTTGAAAAGGAGGAAGTAGATGTATCCTGGGTATTTATTACCACGGAGGGTGGGACCTCTGGACAGGAAAGACATCTAAATCCAGCCAATCAGAGTATTGCCCGGAGTGTATCAAGTAATGCTTCTATGTTCACGCCAGAGGGCACTCTCCCATAGGCGAAACTCTCGCTCCCTATATCATAAAACCGGGGTTACGTCAGTAACCTATAGTTTATTTTTCGGGTTTTCGGGCCTAAAAGTATGGTAATTGTTTGGATGTGTGTGTGTGTGTGTGTGTGTGTGTGTGTGTAGGCTAGATATAGTATATATATATATATATATATATATATATATATATATATATATATATATATATATATATATATATATATACCGTATGTCTAGGTGCCCTGGGATCTTTTGGCTATGCCAGGTGTGCCTTGGCACCAAAAAGGTTGGGAAACACTGCTTAACGTATACACATACACATCACGTGTTAATACCAGCTATAGATACTGAGTAAGTATGAAATTAATGAATCAGGTGATTATTATGGCAGATGAACCTGATTCCTGAGTATTATGGAGGTGAAAGGCTTGTTGCACACATTACAAATATGACAAGATGGTGTCCACAAGACTGGTTAAAATGCATGATATGGACTGAATAAAAACAGTAGATATGGAAGCAGATAATCTTAAACAGAATAATTTGATTATCTGAAAGAATATCCACCTTAGTGAGTTCAGCAATTGAGATGGCAGATTAAATAAAATTATGTGATTTTGTTCCATTATCAACTTTTGTAAATGATGAGTCATATTTCTGTATGTGAAGTATCAGTTTTCTAATCATGAATGTGTTTTGTCTTTTCATGAATTCTGAACCTGAATGGGAACATGACTAGGGTGTGAGTATCAGATCTATTCTACTTCATGTCCTGCAATGTGTTTTCAGATTTAGGTTCTCACAGTAGCAGAACACAAACTGAATGGATCTTAATGTCTTCACAGTGAATTGTGATTGTATCTGATTTGATGACAATCAAAGTCAGATTTATTATTTAGATAGTTGCACATGAGTCTAGTAAGACTGAGACATGATTCAGAAGGTCTTAAAGACTGAGACATGATTCAGAAGGTCTTAAAAAAAGATATAAAGAATGCATTATTATGAGGTATAGGGAGGAAGAGTTACATTAAAGGGATACTTCACTCTCGGGCCGGGGACACATTTAAAAAAAATATTAAAAATAAATGAAAAAAGTTATGGAAAATTCATGGCCCCCTCACGACACGCAGTGTCCTACTAATGTGTGAGGGGGCCATGAATTTTCCATAACTTTTTTCATTTATTTTTAATATTTTTTTTAAATGTGTCCCCGGCCCGAGAGTGAAGTATCCCTTTAACACATTGACTGCCAGAATTATTTCAGATGTTTTGCAGTTTATTGCCAGAGATTTTTCATAAAAAAAAAAAGAAGTACTCAGGAGCCGAGATACAGACTTTTTAAGTTTTAAGTTAACAAGGAAGTGGATGGGAGTCTAGATCTTTGAAAAATCATATCTCCTAGGTCTTTGGGTCAATTTTTTTTTCTAAAAACAAGTTCTTGGCAATCAAGTGATGGATTCTAATCACTAGTAAAAAACGAGTTAACTCGATCTAGGCAATCAATGTGTTAACAGTCTATAGGTTTACTAAGACATTGTATATACGGTAATACACAAGATAAGGAGGGTACTGTGTTTGGCGTAATATAGCTAGAATATATTTATAGAATATGTAAATACTTGTAAGTTTATATATATGAATTACTTTATTTAATTATCTGTTTAATGTTAAAGATTTGGTTTATTTAATGGTATACCATGTGGGTATATGAAAAAGAATGAGATGATGCTGAAGTAAGCGGAACAAAGGGGTAGGATTAAATACGTTTTATACTTCATCCTACTCCTTTTTGAACATGTAGAATTATAGTTTTGTTGTTGCCTGAGAGGCTGTTTTGCATTTATTTTTTATCATATTGCATTTATTTATTTATTTTTACTTTGTTGCCTAATTTTAACATGTTCAAAATAAAGATTTCATTCATTCATTCAAGGTTTTTGGATAGATGGAGTCTATCTCAAAATGTTTAATCTGTATCAAATATCAGATGATGTGACTCAAGATCAGGTATCACTTGAAGTTTCAAGTGTAACGTTTAATTAAAAGCATTGTGTGTGTAATTTATGACATGTTATCTCTTTTCTAAATCCCACCAATTAATATTAAGTCCAGTCCACACCAGTGATTCATGATTCAATGTGACACATTGTGAGCTTGAAAATCTATGCTATTTATTTGATTTTCTTATTTCTGAAAAATCTGGTTAATAATAACTGTTGGTGGTTTTATAAATAGTGAACCAACGAAAAATATTAACAAGAGCTTATGATTAAATAATAACTACATTGGATCCACTGGAATATAGTTTTTTTCCCATTCCCGGAAAAGTAACAGTTGATACAACCTGTCATATTAGGATGCATTAAGTGACAGAATTCAACTGTATTTCAGAATACAACAGTTGTTCTCAAACTGGGTTCCAATGAACCCAGGAGTCCTTGAGGGGGTTTCAGGGGGTCCGCAGCAAAATAATTTAGTTAGAAATCAAATGGAACCTTACCGGTCTGTCACTCTGAGAGTGTACAAATGGAACGGGTAAATTTGGTTCAATGTGTACAATACTGAATAAGATTAAATAAATGAATCAGGTGATTATTATGGTGGATGAACCTGATTCCTGAGTATTATGGAGGTGAAAGGCTTGTTGCACACATTACAAATATGACAAGATGGTGTCCAAAAAACTGGTTACAAATACATGACATGGACTGAATTGAAACAGTAGATATGGAAGCAGATCATCTCAAACAAACAAAACATTTATTTGAAAGAATATCCATTTTAGTGAGCTCAATAATTGAGATAGCAGAATAATTTAAATCCTTTTATTATTTATTCCTCTATTAGCAAGTTGTAAATTATGAGTTAATAGATACATTTAGTGTTTTCTAATCATTAATGTGTTTTGTCTTTTCATGAATTATGAACATGAATGGGAACATGTCTAGATGGTGAGTATCAAATCTATTCTACTTATGTCCTACAATGTGTTTTCAGATTTACTGATGACAATAGCAGAACACAAACTGAATGGATCTTAAAGTCTTCACAGTGAATTGTGATTGTATCTTACATTTTCTTAAAGTTTCAAGTCTAATGTTTTATTAAAAGCATTGTTTGTGTAATTTGCCATTACCGTTTGACATAACCCTTTATGCTAAATCCCACCAATTATTATTAAGTCCAGTCCACACCAATTATTCACACTGTATAAATTGGTGTGACTGTAGGTTTTATAAATAATGAACCAATGAAAAGCATTAACAAGAGCTTGAGACTAAATAATAACAAAATTGGATCCATCGGAAAAGTGATAGCTCACCTGAAAAGTGGAAAAAAAAGTTTTCTGTCTGAAAGTGACAATGTAATAACTGTCTGAAAGCTTGATCTTTCTGTTTATTTGAAACATCTTGATCATAACATTATGATCAGAGTTTGATTTGATCCAGGTGACAATCATATTAGGATACATTAAGTGACAGGTCTAGATGTCGGCAAATAGATTCATATCAGAATGGCCTTCAACAAGGGTTAGGGTTAGGATTAGGGTTACCTATGGACCCTTAACGCTGAGAGTGTACACATGGAACGAAATGAACGCTTATGGCCCATTTGGTTCCATGTGTGTGTGTGTGTGTGTGTGTGTGTGTGTGTGTGTGTGTGTGTGTGTGTGTGTGTGTGTGTGTGTGTGTGTGTGTGTGTGTGTGTGTGTGTGTGTGTGTGTGTGTGTGTGTGTGTGTGTGTGTGTGTGTGTGTGTGTGTGTGTGTGTGTCTCTCTTTTAAAGAAACTATTTTGTGTTCAAATAGTGCTTCAACTATACTTAAACCCTATATACAGTACTTCATTGAGTGGGGGCCCCGAGGGTTCTTTACTTGGTCTCCTCCGTTTTTTCCCTCTATACCAAATCTCTTCACCAACAATAGCAGATGTACAAGCTCATAACGCACCGCAACATGTCAGATTGTAGATCTGGTATTCTTGCCAAATGTTCACCTAATTTTGTTAAATGTTCACCTTTCCCCCAAGTATAGGGTTGCTATAGGATTCATAGTTACCACCTTGTTGTAAATAAAAGGTGAATTCATATCCTGATGAAACATTTGAAGTAATCATAATCTAACTGATAATAATACACAGCTCTAGCATTGCATAGAGATGCAACAATGCTGAGATCACAGAAATACATACATGAGAAAGATTGTAGCCTTAAAATAGTCACACTATCATTAAAGTTTCAAGTCTAATGTTTTATTAAAAGCATTGTTTGTGTAATTTGCCATTACCGTTTGACATAACCCTTTATGCTAAATCCCACCAATTATTATTAAGTCCAGTCCACACCAATTATTCACACTGTATAAATTGGTGTGACTGTAGGTTTTATAAATAATGAACCAATGAAAAGCATTAACAAGAGCTTGAGACTAAATAATAACAAAATTGGATCCATCGGAAAAGTGATAGCTCACCTGAAAAGTGGGAAAAAAAAGTTTTCTGTCTGAAAGTGACAATGTAATAACTGTCTGAAAGCTTGATCGTTCTGTTTATTTGAAACATCTTGATCATAACATTATGATCAGAGTTTGATTTGATCCAGGTGACAATCATATTAGGATACATTAAGTGACAGGTCTAGATGTCGGCAAATAGATTCATATCAGAATGGCCTTCAACAAGGGTTAGGGTTAGGATTAGGGTTACCTATGGACCCTTAACGCTGAGAGTGTACACATGGAACGAAATGAACGCTTATGGCCCATTTGGTTCCATCTGTGTGTGTGTGTGTGTGTGTGTGTGTGTGTGTGTGTGTGTGTGTGTGTGTGTGTGTGTGTGTGTGTGTGTGTGTGTGTGTGTGTGTGTGTGTGTGTGTGTGTGTGTGTGTGTGTGTGTCTCTCTTTTAAAGAAACTATTTTGTGTTCAAATAGTGCTTCAACTATACTTAAACCCTATATACAGTACTTCATTGAGTGGGGGCCCCAAGGGTTCTTTACTTGGTCTCCTCCGTTTTTTCCCTCTATACCAAATCTCTTCACCAACAATAGCAGATGTACAAGCTCATAACGCACCGCAACATGTCAGATTGTAGATCTGGTATTCTTGCCAAATGTTCACCTAATTTTGTTAAATGTTCACCTTTCCCCCAAGTATAGGGTTGCTATAGGATTCATAGTTGGGTCATTCCAGAATTGGAGGACATTTGGGCTTTCACATTTTTGAAAAATTAACCTTCGATTTGACAATTTTCTGTTATATATTCATCAATAATAGGTAATAAACTATCAAAAGCTTGATTGGCTCAGCTCAGGCATCAAAGATATTTTTTTTATTACATGTTTTATTTGTTGTTTGCTATACCTGGCGCAACCCTGTTACCAACACTCAGGAACCTGAAAAAAGTGCATTAATGTATTTTTTAAATATAAATCCTTTACCATTAGGTTAAAGAAGTAACATTCTCTCTGAATAAACATTTGATTTCAGATATTAATTTATTTCAATTAGTTTAAGCAACTTTTGAAATCTATCTTGCACAACTTTTCAATTGTGGCATGTTTCACTTTACTAATTTAAGTATTAATTTTCAAATATTTGCTCTATCCCATTATGCATATAATTACTTAAACTCTTTAAAGGACAATAGGTCAAACCCTTATGCGTTGAGAAAGACATTTATGTTAATATTTGATTAAAATGATAATGGTAACAGGGTTGAAATTACAGTAACAGGGTTGAATAGCTACATTACTTCTGATTATAGATTATTTTCAATGTGACAAATAAATGCTCAAGACCACATAATTAGTCTTTTAATAACTTTTAATAACAGAAAATGAAATATCATTTGAATAACTTTTAAAATGTGTCACATGAGGATGGTTGGTAGGTAGTGTGGAAATGGAAAATGGACCAGGAGGCAGCAGAGCTGTTCCAGAAAATCAGGGTTTTATTTTGCAAACAGGAGCTCACACAAGACACGTCTCACCAACATCAACCCCATCTGATTACTAGTTTTCAAACACATTTTATACCTGATAACCAGCTAACTTGACCAATCAGGGAAGACTCTACTAAGTAGTTCCACTTAGACACAGGTGGCATTGATCACACCTCAATTAGACCTAACCTGTCAAGCCTATTAAGTTAGAGGACATAACCATTTACCATAACCATGTGTACAATGCAGACAATAACACATACTGTGTTAATGTTAATAAATTAACGTATTATTAAAGTATTTCCTTCTGTGAAATTAATAATACAACCAGAAAATCAATATAACCAGGAAATCACATGTCAACTTTATGTCCAGGAATTTAAGTCTGTAGACAAAGAATAGTGAAAGTGAATAGTGAAAACAGAAAAAAAAGAGGAATCTGAACCTTCCCCTTGCAAACATTACACAATCAATGACCTCATACTCTACCTGAATGTGATTACATGTTTGGAATTTTGGGACTGGAGAAATGAGCCTCCATGATGTTTTTCACCCCTTCTCCCTTTGGCTCACACATAACCTTGAAAAATAATAACGTTTTTCTTACCACAAAAATGCTTAATAGTGAACTGGTATGGTTGGAGGGCTATAGACACCACTGGAAGAGGCAGGCATTCTGATGTTGCATCGAGCTAGTGCATCCACCTTAGGGCTCAGTGGTCAGTCAGCAGCTTGAACTCCCTCCACAGCAAGTAGTAGATTATCCTTATCCTTATAGTAGTAGTAGTAGAATGATGACCTCTCCAATCTCGTCCTTGGTACGACTGCCTGGACGCATCCATCACTTGTACAGCCCCTTCAGTCAGATCTCTCTGACAGTCTCCTCTGCTGGAACAATGGTGCTGCAGAACCTCTGTCGATAAGTCTCTTCAGTAGCATTGTATTTGTTTGGTACTGCTGTTTTGATAGCTTCGTATGACTCTGACTGTTGTTGTTCATCCATGCCAGCATATGCTTCAAGGGCCCGTCTGGTCAATAAAGTGACAACCGGGGCAACCTATTTTCCCTGCCTCCACCCCCATGCACTCAAACCGCACAGAGAAGCTCTCAGCATCCTCACCTTCTCTGATGTCTGGGATTCTCGGTTCTGAAACATGAGAGGCTGGAGTTCGGTTAGGTGGATTATCAGGTCTCTGATCCAGTGGCATGGGCTGTCGTGATGTCTCTGTGTCCATTGCACCAGAAGCTGTTTGGACTTGGTTGCGGCCAGAACAAGATTTATTCAGTCCGTTTAGAACGACACATAAAGTTCCTCATCTCTTCCATGAAGCTAGTATCAACAGGTGGTGCCATTGGAGTACTCACTGTAGCCTCTTTTGGTCGCACCACTGGTCCTTAATCACTTGGTTTGGCGGCTACCAGAGAACAGTCAGATGGATCGGGAACAGAGATGTCAACCCCTTTAACTGGAGGCCCCAACTCCATGCTCCCCCCACGCCAAACACTTTCTTGACTCCCCAGTTCAACTGGGTTCAGCCTGGTAGCTCAGCCTCTTCCACGACCACCTGGCACCATGGTCTACTTCACAGTTGTCAAATTCATAAAGGCATACCATCCCACCACTGCCACCAAACAACTATAACTCATTTTGACTGCATGGTTAAAATAAAATGAAGCAATATAGTCTGTAAAATTCAATAATGTTTAAAATACGTAGATTAACCTAAATTATAGTTTAGATTATGTAATGTTTTTAATTTAACCATAAATAATAGTGTTTTAATTCTATTAATGCAACCCTGTTAATGTTGCACAACCCTGTTACTCTAATCACAGTATCAGGGCTGCAAGTAACAGGATTGCAAATCTATGCTAATGTTAGCTTTTTCTCAGGAATAGAAGCTAGCTGTTTAGATAGCTGTTAGCATTTACCAAGAGGACAAACTCACATAAGTAAATAAGTACATATTTTTTTGTCAAGTATTTATCTTATTCTGGAAATATGCATAACAGGGTTGCGTGAGGTAGGTTGAGACATTCAAGCAAGGCTGACAATGTTATAAAAATATGAATAATAGAAGAGAGGAGATACCTTTGCTCTACCCATGCTGTTAGGAAAGTGTTTGATGATGTCACTTCTAGTGTGTCATGTGACTCACACTTTTCTTCTTCTTTTACCATGCTAAAAAGGTTAAGGTAACAGGGTTGCATGCACGTTGTGGGACACAGGTTCCTTGCATAATAATACTTATTTAAAATATTATGTTAATTAAAAAATATGTTTCCACATCTACAAGAGACATCTATGAACAAAATAATGCAAAAGAAAGTAGATTTAGGTGTCATTTTAACAGTTTTATCTGAGAGTCAATTTGGTCACCAAGGGGGTGGGACAAGAGAAAACTATCATTTTAGGGGTACTACAGACTTATTTGGTATTTTTTTTAAATATGTTCAAACATTTCTTTCTCCAAGTTGATTTAGATTTGGTCTCAGGACAAGTCAAAGTTACACGACAACTGCATTATTTAGTATTTTGTAAATGGATTATTTGACATTTCTTGGGTGGGACGTAAAATGTCCTCCAATTCTGGAATGACCCAGTTACCACCTTGTTGTAAATAAAAGGTGAATTCATATCCTGATGAAACATTTGAAGTAATCATAATCTAACTGATAATAATACACAGCTCTAGCATTGCATAGAGATGCAACAATGCTGAGATCACAGAAATACATACATGAGATAGATTGTAGCCTTAAAATAGTCACACTATCATTACTAAGAGACCACAGCAACCCTAGCATTCAGTTGTATTTGTAACGTTTTCCAATTTAAATTACTCTAAAGTAATATTAACAAACTAATTGTACTTGTTTTAATAATTCAAAATAATGACCCAAGGTATCAGGCTAACCAAATGCTTGTGGTTGAGCATTGTGAGGAGAGTGACATCATTATAATACACATGAATCAGTAATGCAGCTCATATTAACATTAGGTTTATGATTATCTGATGTTCATATTCTTTTTAACCTGTGTTCTTCATCATGTACATCTATCCAATAATTGAATGTGATTTCATATCAAATGTATTGTCCAGTCAGAATGACATGCTAATCTGATGAAGAGTTGTTTAAAACACATCTTAACTGTCTGTATGTGGTTAAAGATGAAGATAAATCGTACCTCAGCAAATTAGAGACGGAAGAGAAGAAGAATAGAAGAATGGAATCAGCTCATCAGATTGGTAAGTATGAGAGGTGATAACAAATAGACACAATGAAAAGTGTATGTTAACCTTTACTATACTGTGCATTAATCAGTGTGTGTGTGTGTGTGTGTGTGTGTGTGTGTGTGTGTGTGTGTGTGTGTGTGTGTGTGTGTGTGTGTGTGTGTGTGTGTGTGTGTGTGTGTGTGTGTGTGTGTGTGTGTGTGTGTGAAATGTAACATGTAATCACATTTCTGAGCTGTAATGATATGTATCTTGGCATCCAGTGTAACACCAGTATTTCATATTGAAATACAATAACTTCGTTGGAATTTTGACTTTCAGGTCAAAATGACCTTCAGGTCAAAAACCAGGATTGTGTCAAAGGTCGTATCCAACCTAGACACATGATCTAAATGTCTCAATAGAAGAGCAGGGAGACAAATACAACCACCCCAATCGTATATGTTTTATTGTATGAACATACTAACATACAGATTGGACAAAATACAAATGAATTAACAGAAAAATACACTGAAGGACAGATTTCATACATAAACACATCTGGTAACTCCGCCCACCCTGGAATGCCATTCTCAAACCCAAGATGAAGAGAGAGTGAGGACTCTGCTAAAATCCTGCTAAAACGACAGAGGTGGATTTGAGCCACACACCGCCTAGCGAGTCTCCTTACAAAGAGTTGGACTTGAGTCCCGCACCGCCGAGTGAGTCTCCTTACAGAGAGTTGGACTTGAGTCCCGCACCGCCTAGCGAGTCTCCTTACAAAGAGTTGGACTTGAGTCCCGCACTGCCGAGTGAGTCTCCCTACAGAGAGTTGGACTTGAGTCCCGCACCGCCGAGTGAGTCTCCTTACAGAGAGTTGGACTTGAGCCACGCATCGCAGAGCGAGTCTCCTTACAGAGAGTTGGACTTGAGCCACGCATCGCAGAGTGAGTCTCCTTACAGAGAGTTGGACTTGAGTCACACACCGCAGAGTGAGTCTCCTTACAGAGAGTTGGACTTGAGTCACACACCGCAGAGTGAGTCTCCTTACAGAGAGTTGGACTTGAGTCACACACCGCAGAGTGAGTCTCCTTACAGAGAGTTGGACTTGAGCCACGCATCGCAGAGCGAGTCTCCTTACAGAGAGTTGGACTTGAGTCACACACCGCAGAGTGAGTCTCCTTACAGAGAGTTGGACTTGAGCCACGCATCGCAGAGCGAGTCTCCTTACAGAGAGTTGGACTTGAGCCACGCATCGCAGAGTGAGTCTCCTTACAGAGAGTTGGACTTGAGTCACACACCGCAGAGTGAGTCTCCTTACAGAGAGTTGGACTTGAGTCACACACCGCAGAGTGAGTCTCCTTACAGAGAGTTGGACTTGAGTCACACACCGCAGAGTGAGTCTCCTTGCAAAGCGTCGCCAACTCAGCGGCTCAAGCCACGGTGGTGCATGGCTCAACAATTACATTGTGTTGTATACGCAGCAGGATGCTGTGTGTATGTCCGTCCTGTCTGTGTGTTAGCAGCTAATCTCCGGCACCGTTGGCCCGGTCGCTCCAAAACTGTGCACACACACACTCCCTGGATGCCAATTCAGAACCTCTGCCCCAATTGTTTCACATGGGCCTGTTATAGCGCCACCAGGAGGCCGATTTGTGCAAAACCCATTTTTTTACATTACTCCTACATATTTTATCCAAACGTCATGCAAATCGGTACACAGTATCTCTATAGTCATGTGATCAACACGAATCTGTCCGATTTCCCATATTCCATCCTCATTGCCTATGGTTGGCTTCCAAAGTTTGCAGGATTGGTCCGTTTTGAACAAAAAGCCTCTATGACTATGCACGCAGCTTGCGATTTCCGTGAATTTTCACACGCACATTCCCACTAGGCCGAGGAAGAAATGCCACCCTTTTCACATTGGCCTGTTATAGCGCCACCAGCAGGTCTAATTTAGCAAAACACATTTTTGGAACAAAATGCCTCAAATCATGAATGCACTGTCTGATTGCCGTGAAAGACCTAAGAATAAATGGCACCCTTTTCACATTGGCCTATTATAGCGCCACCAGGAGGCCAGAATAACGTACCTGACCTGGCGGAGACCTGTACTCCGAGGAGCACTTTTTCTAGTTATGTATCAAATACAGTATAAAACCAATGTTATTTATTTAATTATATATATTTTATCCTCTCTGGTGCCTGTACGCAGAGACACACACCGTTTTTCTCCCTCACTCCCAGTATGATAGTATAATTCACTCACACATACACACACACACACACACACACACACACACACACACACACACACACACACACACACACACACACTACACAGAATTTCTCTCTATAATCACAGAGGTGTGCTGGAAGTGGTTTTCTGCTGGGGGGAGGGGGGCTGGGTGCTGGTCAACTAAAGTATGACTGTATGACAGTATGATGACATTGTTCGCATCAAAAGCCAGGTGCAGAATAAACTAATACACTAATAACCAAAACACTAGTTGCTGGTGGCACAACAACGGCATCATCAACAAGAGACTATAGCCTGGACAACCAAAACACTAATAGTTGCATGGGGGGAACAACAACAACAAAGCCTACAGTAGCCTGAGCAGTGGCAGTTTTACAAAGGAGAGCGGGCTATTACAGTCCTGCAAGTAGGTTAACTCCACAGTGAACTGTTAAATAAGGTCACGCCTTAGTGTTGCTAATGAAGCCTCTCAGCACTATCACCCAACTTTGACAGCAATAATATATATTATATATTATATACATATATATATATATATATATATATATATATATATATATATATATATATATATATATATATATATATATATATATATATATATATATATATATGGTATTACAATGTATGTTAAACGTAAATGTTCTATCTCTTTGTTCTGTAAAAGGGATACAACTGGATATAAAACAGCAACAGAAACTGATCCAGGACCAGCAGGACCTACGCACCCAAGTACATGAGCTTACAGTTCAACTGAAAGAAAGGGAGAGTGAACTGCAGAACACAATCAAACAGTTGGAGAAGAGCAACTTTCAGCAACATGAACTGACACAGGACCTGGAGGACTTGAGAAACCAAGAAGAAAAGCTCACAGTTCAACTGAAGGAAAGAGAGAGAGAACTGGAGAAGTTCAACCAGACACTGATAGACAGAGATAGGAGAATAGGAGAGAATGACCAACTACTGATGGAAAGAGAGAGAGAACTGAAGAACACTACCAAAGAGGTGGAGAAGAGTAAGATACATCAAAATAAATTGATCCAGGACCAGAAGGACCTATGCACCCAAGTACATGAGCTTACAGTTCAACTGAAAGAAAGGGAGAGTGAACTGCAGAACACAATCAAACAGTTGGAGAAGAGCAACTTTCAGCAACATGAACTGACACAGGACCTGGAGGACTTGAGAAACCAAGAAGAAAAGCTCACAGTTCAACTGAAGGAAAGAGAGAGAGAACTGGAGAAGTTCAACCAGACACTGATAGACAGAGATAGGAGAATAGGAGAGAATGACCAACTACTGATGGAAAGAGAGAGAGAACTGAAGAACACCACCAAAGAGGTGGAGAAGAGTAAGATACATCAAAATAAATTGATCCAGGACCAGAAGGACCTATGCACCCAAGTACATGAGCTTACAGTTCAACTGAAAGAAAGGGAGAGTGAACTGCAGAACACAATCAAACAGTTGGAGAAGAGCAACTTTCAGCAACATGAACTGACACAGGACCTGGAGGACTTGAGAAACCAAGAAGAAAAGCTCACAGTTCAACTGAAGGAAAGAGAGAGAGAACTGGAGAAGTTCAACCAGACACTGATAGACAGAGATAGGAGAATAGGAGAGAATGACCAACTACTGATGGAAAGAGAGAGAGAACTGAAGAACACTACCAAAGAGGTGGAGAAGAGTAAGATACATCAAAATAAATTGATCCAGGACCAGAAGGACCTATGCACCCAAGTACATGAGCTTACAGTTCAACTGAAAGAAAGGGAGAGTGAACTGCAGAACACAATCAAACAGTTGGAGAAGAGCAACTTTCAGCAACATGAACTGACACAGGACCTGGAGGACTTGAGAAACCAAGAAGAAAAGCTCACACTTCAACTGATGGAAAGAGAGAGAGAACTGGAGAAGATCAAGATAGAGAGAGACAAGAGTCTAGAAGAGAAACGACTGAATCAGAAAGATGAAGAGCTGAGGATGGGGAAGACAGAATGTGATAATGCCATCCCTGAATACACACAGCTTGGTGAGAATTGGACTATTAAAACCCTCATCTCACTACATGATTGGCCTGTCATTGGAGCTCAGCAGATCTGCCTGTTTCTTTAAAAAGAAACAACACAAAAACTAGTAACTAGATTATTTTCTCTATTGAAACGCTATAAACGCTATAAAATATACTACACTTTTTTATACATATTTTTTTATTTGATTTTCAACATTAAAAACATTTTGTTGCCCCATGCCTCCCCCCAGCACAAATACAAGTTCATTATTTTTCTCTCTCTTTTTCTTTTGTTCTCTCAAATCATCATACCCTCAGTTATTTTACATAAAAAAGGAAAACAATAATAACAATAATAACAATAATGATAATAATAATAACAATAATAATAATAATAATAATAATACGAATACATAACAGAAACCAGGTACAACAGAAATAATAGTAACAAATATACATTGAAGTGTTTTGCATGGTCAGCATTTTCACAATTTTTTCAAAGTTTATAGCCCTTGGACCTAGAAGTTGTGAGGCGATCTTCTCTCCACCATTTTTGCTGCTGTCATTATTAATAGTATCGATTTCCTCACATCCTTAGTGAATTCCTTGAGCATCTCTACATCTCCCAATATGGATATTCGGAGGTCAAGGGGAACTCTTTTGTAGTATCTCAGACATATATTTATAAATATTAACATTATTCCAAAAGCTATTCAGATGTGTGCACTTCCAAAACATATGTATGAGGTCCCCATTCTCTGATTGACAGAAATATACTACACTTTAAGAATAATTAACTTTATTTGTTTGTAGAAGTTGAGGTCTGGGTCAAATCTTACCCCCAGATTTCTGGCCTCCTGGGAGCACTACTAACCCTGGTATGGTATCAGCTGGCAAACAAATCTGCCAGTGCAACAAAACATTTTTTTTAAAAACCAGTCCCTTGGAAATGCAGGTTTCAAACAGAGATTCCAGACTAATATCTACACAGTGATATTGTTCTGGCCATGCCAATCTAGCAAACACTGTCCCTGTATTTTTGGTCCAAACTCAATGACCTCGGTTTTGTCATAAGTTATAGGCATAAGTTGTTAATATACACTTTGTATGCTTATACCTCCATTGATAAGAAATAGGAAAGTCACTTGCAAACTTTTGTAAACTATTACTGTTGAGGGTGAATTTAGACACATCAGTAGGTATGAGACAAACAGTGTGAAACGATGCATCTAAACAGTATTTTATTTAAGGTACTAAATCAAATACTTATAGTTCCGACATTTAATACCCAAAGGTAAATGTTCGTACACACACAGATCTTCAGGACCAAGTTGACTCATCTAAATTCCAATTTATTCTGGACTTTTTTAATAAACATGCTAGTTACCTTTGACCTAGTGACCTTCAGCACAGCTCTGATGATGGTAACTAGGCTGAAACTTTAATATATATATTATCAATGTTGTTATTACACAATTGTACCACAAATAATAAAACCAACCACCGATCTTGTCTTCAAGGTTCTTCCACGACTCAGCAAATTCTGACAAAGATAAAGACCCAGGAAGCAGAGAAATATCTGACGACTGTGAGGACTGAGTTCATTGATAGAGTCTCAGTGCCGACCCTGAATTCTTTAATGGACAGACTTTTGACTAAGAAAGTATTCAATGATGGAGAAATGGAGTCAGTCATAGGGGAACAACTCAGGGCAAACAAAGCACGAGGAGTTATTGACATGGTGAGGAAAAAGGGAAACAAGGCAAGTTCAGAAATGATTGACATCCTTGAGGAGCTGGACCCTAACCTTAGTGAACACCTGCATGGATATTACAGCACCTACCAGGAGGCAGAAGCCAAGGCCAAAGAGGTGATTCAGAGGTACAGTGAGGATAGTAAACAAAAGGAGGAGCTGGAGATGAGGGAGCGGTTTGAGAAGGAGCTTAAGGAATCTCTGAGGGAGAAAGAGGAAACCATCCAAGAGCTTAAGGCAAACATCAGTGAGATTAAGTATCAACTGGCTGAACTGGAGAAACAAATGAGGGAGGAGAGGGATGAGGAAAAGAAAAGAAAGCTGGAACAAGAGCTGAGGAGGGAGTCTGAGAGAAGAGAGGAGATGGAGAGACAGTTGGAGATGTTTAAAGAGGAGAGAGAGAACGAGAAGATAGAGATGGAGGAGAGACACAGACAGGAAATAGAGGAGATGAGCGAGATCTATGAAGGAGACACCAGGGCGGCAGCAGAGAGACACCTGATGAAGATAATCCTGCCTGAGTTATTCAGCAACATCATGATCTCAAAGACAAAGATGCAGAGAGAGTTTGAGAGACAACTGGAGGAGAAGAACAGAGAGATGAAAGAGTTAGATGAAAGACACAAACTTTGTTCAGTGTTGAAGGAGGAGAACCTGAACTTGAAAAAGAGAGAAAACATACCAGCAGAAAGAACAAATGAGATAGAAGAAGGGAGAGGCGAGTCATGGTGGATGAGATGTTGTACCAATATGTTCAGAAATGAACTACAAGATATCTACTTGGTAACACGAGTATAATGTTGTAGTAACTATCGGGCTATAAAGAAGCACAATTACTGTTTATACAGTTTCCACACTTATAATATTGGATGAACAAATGGACACAGCAAGTATTTCTAACTGTCTGACACTGATGGCTCAATCCACATGACATAGGAGCCCATGCTGCACAAACTGACCTATTGACCCTCAGGAATGTCCCACAGAACTGGACCATGGATACAGATGACAGTTGCATCTCATTTCGCAAACGCAAGGTTTGACTCACTTTGAAGTGCAACCCAAAACTTGCTACATTCTATTTTCAGATGTTTGTCTCCAAAGTAGACTCACTGGACCCTACATACTCCTGAATGGATAAGGATTCTTGGATTATAATACTGTTTCCCTTTATTGGATTGTTATCATCCCACAGATAATACTCTGACTTATTGACAAGTAACCATTCATGTCACCACTCATATCATAATGTTTGAATGTTTCATTCATGTAATCATTCCAATTCATTAATCATGATTTTGATCGAAATTATGACATATACTATTTGCATCATATTCATCGTAGTTTACTGAACTGGATTCAATGGTTTAGAATAACGGTGTAAATCAAATAAACACGATATTTGCAGAATATGTGTAATTTAAGCCATGAGCAATGCACGAGTGCATGACTTCATCTTCCCAAGATGGACATCTCTCTGGACAAGTCTTTGCCTCAAAACAACAACATATGTATTTCGGAAGGACACATGTGTTGCAACAGCTTCATGTTACTGTTAACACGCAACGTATATAAGCGCTGTGTGTGACCTCCCCTCTGTACTTTAACTTAGACTACTTTGACAACTCAAAGGCTCCCAAACTATGACTGCACGGGAGACCTAACCCCCTCATCTAGAGGAAGCCCCCTCTCTGCGAGGAAGCAAGGGACTGCGAAGAAGAAGATGCCCACAAAGCTCTTCACACCGCACCTCCGTGACTGGAAGGCCTGATTCTACCACAAGCCAGACGCAACAGCTTGGGGTCCCCCAGATGATCTGACCCTGACCAAGTTGTGTCTCGCTGCTTCTCTTCTCTACTGGCTGTCGTATCGGCAACCCTGCTCGACACTGCTCTCCTGCCTGGCCTAGGCATCCCTAAAAAGATAGTACAGCCTGCCACAAAGCTCTCACAACTGGCTCCTCAGAGGACTGAGTGAGACAATAGGACGGATCTACAACTACACGTTGCCACAACAGACAACGTTCATCACTGGACATCAAACACATCACATGACAACTGCGATGTGCGGTAAACACAGGAACTCCTCCTGAATAAGATCAATTCAGCTGCTCATGGCATATCAGTCTTATTTCATTTAACTGTTGTTTTCTTACAGGATTAGGTTTAGCTTCCATCTGAATCCAGCTAAAACCTTTATTACGTTCAATGTTGAGATTTTCCTTTTTCTTAAATGTTGCATGCCTAGCTTAGGTTTGATTGAATAAATTCATATATTTTTAATATCAAATCTAGTTTGGTCATTGCTCAAGTTGAATTATTATTCCTTATAGAACATTGACATATGTTGACACACATCTTAAAAAGGCTCTGCCGAGACAAGACCCTTCAGATCTTGTAGATTTATTGAAATAAAATAATAGTGATTATTTTATAATTTAACTTTCATTATCTTATTGGTGGTTTAAAGTTAAGGTTAAATACAAATTAAGCTTGTGTTTAGTCATAAGTTGATTTTCATGGTGCCTCGTTAAATCTTTGACTCTTAATTTTAAATACTCATAATTCCAAATTTATGATTATTAATTTGATTATTATTATTAATAATACCACCGATATTGAAATGTACATACTCATGCCTACTACAATGTGTAACATATGTGCAACTTAAAAAAGTGTAATTCATGGGTTTACTTATTTAACACTTGGGTAAGTATTTTAATATAGTGGTGTTAATCTCGGTACAGTTAATCAGCAAATTTCAAATGTAAATAGTTTCTGTATGATGATGATTGTTGTGTCCCCCATGGATCTGTACTCAGCCCCACTCTATTCACTCTGTATATGCTCCCCCTCAGCCATGTCATCAGCAGGCATGGAATATCTATCCCGTCACCATCATCATCACCTTCATCCACACTCACCATCTGCCTGGATGAGACAAACGCGTGGATGACGGAACACTTTTTACAACTCAACAGCTCCAAAACAGAAGCCATTCTCATCGGCACCCCACACTAGGTTCAATCATCCCCCATAACAAGCATCACCTTCTCTGGCCAGGACTTTCCCCCTTCATCTGTTGTCACCAACCTGGTGACCCCCACCTTAACTATGAGGCCCGCATCAAACACCTTTGCAAAACATCCTCCTTCCACCTCAGGAATATAGCTGAACTCCATCCCACCCTCACTCTGCCTGATGCTAAAAAGCTAGTCTACGCCTTTGTCTCCTCCGGGCTGGACTACTGTAACGCACTTCTCATCGGGATCCCTAGTAAGAGCCTTCAAAAGCTCCAATACATCCAGAACAAGAGCCTTCAAAAGCTCCAATATATCCAGAACAAGAGCCTTCAAAAGCTCTAATACATCCAGAACAAGAGCCTTCAAGAGCTCCAATACATCCAGAACAAGAGCCTTCAAACGCTCCAAAACATCCAGAACAGCGCTGGTAGGATCCTGATGAGAGTCCAGACAACTTTACAGAAAAACAAGCCCCAGAGTCGCTTAATAAGCAGACCTGGCAACACTGGCCCTTTGCTCCCATGGACGTGAACAGTCTTTGTGACCGTACCCTTGGAGGAATGTTCATGAAGAGGCACAAACGTGCATGCAGGTACCCATGCACTTAAAAACCCAGTGTATATACTTCCTCGACAGGTGTCCCCCAGGGATCCATGCTTGGTTGCGCGCGGACGTTACACTCCGAAAATAGCTGATCTACAAGCTCACTGCGACACATTGTGAGCTTGTAGATCAGCTATTTTCGGCACCCAGCTGAATCGGGCATTGCTTGTGACTGAAACCGAATAGAATTTTTAAATTCAAAATTTGCTGTCAAAATGAACACTGCCCCCCCCCCCCCACCCCTTTCCGTATGACTGTGTGTGAGTTGTTCTGTGCTGTGTGTGTGTGTGTGTGTGTGTGTGTGTGTGTGTGTGTGTGTGTGTGTGTGTGTGTGTGTGTGTGTGTGTGTGTGTGTGTGTGTGTGTGTGTGTGTGTGTGCGTGCGTGCGTGCGTGTGTGTGTGTGTGTGTGTTGGTACTGTACATTTCCAGTCTGTCTAAACACTGGTGAAACATTTAGAAAAAGGGTTTCTTCTCTACAGTGTGAAATGCTACTGTATAATAAATGCACCAGAACAGCTGCATGTTAAACGCTTTGTAGAAACGGTGTCATTGTTTTGAACCCTGAGATACTGTGAGTGGTCTTATATGATGTGTGTTCTCTCTAGCTTGCCTTGTGAAGCCACATTACTGTACTAGTTCCACTGTAAAGTGTGTCGTTGTCTGCCGTACTCAACTGCATGTTGTTATTAAGATAGAACATATATATATATATATATATAAAAAGACAAAAAAAATGCTGTACATTTCTCTGAGAAAAAAAAAACAGAACTATAGTTTATTCAACTAGATAGATGTGCAAAACATATTCATTAAACATAGCCAAGATCCATGTTTTTAATGAGTTTTTAACTCTGTGTTTTCACAGAGTGGAGAATGTAAGAAAGGACCTTTTTTTTTTTTTTTTTCTATCTCGACTGAACTAAAAAAAATAGACTTACTGTATGTGTGATAAGACTGTGTTTGGAGTTTGTGTGTAAACGTGTGTCGAGCTCTGCTGTAGTGGTTTGTTGTGTCCATGAGGAGATGCATTGAGTCTTAACGTTGTTTCTGTACTGTAATAATTGCAACTGTTCAATCTTGACACATTGCTGTTTCATTCGGAGTTTCCAGGTGTGTGTGTGTGTGTGTGTGTGTGTGTGCGCGTGTGTGTGTGTGTGTGTGTGTGTGTGTGTGTGTGTGGGTTCATGTTCGTCAGCATTGTCTCCAGATCAGCAATATATCAATACAGCTCTATCACTGGAAGTATGTTTTTTTATGTTAAAAATGGGGCTCTTGTTTTTAGTGATTAAAATGTTCAAAAGGAGCTTAATAAATAGGATGTCCACAAGATGTTATGTTTTTTAGCAGAACACCATTGTCATTCATGGAAAATAAGTAGTAACTTAACACATTAAGAAACAGGGCATCTCCAAATGCTGTGGGAATTAATCTAGACATCACAACTCTTTGCTATCGGAGTTATAAAGAACTTATTGTGAAAGTGGATTATTGTCATTAAAGGCCCATCCTGTTAATGTACTCGCCTGCTGCTGTAAAGAGAGGGAAGACGTGACATGAGATGTCAGGTTGTAAATATTTCAGTATTTGAAAAACAAAACATAAAAAAGTATTTATAGAATATGTACAGCTTTGGCAATATCTTAATAAAGTTGTCCCAGCTGAAGCCCCAACTTGTTCATTACTCGTCTTTGATGAAATACTTTTGTGTGCGTCAGACATTGTGTGTGGAGGGAAAAGTCACCACTGAGCGCAATGTATGACTTATGAATACTGATTGTAGTACCGTGTGCTTGCCCCATTAAAGGAGTAGTTCACCCAAAACGTGACTTATTTTCTATCAATTGCACACTCCATTCCTGGAGATTTTGTAGTTTTTGTCGCATTCCTAAGCCAATAATTTGATGACCGCTGGAGTCTCCTATTGATCGATGACACGGCCATCACATTATTGGCTCAGGAATATGTGACAAAAACATAAATTCAAGGCTTCATGGGGTGTGCAATTGATAGTAAATACATATATTTGGTGGTGAACTACTCCTTTAAGACCTGAGGCAGATTCTACAAATGCCTTCTAGTTCCAAATCAGTAGTTCTCACACTTTCAAGATTTTTTAAAAATGTTTCAAAAATAGCAGATATACAGTACAAGCTCGCAGTGAGCTTCTGTGTAGCCGTACAAAGGGCGGGGGAGGTCCGCTAATTGCAATCTGATAATGGATCCCTAAAATACCGTGAGTTTTCTTCCCACTGATGCTGTCTGTTATGGATGCATGCTAAGACTCTTGTGTCCCGCGTTGTCAGACTGTATATCGCCGCTGTCAGCCAGAAACCTTGTATCTCCATATTTCCTTTTTTCTCCGTAAATTATTATTGGCTTATTTTATACTTCGTCTGACAGCGTTTGCCAAAAGTATGACAGTGTTTGCTAAAAGTAGTGAATATAGATGATCTGCAAGCTCACGTGTTGTGATGCGTTGAGCTTGTAGATCTGCTATTTTTGAAACATTTAGAAAATTGTCGCCTATTAAAAGGCCCAAAATACGTATGCCATGCAGATTAAAAGTGGTTGACTCTGTCCTTGGGTTTCATGAAGAACAAGAGCTTGTGACTAAATAACTGCATTGTATTCATTGAAACATGGGTTATTTTTTCTCTTCTGAAAAGTAACTGTTTTGGACATACAAGGTTTCCACCCAACAGACTTATCATACTAATATGTTTCTAACCTTTGAATCTCTACATTAGTCATTTGTCCTTGCAATTACTTTGACCTCTTTGCTTTTTTTTTTTTGTGTTCAAGAATGTGTGGGGAAATGGCCCCCAGGTGGTAATGCAAGGTACCTCATGGTTTAGTCATGTTGTGGATGTATATAGCGGGATGGGGACTGCCATTTTGTCACTCTGTCACCCTGTGCAAATGTTTAACACAGAGAGGTCGTTAAGACCACTCACCATTTCCTTGCCTGTTAATTACTCTGGGACTAATTGTCCTCACGGAGGAGCTGTGACCAACATTCTCATGGCTTAAGTAAAGTAAAAAATACCTCAAAATTGTACTTAAGTACAGTATTTAGTTACTTTCCACCATTGCTGACAATACCATGGAGGTTGTTAGCAGAGCTGCTATAATGACAGGACAAGATAACTAACGGATCCATCCACACTTTGAACTGATGTCCACTATAATAATGCTCCTGACAATGGTTACAGTTATTAGAGATACGTCAGGAGCACCATTTGTTAGGTTAAAACCTGAACCTTCACACCATAAAACTAAGGTCTAGTAAATCATAAATAAGCAAGGTGCTTGGTTCAGTGGTTCCGTGAAGTGAGGAGTTAATACCCTTGAATAAAAGTCGCTACACAGGTTATTTACAATTGTGTGAATCCAATTATTTTATTACCCTTTAATCTAAGTTAACAATTATTTATGAGCCTATTAAACAATCAGAATGAATTATCATAAACAAGATGATACAATACCAGCAGTTACAGTTCAATTCAGAGCTCTGAAGATGCACAACTCTCTCCCTAGCACAGAGTAAATCCAGCCAACACACAGGGCGAAAATTCTGCAATGCCGAGAGAGAGAGAGAGAGAGAGAGAGAGAGAGAGAGAGAGAGAGAGAGAGAGAGAGAGAGAGAGAGAGAGAGAGAGAGACTCTAAGGAATATAAGGTCATAGTGACACATTTATACTAAACTCATAACACTTTTAGATCTACAAATGATTTAAATATACGCACAGTATAAAATCTAAGTATTAGTGTATTTCTCAAATAATCAGAATAGCTGAGTTTAAAGCAGTGTATACAGTAGGCCTATGTACTCACAGGATATCTATTCTTCTAAAGATCCTGTCACACAGCACTATAAATTCTAAGACTTTAATTCTAAAAGCAATATAATTTCCTTCCAGAATGGTTACAGTTATTAGAGATACGTCAGGGATAAGTGATATTCGTTTGTTAAAATAAGTATTAAATAGCTCTATATTCTGATAGGCCTCATTGTTATAGTGTTTGTTCAGTAAAAGGAGTCTCCCAGTCTCTCCAGCTCTTCAGTAAACAGAAAATGTATTTTCAGGTGAGGATACCAATTGTATCCAATTATAATAATGGCTCTAAAGTGATGTGTGGATGGATTTTTTTAAGTCTCTACAATGTGCTTCCCTCCTTTCTGCTAAGCATCAGACAGCAGTTATAAATGAATAGAGACATGTATTAATGCTGATCTGAGACCAGTATGTTTCTGCTAAGCATCAGACAGCAGTTATAAATGAATAAATAAGTGAAACCACTGCGTCTATGAAGTCATAGTGAAGTTTATCTGGTCGTGTGAATTGTAGACTGCCCTAGCGAGTCTGATATCATGTCTAGAGGGGCGGGTTCAAAATCTCCGGAGAAAAATTCCGCCGGATCCTATTGGTTCACCGATCTGTCCGTCAGCCCCCGCCGCGCCCCGCCCCGCGCCCCGCCCCGCCCCGCGCCCCGCCCCGCGCCCCTCCTCCTCCCCAATGTGCAGCATTGAGAGCCCTGATGTCACATTTGGAGCGACGCCCACTGCACTCTGGTTGGTTGGGGAAATGAAACAGTTCCTATTCCAGGAACGTCAACAGGCTGGTCCAGGCTCTTATTTTTGAGCAAAAATAAAAAATAAAAGCCTGGAGATGTGAATTGTGACCAGTGATCTTTACATAATGAATTACTATGAATTCTGATCTCAACTTCATGGAAGACAATGGATATCACACTTTATTTTACTGTAAATCTGCCAAATTGTCCCTGGTTATAACTAAACATAAGTTTTCATCATCATCATCATCATCATCATTTATCGTTTCATTTAAGATTTAGCAAGGAAAGGTACAGGTGAGCGTTGCTAATTAGAGGTAGTCTATGTGCTGATTAAACTGTACAGAGATTAACACCACTATATTAAAAGACTTACCCAGGTGTTAATAAGTGAACCCATGAATTACATTACAGTATGTATTTATTATAATAAGTTGCACATAATAAGTGCAACTTATGTTACACATTATACTCATGTTACCAAGTAGATATCTTGTAGTTCATTCCCGAACATGTTAGTACAACATCTCATCAACCATGACTCTCCTCTCCTTATCCCACCTTTTCCAGTAATTTCAGGATCTCTTCCTTCAACACTGAACAAAGTTTGTGTCTTTCCTCTAACGCTTTCATCTCTCTGTTCTTCTCCTCCAGTTGTCTCTCAAACTCTCTCTGCATCTTCTCTTTCATCTCTCTGTTCTTCTCCTCCAGTTGTCTCTCAAACTCTCTCTGCATCTTCTCTTTCATCTCTCTGTTCTCCTCCGGTTGTCTCTCAAACTCTCTCTGCATCTTCTCTTTCATCTCTCTGTTCTCCTCCAGTTGTCTCTCAAACTCTCTCTGCATCTTCTCTTTCATCTCTCTGTTCTTCTCCTCCAGTTGTCTCTCAAACTCTCTCATCTTCTCTTTCATCTCTCTGTTCTTCTCCTCCAGTTGTCTCTCAAACGCTCTCTTCATCTTCTCTTTCATCTCTCTGTTCTCCTCCGGTTGTCTCTCAAACTCTCTCTGCATATTCTCTTTCATCTCTCTGTTCTTCCCCTCCGGTTGTCTCTCAAACTCTCTCTTCATCTTCTCTTTCATCTCTCTGTTCTCCTCCAGTTGTCTCTCAAACTCTCTCTGCGTCTTTATCAGTTCATTTGCAGTCATGATGTTGCTGACGATCCCAGGCAGGATAATCATCAGGTGTCTCTCTGCTTCCGCCCTGTCTCTTTCATATACCGCTCTCATCTCCTCTCTGTGTCTCTCCTCCATCTCTCTCTTCTCGTTATCTCTCTCCTCTTTAAACTTCTCCAGTTTTCCCTCCATCTCTCTCTTCTCGTTATCTCTCTCCTCTTTAAACTTCTCCAGTTTTCCCTCCATCTCCTCTCTTCTCTCAGACTCCCTCTTCAGCTCTTGTTCCAGCTCTCTTTTCTTCTCTTCATCCCTCTCCTCCCTCATTTGTTTCTCCAGTTCAGCCAGTTTATTCTCAAGCTCATTGATTTCTCCCTCAAGCTCTTGGATGGTTTGCTCTTTCTCCCTCAGAGATTCCTTAAGGTCCTCCTCAAACTTCTCTGTCATCTCCATGTGTTTCCTATCCTCACTGTCCCTCTGAATCATCTCTTTGGCCTGGGCTTCTTCCTCCTGGTTGGTGGTGTAATATTCATGCAGGTGTTCACTAAGGTTAGGGTCCAGCTGTTGAAGGATGTCGATAAATTCGGAACTTGCCTTTTTTCCCTTATTCCGCACCATGTCAATAATTCCCCGTGCTTCTTCTGCCCTGAGTTTTTCCCCTCTGACTGACTCCATTTCTCCATCATTGATTACTTTCTTAGTCAAAAGTTCGTCCATTATAGAAATCAGGTTGGGCTCTGAGACTCTTTTAACACACTCAGCCCTCACAGTCTTCAGATATTCCTCTGCTTCCTCAATCAGAATTTGCTGAGTCGTGGAAGAACCTAGAAGACAAGATGGGGGGGTTGTTTTGATTATTTGTGGTATAATTGTGTAATAATAACATTGATAATATAACTCATTCCCTGACGTAATGGACGTGTTTTTTGTCCAAATGTAATTATTTATTTTTGGGGGCGGGGTGGAGGGGGGGGCTGTGAATGATCCAAGCACCGCTGAAGAAGAAGAGTACACGCAGAAATCACGTGATCACAACAAAAAAGAGCTAGCCTCCTTTCATGTTAAAGTATTCACAAAAGTATTTTTTTCTCGGATTTCTGTTGTTTTCTAAGGGTTTTTAAAAAAACAAGCCACATTCAAACGGCCATAGCTCTGGAAGGGAGGGTTGCGGCCGGCTATTTATATATTTCTTTCTACCGGACCCCCGTGTGTGTATTGAGCCAATCTCCGTGAGGACGGCGGTCACAGAGAATATTCCATGATTTTTCAAAGGTACAGTAAAATCGCCGTTTTCGCTGGCAAGGGGACGGTATGACGGATGAATTCATTAATGGATTCCTGACAGTCAGTTAATGTTTCAGCCAAGTTGCTATCTTCAGAGCTGTGATGAAGGCCAAAGTTGTATAAAAGTATATAATCTTTTAATGAATTTAATCTGAATATTATTATATTTTGTAAGGCATGCTAGCCGACTACATTTTGGCCAATCATCAAGAGAAAAGTCATCTAGTGAAACAACATTTGTAATGATCAAATTCTCACCAAGGTGTGTGTTTTCTTTGATGACACCATCCAATTCCTCCTTCCTCATCTTCAGCTCTTCACCTTTCTGTTCCAGCTGTGTCTCTCTTTCCTTCAGAAGTTGGTCTTTCTCCGCCATTTTCTTGTCTCTCTCTATCTTGATTTTCTTCAGTTCATTCTCTCCTTTCAGTTGATCTGTGAGCTTCTCTACTTGGGTTCTCTGTTCCTGCAGGTCCTGGCTCAGTTGTTTGTTGCTCAGCTCCATCTTTTTTGTGGTGTTCTGCAGTTCTCTCACTTGCTCTATGACACCATCCAATTCCTTCTTCCTCATCTTCAGCTCTTCACCTTTCTGTTCCAGCTGTCTCTCTCTTTCCTTCAGTAGTTGGTCTTTCTCCGCCATTTTCTTGTCTCCCTCTATCTTGATTTTCTTCAGTTCATTCTCTCCTTTCAGTTGATCTGTGAGCTTCTCTACTTGGATTCTCTGTTCCTGCAGGTCCTGGCTCAGTTGTTTGTTGCTCAGCCCCATCTTTTTTGTGGTGTTTTGCAGTTCTCTCACTTGCTCTATCTTGATTTTCTTCAGTTCATTCTCTCCTTTCAGTTGATCTGTGAGCTTCTCTACTTGGGTTCTCTGTCCCTGCAGGTCCTGGCTCAGTTGTTTGTTGCTCAGCTCCATCTTTTTTGTGGTGTTCTGCAGTTCTCTCACTTTCTCTATAATTGTTTTGGTCATAACCAAGAACAGTTGTCTCTGATCCTGGGTCATTTCCAGGAACGGTTGTCTGTGATCCTGGCTCATTTCCAGGAACAGTTGTCTGTGGTCCTGGCTTATTTCCAGGAACACTTGTCTGTGATCCTGGCTCATTTCCAGGAACTGTTGTCTGTGATCCTGGCTTATTTCCAGGAACAGCTGTCTGTGATCCTGGCTCATTTCCAGGAACAGTTGTCTCTGATCCTGGGTCATACCCAGTTGTGTTTCTATTATAAAACATACAGAAAGTTTAGATGAACCATAGACATTTCTTCATCCTCAATTAATCCTTTATTATTGTCCTGTATCTCTTTCACTTGTATTCGGTGTAAAAATGTGAAACATATGCCAACATACCAAACGTGTGTGTGTGTGTGTGTGTGTGTGTGTGTGTGTGTGTGTGTGTGTGTGTGTGTGTGCGTGTGCGTGTGCGTGTGTGTGTGTGTGTGCGCGCGAGCGAGCGCGCACATGCTGCACAATGCACACATGGATAATATTCAGAAGCAAGAACCATGCACACAGCACCTTCAAACACCTCAAAGTGTACTGCATTATGTACAGTACATATGTCAGTCGGCAGAACAGAGGTGAGGTCTAATGATTTTCTGTTTGGATTCAAGTTATTTTGATTATTTACTTTGTCAGTGTGATTAGATCTTTTCATTATTTTTCCTTTGCATGTGATTTTGCTCATTCATTTTAGTTTCATGGATGTAGCTATTTGAGTTTCCTTGAACTGTTTGATTCATTAGTATTTGTGTGGTGATACTTTATTAATGTTAGCTTTTTTTACGAGAGACGCAATTGAACTTCTTCAGCGCGGTGTAGTTGGTTTCACGTTGGGTGAAGTTAGTTTAACGTTGGATATTTCTGATTGCCTTTTATGCTGTTAGAGGGGGTGGGACGATGCAAATGATCACACTTTTCATTTACGAACAGGTGGGATTCATAATTTCATACACCTGTGATACAAACAAGTCAAGGCTCTACACTCCCTTTCATGAATCACACGTCAGAGTTTACTTAGAAATATACACTAAACTCTACATTAAAACATAGTACATAATTAATCCAAGGAGCACACTTGTCTAGTTTTCTCCTTTACGTCGCTATTTACCCTCCTGCTGGTTGCAGAAGACGTTTCATGCCAATAAACTCTATGGGTATTTGACCAATTGATTAAATGTTGCATCATTTGTTACCCCCCCCCCCCCCCCCACACGCACGCGCGCACACACACACACACACACACACACACACACACACACACACACACACACACACACACACACACACACACACACACACACACACACACACACACAGCCTATCAATATTCATAACTGTGACTGACTGATCATTGATAAATGCACAGTATGTTTAAAGTTAACATATAGTTTTAATTTTGTCTATTTGTTATCAGCTCTCATACTTACCAAGCTGATGAGCTGATTCCATTCTTCTATTATTATTCTCTGCTGTATCATTGCTGAGGTATTGTTCAGCATTAGTTTCATCTACATGAAGACAGTTAAGATGTGTTTTAATAATGACTCTTCATCAGATTAACATGTCATACTGACTGGAGAAAACACCTGATATTAAATCACATTCAAGTCTTGGATACATGTTCATGATGAAGAACAGGCAGCTTTAAAATAATATGAACCCATCAGATAATCATAAACCTATTATTGTAAATATTAATGTAAAGTAAATATGAGCTGAATTACTGATTCGTGTGTATTATGATGATGTCACTCTCTCAATGCTCAACCACAAGCATTTGGTTAACCTGATACTTTGGGTCATTATTTTGAAAAAACTGCAGACAAAGACATCAGTACAAGAGATGATTTGTTATCCTCATAACCTTAATAATAATTGGGATTTAGCAGAAAGGTCACACAAACAATCATTTTAATTACACATTACATTTGATACTCACATGCTGCATGTTCCCGTTCATGTTCATAATTCATGAAAAGACAAAACACATTCATGATTAGAAAACTGATACTTCACACACAGAAATATGACTTATCATTTACAAATCGTTAATAATGGAGTGAAAACACGCACGCACACACGCACGCACGCACGCACGCACACACGCACACACACACAGAGATAAACATGACAACATTATTGTGGGCAAGTGGTTCCCAGACTTTGTTTTTTTATTTGAGGACCCCCAGTCTAGTATGCATTAGACCAATGGTTCCCAAAATGTTTGGCTCAATACCAAAATGAGACATTTGATAGAGAAAATAGTGAAAATAACAGATCTACAAGCTCATAACGCATCACAGTGCAAGAGTGTAAATCTGCTATTTTCACCTTCTTCTTAAAATGTTCTATTTTTTTATTAATAAAACGTTTAAAAAATATTTGAATATTAATACATCTTTTGAAATAATTTAAAACTAAATGTAGAAAACTAAAAACAAAAAGGTATATTTACTCACGGCACACAAATGGGTCCTGACCCACTCTTTGGGCCATGAAATGTACCCATAAGGGTCCATGTGGTTCCATTTTTACACGCTCAGAGTTACAAACCGGTAAGGATCCATTTGGTTCCTAACTATCAATCATTTAGCTGGGGCCCCCCTGGGACCCCCTCAAGGACCTCATATTGTATTAAAACTACAGACTAAGACATCAGTACAAGAGATGATTTGTTATCCTCATAACCTTAATAATAATTGGTGGGATTTAGCAGAGAGGTCACATTTGAGGTTGTGTATGCAAATTACACACACAATCATTTTATTAACACATTAGATGTGATAGGTGATACTCACCCAATAGTGCTGTTCCCATTCATGTTCATAATTCATGAAAAGACAAAACACATTCATGATTAGAAAACTGATACTTCAAATACAGAAATATGACTCAGCATTTACAAATTGTTAATAATGTAATGAAATTACACAATTTGAATTAATCTGCCATCTCAATTGTTGTACTAAAGTGCTGTCACTCACACACACACACACACACACACACACACACACACACACACACACACACACACACACACACACACACACACACACACACACACACGCACACAGTTAGTCGTGTGTTAGTCCAAGTTAGTACAGTTAGTCCAAAACGCGGCCGCTCGCCTCTTAACAGGGGCACGGAAATATGATCACATCTCCCCGTTTCTTGCCTCCCTGGCTCCCTGTTCATTACAGGATTCAGTTTAAGACTTTAATGTTTGTCTTTAAGTCTTTAAATGGGCTGGCACCATTATACATATCCGAACTTCTACCTCCCAAAAACGCTACAAGGGTCTTGAGGTCTACTGACCAGTCACTCCTTAAGGTCCCAGCAACAAAGTTGAAAACTAAACTTTGTTGCTGGGACCACGTGTGGCGGGCCCCCTGGGTGCTGTTGCTCCGCCCCCTCTGTGTTCCTATTGGCTGGGCTTTAAACAGCCATAACTCCAGCTCCCAGCATCGAAAACCTACAAAACTTCCTAGGAGCTCTTAGACGACCAATAGGGACAGGTTGAAATTGCTTAAGACCCGCCCCATCTGTGTTCCTATTGGCTGGCCTTTAAACAGCCATAACTCCAGTTCCCAGCATCGATAACCCCTGGAACCCCCTCAAGGACCTCATATTGTATTAAAACTGCAGACCAAGACATCAGTACAAGACATCAGCAGAAGAGATTATTTGTTATCCTCATAACCTTAATAATAATTGGTGGGATTTAGCAGAAAGGTCACATTTGAGGTTATGAATGCAAATGATACTCACCCCCTAGTCATGTTCCCATTCATGTTCATAATTCATGAAAAGACAAAACACATTCATGATTAGAAAACTAATACTTCACATACAGAAATGTGAGTTATCATTTAAAATTGTTAATAATGGAATGAAAACACACGCACGCACACGCACAGAGAGACTTTTAGTGAGCCACATAATATGTTTGTTTTTGAGGTTGTGTGTTTGCACATGCATGTGTATAACCACTTCATTTGTAATTTGTATGTATAATAAGTATTTTGATTATTTTGTATTCATTTATTTAGCATAACAACCATTTAACTAACTGGGGGTCTATTCCACGAAACCTGGATTAGGGATAAACCGGGTTTAAACCGGGTTTAATCTGCTATCCTGGCTTAAATTATCCAGGAATCGGTTTCACGAAAGCTGAGTTAGCTCGGCAGATTAACTTAGCCAGTAAACCTGGATATGTTTATCCATGATCCTGTTTCACAAAAGAAAATTGAAGCAATCCTGCCTTAGTTACCATGGCAATTTAGCTGTGAAGTTAGCCTGGTCCGGACTAGGCTAACAGCCAAGCTTTATTAATCCAGTGCCTTGTTCTTCAAGTTTTGTGAAATAGCTGTTAGTCCAATGACTCCAATCATAAACCAATGAGTTTTTCCACACTTATTCAATTCTTATGCGGAAATCGAAGATCTACAAGCCCGAAATGTTTTTGTCTTATGGCGGCCGGGGGTCCCCGGCCCCCCATGGACCCCCGCCCCCGTGGACCCCCGCCCCCGTGTACCCCCGGCCCCCTGTGTACCTCCGGACCCCCGTGGACCGGGGACCCCCGGCCGCCAAAAGGCAAGCTTTTCACTTGTAGATCTTCGATTTTAGAAATTAGAAATTAGAAAATTATTCTAAGTGTGTAATTATAATTCCAACATTCACTTAAACTCCTTATGTTTAAGCCTAACTGAACTATATATTTATGGATTTGTATATTAATTAATTGCATATTTTTGGACAACTTGTGCATTTAATTTGTCTGCAATACTTTGCCACGCTTTCTCCCTGGATCTATATTTATTGCGGCTGTGTTTCCTCTCTTGCTTATTATACATTTTACTTCCTTGTGTGATTTCATGAGCTGCTGCAGTGCTGCTGTTCAGCCACAGAGAAGAACGCCGCTCTGGTTTTGGGCTCCATGATTGGTCAAGTTCAAGGATTATGCTATCGACTTTCATGGTCTTTTATAGGAATATGTGAACTCACATTCAGCCTGGTTTAACGATCCTGGCTCGACAAACCTCTCCTTCTCAGCCCGGCTTGGCGTTAGTGGAACTGAATAAACCAGGCTGAACAGCGCAGGCTTGTCAAACCTGGATTTGCCTTTCAAACCAGGATAATTTAATTCCGCTTTCGTGGAATAGACCCTGGGTCTAGAAGATCCTACATCACAGTACCACACACACACACACACACACACACACACGCACACTCACGCTCACGCACACACACGCACACGCACACGCACACACACACATTTTCTTTTTTGTTAATTAAATAAAAATCTTTTTAAATAACTTTCTAACTATCAATCATCTAGCCGGGGACCCCCTCGGACCCCCTCAAGGACCTCATATTGTATTAAAACTACAGACTAAGACATCAGTACAAGAGATGATTTGTTATCCTCCTAACCTTAATAATAATTGGTGGGATTTAGCAGAAAGGTCACATTTAAGGTTATGGATGCAAATTACACCAACAATCATTTTAATAACACATTAGATGTGATACTCACCCAATATTGCTGTTCCCATTCATGTTCATAATTCATGAAAAGACAAAACACATTCATGATTAGAAAACTGATACTTCACATACAGAAATATGACTCAGCATTTACAAATTGTTAATAATGGAATGAAATCACACAATTTGAATTAATCTGCCATCTCAATTGCTGTACTCACTAAAGTGCTCTCACTCACACACACATTCACACAAGCACACAACCACACACATGCGCGCGTACGTACACACACACACACACACACACACGTACGTGCACACACACACACACTTTAAGTCACATAATATTATGTTTGTTTTTGAGGTTGTGTGTTTGTGCATGCATGTGTATAACCAGTTCATTTGTAATTTGTATGTATAATAAGTATTTTGATTATTTTGTATTCATTTATTTAGCATAACAACCATTTAACTAACTGGGTCTAGAAGATCCTATATCACAGTGCCACACACACACGCACGCACGCACGCACGCACGCACGCACATAAGAGATAGATCAAAATGACAACATTATTGTAGGCCCAGACTTTTGTTTTTTATTTGAGGACCCCAAGTCTAGTATGCATTAGACCAAAAATGTTTGGCTGAAGACTCAAATGATAAATTTGATAGAGAAAATAGTGAAAATAGCAGATCTACAAGCTCATAACACATCAAAGTGCAACACTTTGCGAGCTTGTAGAATCGCTTTTTTCACTACTTATAGTGCCAATGACGTCTTTTGACGGCCGTTTTCAGTGTGCCATTAACACATTCCATGCCAGAGTTTAATCTCATAATGTACTCACCAGTGCCAGCGTTTTATTGTTGTTTTTTTTGTTTTTTTCATGTCGCCACAGACCTCGCTAAATAAGTTAAAAGTGCGCGTTCATTTGGTTCTAAACACACAGCGGATCCGTGAGAAACGGCCAGCGAAAACAGTTTCCAAATGCGAGCCGCCATCTTGAAGCTACAGCCGATCAACGGTAAACAGTGATCAGCGAGGAGAAAAACAACAACCGAGAAAATCGAGTTTTAAACAGGATCCCAGACAGGAAGCGGATACGATCGAAAAAAACGGAACCCGAATAATTCTGTTTCCGACCGGAAACCGGAAACGGAAATGGATCAAAAAAATTCGGAAAGTGCACCTGGGGCAAAATCAATGGGAATCGGCGGTTCGCATAGATCTACGCGACTGGCACGCTGCGGCTTTAAATAGGTTCGCGTAGATCTACGCGATTGGCATTCAATGTGTTAGTGCCAATGACGTCTTTTGACGTCACCTAATTTTTTTTTTTTTTTTCAAAATAATTTATTTATTATTATTATTATTATTTTTTTGTTATTTTTTTTTCTTTTTAATCTCAAAGGAACTAGGAGAAAACGATTTTCAAAAAGTTAATGCTCCATCCACTTCAATGTTAACTCTTACCCTGCCAGAGTTTTTTCAGAACAGTCTGTAGCCTCTGCCAGGGTTTTGACCGATTTTGGTACCTTTTCGCATAGCCACAAAATATTTTTCTCAAGTATGATTGATCCCCAGAAAATTTCTAATCACAGATGAGATTCAGGTGTGGTTTCACAAATGTCAACGAGGTCAATTTGACCTTGTTGTCATGTGTTGTTTGATGTTTGAAAATAGCTCAAAACCAGTGGTTTCAAACCAAAAAACATTGTGAATTGTTTGTCCGTTTCAATTTTAACATTGAAGTGGATGGAGCAGCAAATCTTTGGAAATTGTTATCTCCTTATTCGTTTGGAATATCGAAAAGGTGTCAATACTAAATAATTAGAGAATCTTTTTAGAAATTATTTTTTTCTGAAAAAAGTTTTTTTTTTTTTTTTTTTTTTAGGACGTTTTTATACGTCTTTGGCAGGCAACAGCTAATTTCTCAAAGACGTTTATAAACGTCTTTGGCAGTTATAGAGTTCAAATCAAAATGGACCCATAAGCATCCATGTGGTTCCATTTTTACACTCTCAGAGTTACAGACCTGGGGTCCATTTGGTTCCTAACTATCAGTCATTTAGCTGTGGACCCCCTGGAACCCCCTCAAGGACCTCATATTGTATTAAAACTGCAGACTAAGACATCAGTACAAGAGATGGTTTGTTATCCTCATAACCTTAATAATAATTGGTGGGATTTAGCAGAAAGGTAACTTTTGAGATTATGTATGCAAATTACAAAACAATAATTTTAACACATTAGACTCACCATCTAGTCATGTTCCCATTGATGTTCCCATTCATGTTCGTAAGTCATGAAAAGACAAAACGCATTCATGATAAGAAAACTGATACTTCACATATAGAAATATGACTCATCATTTACAAATTGTTAAAAGTGGAATAAGTAATAAAATAATTAAAATTGATCTGCTATCTCAATTGTCAAGCTCACTAAGATGGGTATTCTTTCAAATAATACAATTATTCTGTTTCAAATAATACAATTACACGCGCACACACACACACACACACACACACACACACACACACACACACACACACACACACACACACACACACACACACACACACACACACACACACAACAAACAAACAAACAAACAAACAAACAAACAAACAAACAAACAAACAAACACCTAATAAACATGATCACATTATTGTAGGCCAGTGGTTCCCAAACTTTTTGTCTCCAGACCCAAAAGAATAATCTGATGTCTCCCTGGGACCCAAACTAGTCAAAATAGTTGATCTACAACCTCACAACCTCCAGGATGCGACACGTTGTGACTTGTGAGATCGTAGATCTGCTATTTTCACTACTTAAACGTTTTTTTAATTATGTATTTTGTTTTCTTATTTTTTTATTGATTAAACTCTTTTGAAAAATATCAGAATTGTTTTCAATTCATAAAACCTTTTTTTTTTAATCTTTGGAAATAATGAATAATGTAGAAAACAAACAAAAATGTACATTCACTGACCCACTGATTAGGAAACACTGCATTAGGCCATGGACCCCCACAACTCTGAGAGTGTACACATGGAACCAAATGACCCATAAGGGTCCATTTGGTTCCATTTGTACACTCTCAGAGTTACAGACCTGTAAGGGTCCATTTGGTTCCTAACTATCAATCATGTAGCTGGGGACCCCCTGGAACCCCCTCAAGGACCTCATATTGTAATAAAACTACAGACTAAGACATCAGTACAAGAGATGATTTGTTATCCTCATAACCTTAATAATAATTGGTGGGATTTAGCAGAGAGGTCACATTTGAGGTTATGTATGCACACATTAGATTTGATACTCACGGACTAGTTATGTTCCCATTCATGTTCATAATTCATGAAAAGATAAAACACATTCATGATTAGAAAACTGATTCTTCAGAACTACAGGAATATATCATTTACAAATTGTTAAAAGTGGAATAAGTAATAAAATAATTTAAATTAATCTGCTGACTCAACTGAGCTCATTGAATTGATATTATTTCAAGTAATACAATTATTCTGTAGAATAGATTTGATACTCACGCCCTAGTCATGTTCCCATTCATGATCATAATTCATGTAAAGACAAAACACATTCATGATTAGAAAATCAATACTTCACATACAGAAATCTGACTCATTTATATATTTATATATATATATATATATATATATATATATATATATATATTATATATATATATATACACTCACTACGTGTCATGATGCAACACATTGTGTTCTATTTTCACGGTCTTAAACGTTTTTAGTCTTTTCTTTCTCTTTTTATTATGGGATTTATTTTAGATTTGTGTTCATTCAGAAAACTAGCTAAAAAATTCTAGACATTATATGAAAGCACAGTGTTATGTATACATGTAGAGATAAACATGATCACATCATTGTACATGTCAAGGTTAATAATAATGAACTGTGACAATACATCACTTACCATCATATGCTAATCCCACAGCAGCCTCCACCTCCTGTTCTCCATGTTTGACCTGACAGATGTAAACTCCTCCATCTGTCTCATCATTGTAGTCTTTCAGTATCAGAGACACGTTGCCTTTCTGCAGCTCCTGGGTGTCCAGGGTCAGTCTGCCCTCAAAGCCCCTCCCCTCTATCACCTGACCATTCTTATACAGGTAAATGCACTCTGTCTCCTTAAACCACGTGATTGTCATGGAAACCGCGTTGGTCTCAGGAGAGAGGTGACAAGGGAGGGTGACATTTTCACCTCTTCCACCCTGAACCCTGTCTTTACTGACGACTAGTTTAAAGTCACCTGTTGGAGTTAATAAAGTAATTAATGACTTATGAAACTATTAGTGTTCAAACATATTGACTATTAACCTCTTAAGCCTCTTAAGCATACATTGTTGTACTGCGTCAGACACACACACACACACACACACACACACACACACACACACACACACACACACACACACACACACACACACACACACACACACTGTATGACTATACTTATGAGGACATCGACATTTTTAGGATAGTACTATAATAAATTATTATAATTTATGAATGCCATTTGTTCATTTTAACCCTAAGCCTTAAGCCGAAAAAAGGCTGATCTACAAGCGCTGTGAGCTTGTAGATCTGCTATTTTTTGGCATCACACCACTGGCATGCAACTAAGTATAAATTAAGCATCGCTCCAAGAGAGAGAGAGAGAGAGTTGGAGAGTTTAGCTCAGGTTCATTCACATTTGCAGGTTATTTGCGGTGCAGCTGAAAAGGAAGGTAAAGAAGTGTAAAGAGAACTGGACAATGATAGTTATGGGTGGGGGTCTCCTGTGTAAATGACACGGGGGGCTAGGAATGGTCCACAAATGTTCTTTTCATTCCATTACCCAGTAATGATCAGACTTACTAGTATTACACTTTTCAGCAGTCATTATTTAGGCTACATCACATCAGAAAAAAAAAATTGGGCTTAAAAAATACCCTTAAATATCATGTGAAACTGTACGTCACATGGTCTCTCTAAAAACAGTCTGAAAGAGGCGGGACTTATCACAGATTGATTGGTTCGCCTCTTGCTCCAAACAGTCCAAACAGTCCAGAAAAATTAGGAAGTGACCTCAACATAATTTGTCTCGTATTTGTAAATCTGTGTATATAAAATATATATACCCCCCAAAATCTCTTAGTTACACATTTTTTTTTCATGTGAAGTAGTTTGTTTATGCTTATTTATTGAAATTCTAAAAATCACTATAGTGATTTTCATGCTGGATGGGGGGAGGGGGGGGGGGGGGGGGGCGGGGTTGAGCAGAAATTGTGGCCGGGTTCAGGGCATGTCAGAGCGGGACACAGAGGCTTGCTGACCGCGGAGAAATGGTCATGGAGATTATAATAAACGCACTGTGGGACTTCCGCAGTGTGTTCCTATGTCAGTCTCGCTCTGATTGATATTACGATAAATAAATATAAAATAATGAATTGTTTGTTTAGCAACACGCTGTGGCAGTCACGCGATGCGTGTGTAGGCCTATGTCCATTTATTCCTGGCCAGCAAGAGCCATGTCCCCGCTTTGAGACGCTAAGGGACCTCGCCATAAGTTCATGCTGACATCCAGAGGGGAGTTCATAGGAACAGTGAATACAGTCGATAAGAGTATGATAAGAGCCTGATTTACCTTTTTTGGGTGTCATAGGGTCTTTAAGTGCCATGTTTGTCAGAGTAAAACAAATTGTCTAAAAGAAAATGTGAATAAAAACGTGTGTGTGTGTGTGTGTGTGTGTGTGTGTGTGTGTGTGTGTGTGTGTGTGTGTGTGTGTGTGTGTGTGTGTGTGTGTGTGTGTGTGTGTGTGTGTGTGTGTGTGTGTGTGTGCGTGTGAAGAACGGAAGAACATTCCGTTTCATAAGAAACATGAAGCAGCATGAAGGAGCATGAAAGAATCTCCATGCACCCACACTATGTGTAGGAAGTCACATTCACACTACCTAACTGTCTCTCTTACACAAGTATTTGTTTAATCTTTCAAGTATTTTGTCAAATTCAAAGCAGATGACATCAGAAATAGAAATAGAATCAATATTATTCAAACACAATTTATACCGTTCAGGCTTGTTTTTTTCTTTACATTTCAACAAAGTCTGTCTTGTATGTGTGTGAATTATAATTAAGCTACAACATGTTGTATGTATTATTATATTTATTGAAGTGTGAAGCACATCTCTCCCTCCACTCCATAACACGGTTCATCTATCAGAAAGTAAGAAACAGTGTTGTGACGTATGGTTTCGTGACTTACCTTGAAGTGTGGACTCTGAAGTCTGGACACTGAAGAAGTCTTGAAGTCTGGACAGTGCCATGTCTGTCCCTATATAAAGAAAAATAGTTCAGAACATTATTTTAGCTATAAATAATATCATCATTATGTGTAGTCTTTCAATTGAAAAGTACAAGTTACTTAAAATCCAAACAGACCTTAGTGTGTGTTGCTGACTCCTCTAGACGACAGACACAGACCTTTGCATGCGTTACTGACTCCTCTAGACGACAGACACAGACCTTTGCGTGTGTTACTGACTCCTCTAGACCACAGACACAGACCTTTGCGTGTGTTACTGACTCCTCTAGACGACAGACCCAGACCTTTGCGTGTGTTACTGACTCCTCTAGACGACTGCCAAAGTGGAAGTGAAATTATTCATGTCAGAACTTCCCAGACACTGAGGGTTGGCTTATTGCCCAGAATGTAATGACAAACCTTTGCCAGTTAATACATGCAGGGAGGACTATAATAATGATCCATATGATTGTCTGTCTGTGCGCACGCGCTCGCGCGCGCGCACACTCACGCACGCACGCACGCACGCACGCACGCACACACAAACACACACACAAACACGCACACCACACACGTGAGGTAAAGGGCTCACAGGGTGACACTTTTCTTTTTTTATTGATTGATTTATTTATAACATTTATTTACAAAACAGAAAAATGCACATTTAGGTCAAAAGGATAACACAATAATGCCTGAGGGCTTGTTTCAATTGCAGTCCCATAAATACAGTTAAAAACAATAAAATACATAGAAATTAGTTTAAAAATCAGGACCATGTGGTATTTAGAAAACTCTTTATGGAAGACTTAAAGCTAGTAGTATTCCTAATCAATGTTGTGACCGTAGGCAACCCAATACCGCCTTTCCAATACCGCTTTTAACTTTACATGGCACAGAATTGGTGGCGCTGCCCCTAGTAGGGTATCTATTCGCATCACAAACCCTAGAAACGTATTTGCATAATTTTTTACAATCCTATGGACGAGATACATTTTCATAAACAACACTCTCTGCTCCACTGTAAGCCAACCAAGGCTACTGAAATGAGTCTGGAGGAGAAGAGTTCTGGGGCGGACCTTGTGGATCAACTAGTTTATTTTGGAAGGTCTGCAATTTATTTTTTAGTAAGCTTTTGTGCATCACCCGCCCAAAGAATACAATGATTCGTCTTAGTTCTACTGGATCTCTTCTCCAGTCTCCACTAGTCCCTCTCTAACATTTTAGTCTAGTTTGTATTTGTTGACATAATTGTCAGTATATTTAGTCTTAAATGATGAGTTTTAGTAACTGTAAAGTACATGTACTCAAGTACTGTACTGTACTGTACTTTACTGGAGTATTTCCAATTCTCAATACTTTTACTTCTACTCTACTGACATCTCAGAGACAAATATTGTACTTTTACTCCACTACATTTATTTGAAAACTTTAGTTACTAGTTACTTTGTAGATTTTGATGATTATTACAAAACATACATTAACCACTTCAGCCCTATACTTTGGCTATTCGAAAATAGCAGATCTACAAGCTCACAATGCAATGCAACACATTGTGCGCTTGTATATCTGCTATTTTCAAAGATTTGTATACATGAAAACTTGTGAAATGGGACATTCTGCATGCTGAGTACTTTTACTTTTGGTACTTTAAGTACTTTTAACCTAGTTGTATCCCATACCTGAATGCGCTTACAGTAGATATTGTGTACAGATAGGTGGTAAAAGGAAAGACCCTCGGCCTAAACCGTCACACAAAATATCCACTTCTAATCCACTGTAAATCTTACAGAATACTCTGCAGTAAGGTGTAAATCTTACAGACTACTCAGCAGTAAGGTGTAGTAGATCTTACAGTCTACTCAGCAGTAAGGTATCTTTCGTTCAATTTCGACCCCTCTGTCACGTGGTACTATTTTTTGTGTCATATATTTTGTGCGTGAGTAGGCTGCCGCGGCGCAGTGATTCTGGACACAAACATTAGTACCATGTGACAGAGGGGTCGAAATTGAACGAAACCTGCTCTATATGGTAGAAATAGGTCAACAATACAAATGACGCTAGTTTTTTAAATGTATTTATTTTTTATGAGCGGCCCCCACCAAATCTACTAATCTACCGGAACTACTTCATATTTATCAGAACCGGACCATAACTCTGACCATGGGACTCGGGCAATCAATTAATACCTTTGCAACCACTACATTAATGGTAAGTATTTCCTACAGAAAATACTAAAAAAATCTGAACTAACCCTTTAAGGAGTCTTTTTCTGCCAATTTTCCACTACCGTGTGCTTGGGAGTTAAATCTATTGATTTATGACATGCAGTCTGTCATAAATCAAATAATCACCAGCAAACAAAGTCGATAGATAGACGTACTCTAACTACTTTAGGCCTATGCATGACCTTTTGGAGTTTTTGTTTGTAATTGTATGTTGATTATCCACAGGTTGCTGGTGGGCAGAAACCAATAATTGGTTTCTATTGTATATCCTCTGCCTTTTATGTTCTTTTTGTCGCAGGGAAAATAATAGCCGATCTACAAGCTCAATGCATAAGCTTGTAGATGGGCTATTTTTTGCCACTTTTGAAACATGTTTTGACAAAAATGTAAAGTGAAAGTCTGTCTATGGGTTTTATACCAATGAATAAGTATTAAGAGCTTATGACTAAATAATAACTACATTGGATCCATTGGAACACAGGTTATTTTTCCATTTCCTGACGGTTTCCACCCGACAGTGATGACATATTCAAATTGAAATGATTTTTATGCAGGTTCTAACTGTGACCCACAGTCTGAGGTAATGATGCCATCTACTGGTGAGCCTGACACACTGCAGATATACCAACATTCTCCTTTAATATCAGCGATGTTTGTAAACATTGTCAAAGCTCTGTGTACAAATATATGAATAAATATGATTATGAAGCTGCTACATGTTAATTCATTGTTTTAATGAAGATTACAGTCTTCTGACTTCCTCTAAAGCACAAGAATACCCACAGAGCAGTTAATTGCATAGTTTAGACTTAGAGCAGTGGTTCTCAACCTTTTCAGGCCGCGACCCCCAAAAAGAATCATCATTATTTAAACTGGGGACCCCCCACCCAGACAAGCACTTTGAATTGTAGCAGTTGAGGCATTACATTTAGTCTGACATGGTTCCACAGATAAAGATTGTGAAAATAGCTGATCTACATGCAAGCTCACAACGCCTTGCAACGCGAGGCGGTGTGAGGTTGTAGATCTGCTATTTTCACAACCTTTGCCTCCTTCTGGTCTTTTTTTCATTTTTCACTGTCATGTGGTAGGCCTACTGGGGACCCCCCCAAACTCATGTGGCGACCCCCCTGGGGGTCCTGACCCACATGTTGAGAACCACTGGTTTACAGCATACTGTCTAGATGTGTAAAATGCATAGGCTACTGTTTAACAAAATCTCTGCTCGATAGTTCTTAAAGGATGTTCACAGATCCCCAGAAATCAATGCCCTCCTGTAAGCATGAATATTGAGCTGAAAATTATAGCATATCAACCCCCCCCCCCCCCCCCCACCCCCCCTACAATACTTTGACAACTTTAGTTTCATTGCAGATTTAGATCATTAATACAAAACATGCATTAACCACTTAAGCCCTATTTTATGCTTTGGCTTATTGTGCAATGGGCCAATCATAATGCATACTTTTATTTTGGTAACTATTTGATTTATGCTATTACTGTTGTGCTTTTACTCAATTGAATTGTTTTACTTTTTATATAGGGCTAGTGCCACTATGCTTTTAAAGTAAAAAAAACACTGTTGTTCCACCACTGTTGTTTGTGCTGATCTGTCCAAAAGATTATAAAGAAGATATAAAGAAAATAAACGCTTATTGAAATCACTCCCTCATAAAGATCCGGTAATGTTAAAACTGGATTATCAAAGGTTGTTTTTTTGACAACATCTGTATTCATCAACCAACCAACCAACCAACCAACCAACCAACCAACCAACCAACCAACCAACCAATCAATCAATCAATCTTTATTGTCAAATCACATTTACAAGTAAAAGTGGGTGAAATTCTTATTTCTGCAGGCTCATCAATGTAGCAGTTAAAATGGAAGTAAAGAATTAGATAGAGTTACATCATAAGAATAAAGTTTATTGTGAAATCCAACAGCAGGAAGAGCAAACACTCTCTACTGCACCCTGAATAGAAATAAAAACATTTTCTATAACAAACACAGTTCAGTTTGAGTAACAGTGACAGGCTTATAGCTCTTATCCAGACCAGCTGTCTGATGGTCTTATAGCTCTTATCCAGCTGTCTGAGGGTCTTATAGCTCTTATCCAGCTGTCTGACGGTTGCTACAGTGGATGCTGCTCTTGCTCCTGATATCTGTGCAGTGCTTTATGTTTTGTTTGTTTACGAAGCCTAAAAGTCAAACAGCACTGTCATTTTTATTTATTATGTTCCAAATTTTCGATGCCAAAAAAACACAATTAAATCGTTAATCACAGTTATATGTGTATGACAATTAATCGTCACGTTATTGTATCGTCGTGACAGTCCTGATTATTATAGCTGGGGCGATGGATGTCCCTGATGATACTCTCTGCTTATCTTTATATGCCACAATTGATCACCCGTCTAGGAGGAGGGGGATCCACGGACGTAGTGGAGGTGGAGGGGGTAGCAGGTGGAGTCGGGGTCTCAGTGGAGGTGGAGGGGGTAGCAGGTGGAGTCGGGGTCTCAGTGGAGGTGGAGGGGGTAGCAGGTGGAGTCGGGGTCTCAGAGGTGGGGGTATCAGCAGTCACAGCAGTGGTCAGGTCATCCGTAGTGCGTCGTTCTGTGTCAGCAGGGAGAGCAGATGATTTCAAAGACATGGATTGACGTGCAATATGGAGGCTGTGACACTCTCACACACTGTGGTATTACAGTGTAGTGTTTCAGAGACACTCTAACACACTGTGGTATTATAGTGTAGTGTTTTTCAGAGACACTCTCACACACTGTGGTATTATAGTGTAGTGTTTCAGAGACACTCTAACACACTGTGGTATTATAGTGTAGTGTTTTTCAGAGACACTCTCACACACTGTGGTATTATAGTGTAGTGTTTCAGAGACACTCTAACACACTGTGGTATTATAGTGTAGTGTTTTTCAGAGACACTCTCACACACTGTGGTATTATAGTGTAGTGTTTCAGAGACACTCTCACACACTGTGGTATTATAGTGTAGTGTTTTTCAGAGACACTCTAACACACAGTGGTATTATAGTGTAGTGTTTTTCAGAGACACTCTCACACACTGTGGTATTATAGTGTAGTGTTTCAGAGACACTCTGACACACTGTGGTATTATAGTGTAGTGTTTTTCAGAGACACTCTCACACACTGTGGTATTATAGTGTAGTGTTTTTCAGAGACACTCTGACACACTGTGGTATTATAGTGTAGTGTTTTTCAGAGACACTCTGACACACTGTGGTATTATAGTGTAGTGTTTTTCAGAGACACTCTCACACACTGTGGTATTATAGTGTAGTGTTTTTCAGAGACACTCTGACACACTGTGGTATTATAGTGTAGTGTTTTTCAGAGACACTCTGACACACTGTGGTATTATAGTGTAGTGTTTTTCAGAGACACTCTCACACACTGTGGTATTATAGTGTAGTGTTTTTCAGAGACACTCTCACACACTGTGGTATTATAGTGTAGTGTTTCAGAGACACTCTCACACACTGTGGTATTATATTGTAGTGTTCTCACCTCCGTAGCACAGGAATCCCTTCAGACTCGTACAGTCTTCTGCTTCCAGGTTCCCACCAGCCTTCATGGTCATGCAGCGTTCTGGACCAGCCATGATGATGGTCTCGTTCAGAGGAGGAAACGGTTCTCCATTGGACCATGACCATCCCAGGGGTCCACATCTCAGGCCAGTCCAGCAAATAAACCCTATTCTACACACCTTGCCAAAGGCCTCCTCCTCCTTCCTGTTAGTGATGCTTGCTAGGTCTCCTCCCTGTTCACCACAAGCTTTAATGGCGTCTTCATGGTTCCCTCGTCCATTGTTGTAGGATAGGAGGATGTATTGCTTCATTGTTGCTCCGTTCTCATGGGTAACTTCAAGTGAATGTGAGACAAGTTGCTGTCAATTACTTTTCACAATCTTTGCCTCTTTCTCGTCTTTTTCATTCATTGTTTTAAATTAATTTTTCACTGTCATCTGGGGACCCCCCAGAATCATGTGGCGGCCCCCCTGGGGGTCCCGACCCACATGTTGAGAACCACTGGTTTACAACATACTGTCTAGATGTGTAAAATTCATATTGTTTAACAAAATCTCTGCCTGACAGTTCTTAAAGGTAGGGTAAGGGATTTACTTTCGTTAAAAGCCAGTTCGGAACTGGGAAAGAAAAGGGAAATAATTAGGGATGTTCGATATTGACTTTTTTGACGATATTCCGATATTCCGATATTGTCCAAATCCTAATGTCCAGTACCGATATCATCCGATACCGATATATGCTGGCTTTTTCACAAAAGTCAACTAATTGTCAGGTAACAACATCACATATATAATAAAATAAAATATATGTGGGCTTTTTCACCAAAAATCAACTGATTTTCAGGTATTAACATCACATATCGAATCAAATAAAATAGCTATAATATCAATATAATATCTAATCAAATTCAGTAATGTTGTTAGGTTTTCAATAAAGTGAGTCCCGGGACTCACTAGGTGGTCATTTGAATGAGTCCCACTAATCCTAGATTAGATGTTGGCCTATTTGACAGTACAGAAGCATAATTGCCTTGATGCATATAACATTAACGAGCGTCAATGAGCATCAGCTGGACACAGACTACACACACCTGCCCTCTGCAGTGCTCTAATTTGAAAGGGACTGGAGTCTGTCTCATTTCTCTCCAAAAGCCCTTGAATATGATGGAATATGATTAAGGATTACTGTGATTATGGTAATCTGATCTCACATTTCATATCACACACACCATACAGTAAGAACTTCTGTAACTTGTAAAAAAAAAGAAGAAAGAAAACACGATGCAGATACCGATATTTTCCGATATTAAATTGCTATGCTAATCTGCCGATAATATTGGACATTCCTAGTATTTATGTAGCTGATGCATTCAGATTTCAGATGTCATTGTAAGGAGAAAATGTTATTTTAAAACATTTTTCATACAATCTTTTTTACACACACACACACACACACACACACACACACACACACACACACACACACACACACACACACACACACACACACACACACACACACACACATACACTTCAGAATAGAACAAGGAGGGTTCATACCATTTTGACACACATAGTGTAACTGATGTTCACAGGGTTGTGTATCCCAGAACCATCCATTATCAAACACACATGGGTCAGCATTATTAACACGACACTGATCAGCATCATCATGAAAGTTCATGTAAAAGTAGTCCTCTCCATTGGACCACTGCCAGGCTTTCCCTGGGTTTCTGTGGAGGCCGATCCATACTGGACGTGTGGCGTGCTGCAGGGCTGCTTTGGACCGACTCCAGTCCGTCTCGGTGTGGATGACACACAGACCTGATCATAGTGGTGGGAAAAGTACCCACATTTTTTACTTAAGTAAAAGTGTCAATACTGCCATGTAGAAATACAGAATTCAAAATGTATACCTTGAGTAAAAGTACAAAAGTATTGGCATCAAAATGTACTTGAGGTAACAAGAGTAGAAAGTGCTCATTATGCAGAATGTCCCATTTCACAAGTTTTCTAATGTATAAATGTGTTTTGAAAATAGCAGATCTACAAGCTCACAATGCGTCGCATCGCGACGCATTGTGAGCTTGTAGATCGGCTATTTTCATTTGGCCAAAAATATATATAAGTGGTTAATTACTAGTATCTATTACTCAGTACTTGAGTGCATGTACTTAGTTACATTACATCACACAGACCTGAGTAGTGAGTTTCACACCATGTTTTAGCCTCTGTCCAGGTTTTCCTCTCATCCACCAGGGTGTACGTCTTGTCTGGATACAGCACTGTTTGTTTTTGTTTTTTTAAATCAATTGAGATTGACATAAAAACATAGAAATGTGTTATTATTCATCATGGGATCTGAAATTCACGTAGCCTAGTATTCTAGAATCTAGTTTGTTCAATTATTAGTAATTTTAGTCTCTCTCTTTCCCTCAACTTGTCATCTTCCAAAAAACAACAACATGGAAATTAACTGTTTTTGTGTAACTGTTTTAAAAAAAAATACTTGTAGAAGATAAATAAATAAAAACATGTTTTCCTACTTTTCAGGATTCAAAAGTATCAAAAATAGCAGATCTCGTGGAGCTTGTAGATCTGCTACTTTGTAGGTCATGAATAAACTAAAAATAGTCAAAGAAATTCCCTAAATTTGAAAACAAATGTTTAAAAAGTAGTGAAAATAGCTGATCTACAAGCTCGCAACGCATCGCTTCGCGCCGCGTTGCGAGCTTGTAGATAAAGTTTGGGTCCCGTTGGGCAAGCATCTGATTTCTCTTCTGGGTCTTGAGCTAAAAGGTTTGGAAACCACTGATGTAGATAATATTAACAACAATAATAATAATAGTAATAATAATAATAAGATATTGGCCTACTCACCTCCATCCTCCTGTAGCTGTGTGTGATTCTCCAACATGAGGGAAGGCTGGCAAAATGCTAAAGGAGAAACGTTACCAGGTCCTGGTCAGTGCACCGCATTAATTACTGAAAATAATATTGATAACATTGATGTCGGGCAGAAACCTCTTATCTCCACATTCTAACTTTTTGTGTTTTTTTTAATTTTTTTTATTCAAATCCTGAAAAGTAAAAATGTTTAACATAATGGTTTCCACCCGAAAGAGACGATATACATGAATGTAGTTTCCCAAGAATATGGTGTCATGAGTTATTTCCCCCCCATTCATTCCCCCTATCGTCACTGTCAGGTGGAAACCTTGTATGTCCAATAATTCATGGAAAACATACAGTAAGGAGGGTATATTCTGATCTAGTGTGTTTTACATCCTGAGGTATAAACTGGACTAGACCAGAATATCATTTTGGATTTAAACACCTGTTTAGTATGAGTCTTCTCAGTTCTATGCACACAACAACCAACACACACACACACACACACACACACACACATACACGCACACGCACACGCACGCACGCACGCACACACACACACACACACACACACACACACACACACACACACACACACACACACACACACACACACACACACACACACACACACACACACACACACACACACACACACAGCCACTTACCCAGCAGCAACAGTAATGTGGTCAACATCATCATCATCATGGCAGCTGAACACATGGAACAGAATAAGGACCGCTGTCACTCCATATAGAGAATAATACAACATTACATTATGTTTACTGTATTATGGAAAGTAATTAAGTACATTACCAGTACAGTAAGTACAGTAATCAAATACTGCACTTAGGTACAATTTTGCGGTTACTTTTACTTTGCTTCAGTATATTGTTTTACAGTTTAAACTCCTAGTCATCTCAAAGGAAAATATGGTACTTTTATATCCGTTATTTTCATGCCAGTTAGCCAGCACCTTTGTACTTTTACTCAGACAAATAATTTAATGCAGGATTTTTACTTTACATTGTGGTATTGCTGCGTTTACTTAACTAAAAGATTTTAAAAAGCAACTATATGACATGATAAGTGACGTGTAATATAAGATAAGTAATTATCTTACATCCAGATATTAATATCCAAGTTGGTTCAAGTCTGTCCTGAATGAACATGTTTGACCAGAGCAGTAAATCATGAACCTACCAGATGATAGAAGCTTCTGGTCCTTCCAGTCTGGACTGAGAACAGATGTAAACACAGCGTACATATATGAACATGTTGTCTCTGTCATCTAATATCTAATAATGGACTCCTCCCAGAATGTGTGTGTGTGAGTGAGTGTGTGAGTGTGTGTGTGTGTGTGTGTGTGTGTGTGTGTGTGTGTGTGTGTGTGTGTGTGTGTGTGGGGGGGGGGCACACGTCTCTCTCTCTCGCTCTTCTACACACACACACACACACACACACACCTTTCTTACATCTAACACTATACCCTAACCGTAACCTTATAACTTTACCTAAACCCTAACTTTAACTATGACTAAGTAAAAAACAGACCTTATAGTTTAACCTCCAAAACAAGGGTTAATGTGTCCTTTTATTTTAGTTGCACACCCTTTAGAATGTTAACATTGGGATGGCCTTAGCACTATTCTGTACCTCCTTCCCTGTAATAGCTACATAAACTGTACATAAACTATTAGTATTAATAGGACCTGGTGAGACGAAGGAGGGGCCCAGACAGGAGGCCATCCACAGAGCCTAGTCCAGGGGTGTCGAGCTCATTTTGGGGTCCGGACCACATTGGTCAAATGGTGACTTGATGTGGGCCGCAACCAATTGCGGACGCGCATGTGCGCTCACACGCACTCAGTTATACAGCATTGTTTTTCAGTCTGTTGTCTCAGTCACTGCTACTAACTACAGTATATCACCTTTAAAAACATGTTATTATGAAGAAGAATAGCTACTTTAAGTACATTAAAAACAAAATGCAATTTGTAAGGAGCATTCAATCCGGGAACGCATACTGTGTCATTTTAGATTATATATATATAATATATAATATTGACATACAAAAGTTAGAGAACCATATATTATAGCAACATAAGTGTTTCAGAAAACTGTCTGACTGAAGACATTTGCAAAGACAAATTTCCATGATTTTTCAAAAATAGCAGATCTACAAGCTCATAGTGCGGCCCTCAGTGCCGCACTATGAGCTTGACACCACTGGCCTAGTCCCTCCACGTTCCAGAACCTCCCCCGGTCCCGGCAGAGTAGTTCCGGAGAAGCGGACTGAGTGGCCCTGTATTTCCCTAAGAGGACTGACCGTGGGTAGCTACTGGGACGTAAGTCGGGGCTTGATCAACCCCGGCTGGGTCACCTGGGCGAGGGTGAGACACAAAACACCCGATGACCCCAGGCTACAACACTGATGATACGTCCCAGGTTCATCCACTTGATGTTTTTTATTTATGCACAATGACTAGTCATTCTGAAAAAAATCACTGTGACATATAGACAGTTTTATGCCAACCTAAACCAGAATGCTAGAATGATTAAGTACAAAATTTCATTCATTTTACTCTTTGAACTAAATCAATAAATATGCGTTAACTAAATAATTTCACCCTGAATGTTTAATGTGTCTCTTTTATATTAATAATAAAACACAGAAAGAAATACTAATGTATGACCCATGTAAGAAAGAAGTGTGTGTGTGTGTGTGTGTGTGTGTGTGTGTGTGTGTGTGTGTGTGTGTGTGTGTGTGTGTGTGTGTGTGTGTGTGTGTGTGTGTGTGTGTGTGTGTGTGTGTGTGTGTGTGTGTGTGTGTGTGTGTGTGTGTGTGTGTGTGTGTCTGTGTGTGTGTGTGTGTGTGTGTGTCTGTGTGTGTGAGTGTGTGTGAGAGAGAGAGAGGTCAAAGTGTACATTATTATGTTTGGTTGAAGGATTTGTTTATATGATTCTGATACACAGTGGTGACATACTTTAATTATTAGAGAATTTTGCATGTTATATAACAGACAAACAGTACAGTGTGTCATCATAAGGAGAAATGCTCTTCCAGTCCTCCTACTGTACGAGTTACAACCACATCCAAATTAATTTCTAATACAGAACTCATATAAACCTTTATTGATCCCCAGAGGGAAATTCAACAGCAGCAACCAGGGTGAAACACAAGAGAGGTACAGTTTGTCATGTTGGTTAATGATTCCCTTCCCATGTAAGATTATAGCTTAATATGGAAATGTTGCCTGTTCTGATGTTTACAAACCCCAGGACAAAGGGACCAAAGAACTGTGCTGTGTTCTTGATATCTATCTATGCAATCACTCAGCATAATGATGGCATGAATTAAAGCAAAATAAAATGTCACGACTGAAAGTGAAAATATGTGGGCCTAATATGTCCTAATATGCCTAATATGTCCAAGTCCTAATGTGTGACACTAGCACTGTTTCCTAAACAATTAACACAATATGTAAAATTATGATATTTTAGGAATGTTGTTCCTGCTGTTCTACATACTGCCAAGATTGAATGGAAGATGCTTCTGAACATATTGCTAGTTGGATCAATTCAAATGCTCTAATCTTAAAATAATAACCAAAAGATATTGACGCAATGAGAGCCAAGGAAGAAATGCCACCGTACATTTTTCAAATCGGCCTCATGGTGGCGCTATAACAGGCAGATTCATATTTTGCCCTATTGCTCTTGAACCGTAGGTCATACAATCAAAAATATTTTCCCCTTTGGATTCCTTGGATTACCTGGCCTGGCGGAGACCTTAGCTCTGGTCGATAACGTTAGACTCCTTCTAATCTATCACTATGGACCAGAGCTAGGTTTCTTGGCTTCCTTTATACAACATTTAAAATCTTTTTTTTTTTTGTTGATTAATATTATTCCATTTCTTTCTAGATTTGCGTTTGTGTTTGCTAAAGAAACGTGACACCTCCCACTGACACACACACACACACGCCTAGTTTGACCCGATATATAACTCTATGGTTTGACCCTATGATTTTTACTGATGAGTGATGTGAGCATCACCGATATGTTAACCCTTGTGGCGTGGAATAGCAATAACAAAACAAAAAACAAAAAACACACAGCTAGCTAGATAGCCTACCTACAGTAGCCTAATCATGAAACATTGAACTATCAGTGGCCATAGTGCACTCTGATGCTGGCCAGCCAATCATGTTTAATCTTATCATCCATGTCCATGATATAAGTCTACAGCTCATACTATAGTGATTATTATTCTATCAATCACTTTTTCGATTAATTGAATAATAGAGAATTGTGCTTGTTGTTGTTGTGATGGTGTTTTTTATGCATCAACAAATCAACTGGAACATTTTTATTCATTTTATAATCAAGTAAATCAATTAACCACTTAAACCCTATTTTATGCTATAGTTTTAGGCTACAAACAGTGTGACATGTTGTGAGCTTGTAGATCTGTACCCCCCCCCCCCCCCCCGCCACTATAAAATCAATTATAGCCTCTTTTTGTTTTAATAATCAGTTAAATTCATTCTTTCAATTAATTGTTCCTCCCCTTTAGTTGCTGCTTGAAAAATACTTGCAGGTCTCTTCAATGACTAATACAGTTCACACACAGTGTTTCTCCTTCATTCATTCACTAGCAGCTAGTAGTAGGTTTCCAAATTCTAAAACTGGACAATTTTATTTTGTTTATTGTATCTTAACTTCTCCCACTTTCCACGCCATTTTTCAGTCTGACTAGTTTGACGCGTAGTAACGTCAGTCTGTAGTTCTATGCTTCTTGTCGAGCAAGCAACTCTTGTTGTGGTGGTGTCTTCTATCTCTAACTTGTCTGTCGCTCTAATTTAGCAATGGTACGACAGCAATGGTTGTCGGATGCAATAGCAAGTGTTCAGACGTTGGAGTTAAAATATGAGTGAAGCCTGAAAGATGGCGAACAGAACTACGTCATCCTGGGCGAGTCTCCGCCCTAAGCCTGTTCCCTATACTATTACGGCAGAAAAGCCCACAAAATATCTTAAAATAAAATACATTTAATCTAAAAAGTAACTAGTAACTGTCAATGTTGTTGTGGGCTGCTGCCTTATTTATTTACAGTGACCAAACAAGATGGCGACTGGAACTACTGTACATCATTCTGGGCGCGACTCTGCCCTAAGCCTGTTCCCTATCACTTTCAAGATTTTTCAAAAATGTTTAAAACATAGCAGATGTACAGTACAAGCTCGCAGTGAGCTTGTATATCTGCTATTTTTGAATAGCCAACGCAAAAATCTAAAATTACACAGGTGCTTTCCCGGTTTTAATGGCTTAAGTCCATGTTAAACTGTTGCGCCCTTTGTTCAGGGTTGACTCAGGGTGGTCTCAAAAACATAAAGGAAAACCGTCAAAAAAAGACTGTCTCTCTACAAAAACTATGAAGACTCTTTAGACAGAGACTAAGAAAATATTTTCTTAGTCTCTGTCTAAGGAGTCTTCCTTAAGGAGTCTTTTTCTGCCAATTTTCCACTACTGTGTGCTTAGGAGTTAAAACTGTTTTACAACATGCAGTCTGTCATAAATCAAATAATCACCAGCAAACAAAGTCATAGATAGACGTAACTACTTTAGGCCTATGCATGACCTTTTGGAGTTTTTGTTTGTAATTGTATGTTGATTATCCACAGGTTGCTGGTGGGCAGAAACCAATAACTGGTTTCTATTGTATTTCCTCTGCCTTTTATGTTCTTTTTGTCGCACAAAAGCAGGGACAATAATAGCCGATCTACAAGCTCAACGCATGAGCTTGTAGATGGGCTATTTTCACCACTTTTGAAACATGTTTTGACAAAAATGTAAAGTGAAAGTCTGTCTATGGGTTTTATACCAATGAGTAAGTATTAAGAGCTTATGACTAAATAATAACTACATTGGATCCATTGGAACACAGGTTATTTTTCCATTTCCTGACAGTTTCCACCCGACAGTGATGATATATTAAAATTTTAATGATTGTTCATGCAGGTTCTAACTGTGACCCACAGTCTGAGGTAATGATGTCATCTACTGGTGAGCCTGACACACTGCAGATATACCAACATTCTCCTTTAATATCAGTGATGTTTGTAAACACTGTCAAAGCTCTGTGTACAAATATATGAATAAATATGATTATGAAGCAGCTACATGTTAATGTCTTCTGACTTCCTCTAAAGCACAATAATACCCACATAGCAGTTAATTGCATAGTTTACTTTACAATACTGTCTAGATGTGTAAAATGCACAGGCTACTGTTTAACAAAATCTCTGCTTGATAGTTCTTAAAGGACGTTCACAGATCCCCAGAAATCAATGCCCTCCTGTGAGCGTGAATATTGAGCTGAAAAGTATAGCACATCAAACTGGCTTATCAAAGGTTGTTTTTTTGACAACATCTGTATTCATCAACCAACCAACCAACCAACCAACCAACCAACCAACCAACCAACCAACCAACCAACCAATAAATCAATCAATCAATCTTTATTGTCAAATCACATTTACAAGTAAAAGTGGGTGAATTTCTTATTTCTGCAGGCTCATCAATGTATCCGTTATAATGGAAGTAAAGAATTAGATAGAATTACATCATAAGAATAAAGTTTATTGTGAAATCCAACAGCAGGAAGAGCAAACACTCTCTACTGCACCCTGAATAGAAATAAAAACATTTCTATAACAAACACAGTTCAGTTTGAGTAACAGTGACAGGCTTATAGCTCTTATCCAGACCAGCTGTCTGATGGTCTTCTAGCTCTTATCCAGCTGTCTGTCTGATGGTCTTATAGCTCTTATCCAGACCAGCTGTCTGATGGTCTTAGAGCTCTTATCCAGCTGTCTGAGGGTTGCTACAGTGGATGCTGCTCTTGCTCCTGATATCTGTGCAGTGCTTTTTGTTTTGTTTGTTTACGAAGCCTAAAAGTCAAACAGCACTGTCATTTTTATTTATTATGTTCCAAATTTTCAATGCCAAAAAAACACAATTAAATCTTGTGTATGACAATTAATCGTCACGTTATTGTATCGTCGTGACAGTCCTGATTATTATAGCTGGGGCGATGGATGTCCCTGATGATACTCTCTGCTTATCTTTATATGCCACATTTGATCACCCGTCTAGGAGGAGGGGGATCCACGGACGTAGTGGAGGTGGAGGGTGTAGCAGGTGGAGTCGGGGTCTCAGTGGAGGTGGAGGGTGTAGCAGGTGGAGTCGGGGTCTCAGAGGTGGGGGTATCAGCAGTCACAGCAGTGGTCAGGTCATCCGTAGTGTGTCGTTCTGTGTCAGCAGGGAGAGCAGATGATTTCAAAGACATGGATTGACGTGCAATATGGAGGCTGTGACACTCTCACACACTGTGGTATTATAGTGTAGTGTTTTAGAGACACTCTCACACACTGTGGTATTATAGTGTAGTGTTTCAGAGACACTCTAACACACTGTGGTATTATAGTGGGGGTCATACCTATGTTCCCCGGACCTATGTTCCCCCACTAAGGTTATGGTTAGGGTTAGGTTTATGTTAGGTCCTATATTCCCCGCTCTCCTAGGAAAGCGGGGAACATAGAACCTGGGGAACATAGTACGGTCCCTTATAGTGTAGTGTTTTTCAGAGACACTCTGACACACTGTGGTATTATAGTGTAGTGTTTCAGAGACACTCTGACACACTGTGGTATTATAGTGTAGTGTTTAAGAGACACTCTGACACACTGTGGTATTATAGTGTAGTGTTTCAGAGACACTCTGACACACTGTGGTATTATAGTGTAGTGTTTAAGAGACACTCTGACACACTGTGGTATTATAGTGTAGTGTTTCAGAGACACTCTGACACACTGTGGTATTATAGTGTAGTGTTTTTCAGAGACACTCTAACACACTGTGGTATTATAGTGTAGTGTTTCAGAGACACACTGTGGTATTATAGTGTAGTGTTTCAGAGACACTCTGATACACTGTGGTATTATAGTGTAGTGTTTCAGAGACACACTGTGGTATTATAGTGTAGTGTTTCAGAGACACACTGTGGTATTATAGTGTAGTGTTTCAGAGACACACTGTGGTATTATAGTGTAGTGTTTCAGAGACACTCTGATACACTGTGGTATTATAGTGTAGTGTTTCAGAGACACACTGTGGTATTATAGTGTAGTGTTTCAGAGACACACTGTGGTATTATAGTGTAGTGTTTCAGAGACACACTGTGGTATTATAGTGTAGTGTTTCAGAGACACACTGTGGTATTATAGTGTAGTGTTTCAGAGACACACTGTGGTATTATAGTGTAGTGTTTCAGAGACACACTGTGGTATTATAGTATAGTGTTTCAGAGACACACTGTGGTATTATAGTGTAGTGTTTCAGAGACACACTGTGGTATTATAGTGTAGTGTTTCAGAGACACACTGTGGTATTATAGTATAGTGTTTCAGAGACACACTGTGGTATTATAGTGTAGTGTTTCAGAGACACACTGTGGTATTATAGTATAGTGTTTCAGAGACACACTGTGGTATTATAGTATAGTGTTTCAGAGACACACTGTGGTATTATATTGTAGTGTTTCAGAGACACACTGTGGTATTATAGTGTAGTGTTTCAGAGACACACTGTGGTATTATAGTGTAGTGTTTCAGAGACACACTGTGGTATTATAGTATAGTGTTTCAGAGACACACTGTGGTATTATAGTGTAGTGTTTCAGAGACACACTGTGGTATTATAGTGTAGTGTTTCAGAGACACACTGTGGTATTATAGTATAGTGTTTCAGAGACACACTGTGGTATTATAGTGTAGTGTTTCAGAGACACACTGTGGTATTATAGTATAGTGTTTCAGAGACACACTGTGGTATTATAGTGTAGTGTTTCAGAGACACACTGTGGTATTATAGTGTAGTGTTTCAGAGACACACTGTGGTATTATAGTGTAGTGTTTCAGAGACACACTGTGGTATTATAGTGTAGTGTTTCAGAGACACACTGTGGTATTATAGTGTAGTGTTTCAGAGACACACTGTGGTATTATAGTGTAGTGTTCTCACCTCCGTAGCACAGGAATCCCTTCAGACTCGTACAGTCTTCTGCTTCCAGGTTCCCGCCAGCCTTCATGGTCATGCAGCGTTCTGGACCAGCCATGACGATGGTCTCGTTCAGAGGAGGAAACGGTTCTCCACTGGACCATGACCATCCCAGGGGTCCAGTACATTTCAGGCCAGTCCAGCACATTGACCTTGGCGACCATTTACTACACACCTTGTCAAAGGCCTGCTGCTCCTCCTTGTTAGTGATGCTCGCTAGGTCTCCTCCCTGTTCACCACAAGCTTCAATGGCGTCTTTATGGTTCACTCGTCCCTTGGGGTTGGATGGGACGATGTATCGCTTCACTGTTGCTCCGTTGTCATGAGTAACTTAGAGTGAATGTGAGACAAGTTGCATTGGTGGAAGAAGTACTCAGATATTTTACGTAAAAGTGGCAATACCACAACATAAAAATACTCTGTTACAAGTAAAAGGCCTGTGTTCAAAATGTTACTTGAGTAAACGTACAAAAGTATTGGCATTACAATATACTTAAAGTACCAAAAGTAAAAGTACTAAAATGTTTGAAAATAGCAGATCTACAAGCTCACAAGTGAGTTTGAAAACCAAAAAAAAAAAAAGGGTATTTATTAGTATATAATATAGTAATATAATTAAATATTCAAATATGTTTGAAAATGGAATTAAGCCTGGATGGCTTAATTCCAGGCTTAAAAGAATTTAAATTAATATTTTCGGAAATCTCTATGGAAAGAATGAAGATTATTTAGAATAGAATAAGGAGGGTCATACCATTTTGACACACATAGTCCATCTTGTATTCACAGGGTCGTGAAATCCAAGAAAACCAACTATAAACACATAGGTTAGTATCATTAACAGGACACTGATCAACACCACCCTGCCAGTTCAGGTAAAAGTAGTCCTCTCCGTTGGACCACTGCCAGGCTTTCCCTGGGTTTCTGTGGAGGCCGATCCATACTGGCTCTGTGACGTGCTGCAGGGCTGCTTTGGACCGACTCCAGTCCGTCTCGGTGTGGATGACACACAGACCTGAGTAGTGGTGGAAAAAGTACCCACATTTTTTTTACTTAAGTAAAAGTATCAATACTGCAATGTAGAAATACTCTTACAAAAATAAAGACGGTTACAAGTAAAAGTCCGGAATTCAAGTAGTAAAAGTACAAAAGTATTTGCATCAAAATGTACTTAAAGGGCAAGACCACTTTGGTAGAGGTTTGGGTTGTGTAGTTACCTTGCCATGATGTAACTCCAAAGGTGGACAAGAAATGAAAAATAATTGCTCCATTAATTAGAAATTGATAATTCAAAATATTCTCCCCATTGACTTACATTGTACACTGAAACAGCTCTCAAAGTCACTCTTTTAGCCCATAAACGAACACAAACTAAGCTGATTCAGACAATATAGAACATCACCAAACCCAGTACTATGTTTATTTTTTTAATAAAAATGTCAACTTCCTGATGATTTTACTATTTGAAGATCCGGATCCGGATCCGCTGATCCAGTCCAGGTTTTCTTTCTAATAAAAATAGCTAAATCAACAGTAAGTTAACATTTTTATAAAAAAAAAAAACAGTACTGGGTTTGGTGATGTTCTATATTGTCTGAATCGACTTTGTTTACATTCATTTACATGCTAAAAGAGTGACTTTGAGAGCTGTTTCACCGTACAATGTAAGTCAATGGGGAGCATATTTTTAATTATCAATTTCTAATCAATGGAGCAATTATTTTTTATTTCTTGACCACCTTTGGAGTTACATCATGGCGAGGTAACTACACAACCCAAAGTTTTCATATAATTGTAGTGGAGTAAAAGTATAATATTTGCCTCTGAGATGTAGTGGAGTAGAAGTAAAAGTATTGAAAATTGGAAACACTCCATTAAAGTAAAAGTAGCTCAAAATTGTACTTAAGTACAGCACTTGAGTAAATGTACTTAGTTACTTTACACCACACAGACCTGAGTAGTGAGTTTCACACCATGTTTTAGCCTCTGTCCAGGTTTTCCTCTCATCCACCAGGGTGTAGGTCTTGTCTGGATACAGCACTAGGGAAGGGACCATATGTAAATTACGTGTCACGATTATTGGGGCAAAAATAATTGCGATTAACCCATCAAGACCGGGAACGCATCTGTGTAACCACTTTAACCATTATTTTATACTTTATTTAAAAATAGCAGATATACAAGCTCACGAGCTTGTAGATCTGCTATTTTTGAAAAATCTTGAACATTTGTGCAAATCTTTGAAAATATATAACATTTTTTACTCAAATCTTTGCTACTGGGGGGTCCCTGGAACAACATATTTTGAGATGGGGGTCAGTGGCCAAATGCATATAGTTTTGGGGGTCCTTGACATGAAAAAAGTTTGAGAAGCACTGATTATAGCAACATACATTTAAAAAAGAAAAAACTGTTAGGATTTAGAAGACATTTGTAGAATCCCCCAGAAGCAAAGATTTTAGTTACAAATGTTCGCTTTAAAAAATACATATTCAAAGATTTGCACATATTTTCAGGATTTAAAGCTCATAGCGTGGCACTCGGTGCCGCGCTATGAGCTTCTAGATCTAAAGCCAAATAAATCAAAAAATGACACAGATGACCCTCAACTTGTCATCTTCCAAAAAAACATGGAAATTCAGAAATGTAGCCTAACTGATGTTTATCAGAAAAGACTTGTAGAAGAGAGCAGACCAAGTCAGAAAGAAGAGAGAAATATATAAAAAACATATGAATATCATTCAATTACATCGTAATTGTCGGGTGGAAAAGTATCAAAAATAGTAGATATATTCACCTCCATCCTCCTGTGTATCATTCTCCAACATGAGGGAAGGCTGGCATGCTGAAGGAAAAATAGGCAAATCTTAGATTGCGTCATAAGAACTGTGTTTCAAAAATAAACAAACCAACCTCAGTGATTTTACTCATATGGATATGAAGCATCAACTAACTGACTGTGAAAAAGTACTCATTTATCCAAAGACTCAGACTTTTCCCCCCCTCCCAAACACAGACGTTATCAAATGTAACTCAATATTATAAAAGATACAGAGTCACATACCTGACAAAATGCCGGGATGGATTTGTTAATTTCTTTAACAGTTCTTATATGACGCGATCTAAGATTTACCTAAATCTAGGACTTAAACATCTGTTTAGTGTGTATGAATCATCTCAATTCTTTGCACAGTAACCAATATGACAATGAGACACACACACACACACACACACGCACACGCACACACACACACACACGCACACGCGCACGCGCACGCGCACGCGCACGCACACACACACACACACACACACACACACACACACACACACACACACACACACACACACACACACACACACACACACACACACACACACACACACACACTCTGTCACTTACCCAGCAGCAACAGTAATGGGGTCAACATCATCATCATCATGGCAGCTGAACACATGGAACAGAATAAGGACCGCTGTCACTCCAGATAGAGAATTATACAACATTACATTATGTTTACTGTGTTATGGAAAGAAATTAAGCGCAGTGGTGGAAAGTAATTAAGTACATTACCAGTACAGTAAGTACAGTACTAGGGTAAGTGATATTTTTTGGTATATTTCTGTTTTTGTTAAAAAGGTTAGTAAGTAATGATAGTAATCATTGCTACAGAGCGTTTGTTTGGTCACAGCGAACAGGTAGACAACATTTAAGCCAATCAGGAGAGCACTGAAAATATATTTTCTGGCCATAGTACATCAATTCAATGCAACATTTTTAAAGCAATTGTATGTTATATCGTTGCTGTCGGGCAGAAACTTCTTATCTCCATATTTTAACTTGTTGTATTTTTAAAAAAAATTATTAACACCCCTACTTGATCATACTACAGCGTCTCACAAGAACACCAAAAGTAACAGATCTACAAGCTCGAAACGCGACGCGAAGCGACATGTTTCGAGCTCGTAGATCTGCTACTTTTGATGCTTTTCAATTTGAATCCTGAAAAGTAACAGTTTTAGACATATGAGGTGTACACCTGACAGAGACGATATGATAATTATTATTGGATTATTAATATCCAAGTTGGTTCAAGTCTTGAATGAACATGTTTGACTAGAGCAGTAAATCATGAACCTACCAGATGATAGAAGCTTCTGGTCCTTCCAGTCTGGACTGAGAGCAGATGTAAACACAGCGTACTTTAATATGAACACGTTGTCTCCTCCCTCTGTCATCTAATACTGTACTCTCTCTCTCTCTCTCTCTCTCTCTCTCTCTCTCTCTCTCTCTCTCTCTCTCCCCCCTATTTCTCTCTCTCTCTCTCTCTCTCCCCTATTTCTCTCTCTCTCTCTCTCTCTCTCTCTCTCTCTCTCTCTCTCTCTCTCTCTCTCTCTCTCTCTCTCTCTTCTACACACACACACACACACACACACACACACACACACACACACACACACACACACACACACACACACACACACACACACACACACACACACACACACACACACACACACACACACACACACACGCACACGCAGACAAAGGGCTAAAAATTAACCTAGTAGTAACAGTAGTTTCCAAACTCTTTTCTTGGAACAACCCTTATATCTAATACTAAACCCTAACCGTCCGTAACCTTATAACTTTACCTAAACCCTATCCGCAAGTTTCCTAGGATACCTGTCGATTTGATCAGGTATCAGATATCAAATCGACAGTAAGTGATGCCCACCATGCCATAGGAAACTTGTGGATACCTTAACCTTAACCTTAACCTAAACCCTAACTTTAACTATGACAAAAACCAGACCTTATAGTTTAACCCCAAAAAACAGCGTTAATGTGTCCTTTTATTTTAGTTGGCACACACTTTAGAATGTTAATATACCTGTAATAGCTACATGTACATAAACTACTACTACTAGTATTACTACTACTACTATTACTACTACTACTGCTAATACTCATCCTCTTTTATCTAACTTAACCTGAATCTAACTCTTAACTCTAACCCTAACCTAAGCCTAAACCCTAACAGTCATTTTGCACAATGACTAGTCATATAACAAAATTCACTGTGACATATAGACAGTTTTTTGTTTCCCCCACAATTTGTTAACCCATTTTTCACCCAGTGCCAATGCCTAGGCTTGTAATCCGGGGCGCTACTCTCTTACTGCATGTTTTTAGAGAGGGTATCAACCCTAGGGGACATGGAGAGAACATGCAAACTCCACACAGAAAGGCCCTTTCGCCAACCCCACCTAGGTATGGGCACTGATGACGCGGAGGAGAGAACACGCCCACTGCAGCCACAGCGTCCCCGGCGGGAATCGAACCCAGAACCTTCTAGCTGTGAGGCGCTACCGACCGCATGCCCCTATATAGACAGTTTTATGCCAACCTAAACCAGAATGCCAGGGATAAAACTGCAAATTTCCTTAATTTTACCCTTTGAACTAAATAAAAAAAAAGCCTTAATATGCATTCACTAAATAATTTCAACCCAAAGGTTTATTTTATATTAATAATAAAACACAGTAGGGAATAGTAGTCTCTCTCTCTCTCTATGTATGTGTGTGTGTGTGTGTGTGTGTGTGTGTGTGTGTGTGTGTGTGTGTGTGTGTGTGTGTGTGTGTGTGTGTGTGTGTGTGTGTGTGTGTGTGTGTGTGTGTGTATGTATGTGTGTGTGTGTGTGTGTGTGTGTGTGTGTGTGTGTGTGTGTGTGTGTGTGTGTGTGTGTGTGTGTGTGTGTGTGTGAGTGAGTGGGGAGTGGGGCCAAAGTGCACATTATGTTTGGTTGAAGGATTTGTTTATATGATTCTGATACACAGTGGTGACTAACTTTAATTATGAGATCATTTGCATGGAATATAACGGACATGTTTGTACATGACTTCACCGTATTGTACACAGTACAGTATGTCATCATAAGGATAACACGCTCTTCCAGGCCTCCTACTGTACATAACCACATTCTAATATAGAACTCATATAAAACCAGTGGTGGAAAAAGTACTCAAATGTTTAGTAAAAGTACCAGTACTGCAATATAGAAATACTCTGTTACAAGTAAAAGTCCAGAATTAAAAATGTACTTGGTAAAAGTAAAACATTATTGGCATCAAAATATACTTAAAGTACCAAAAGTAAAAGTACTAAAATATTTGAAAATAGCAGATCTACAAGCTCACAACGCGTCGCGATGCAGGCTTACTGTAAGTGGTTAATGTATGTTTTATAATGTAATAATTTATATCTGAAAAGCAACTAGTAACTAAAGTTTTCAAATAATTGTAGTGGAGTAAAAGTACAATATTTACCTCTGAGATATAGTGGAATAGAAGTAAGAGTATAGACAATTGGAAATACTCCAGTAAAATAAAAGTACCTTGACATTGTACTTAAGTACAGTACTTCAGTAAATGTACTTAGTTACTTTAAACAACTGTATAGAACTCATATAAAACTCACCGCAACCATGGTGAAACACAGGAGAGGTACAGTTTGTCATGTTGGTTAATGATTCCCTTCCCATGCAAGATTATTGCTTATGGAAATGTTGACAAACCCTGCAGGACAAAGGGACCAAAGAACTGTGTAAAGTAACTAAGTGCATTTAATATTATTACAATACATACATTAACCACTTCAACCCTATATAAGTACTTTGGCTATTTGAAAATAGACAAAAGTACAATCTCTCTATAAATAGCTGATCTACAAGCTCACAACACGTCGCTTTGTGACATATAGACATTTGTAAGATTGTAGTGACTGTTTTCCAGTGGTGTAAAGTAACTAAGTACATTTACTCAAGTATTCTACTTAAGTACAATTTTGAGGTATTTTTACTTTCTTCAGTATTTCCAATTTTCTATACTTAGTTCTACTCCACTACATCTCAGAGACAAATATTGTACTTTTTACTCCACTACAATTATTTGACTAGTACTAGTTACTTTGCAGATTTAGATTATTATTACAAAACATATATTAACCAGCACCCTATATATATATTTTCGCCATTTGAAAATAGCAGATCTACAAGCTCACAATGCGTCGCGATGCCACGCATTGTGAGCTTGTAGATCTGCTATTTTCAAAAGATTGTTATACATGTTGAACTTGTGAAATGGGACATTCTGCACTATGAGTACTTAAAGTATATATTTTGATGCCAATACTTTTACTCATACTTTTGTAATTTTACATTGTGGTATTGATACTTTTACGTAAAAAATGTGAGTACTTTTTCCACCACTGCTGTTTTCTTTGAGTAGCCTACCATCTCCATGCGCACACATGTTCAGAAAGACATAATAATCACAAAACGGTATATATATCACTGAAAACACCATGTGAAATATCTACTATCTCTTCTAAGCCAGCCCTTCCTCAGAGATCATCCATGAGATCATCTCCCACTGAGGAGACCTGACACCTTTGACTGATGATTGACGTGACCCATCACCAATGTGTTAACCGCCCCCTTGTGGCGTGGAATAGCAATAACGTGGAATAGCAATAACCCTCAGAATATAAGACTCAGCAACTCCCTGCTACCTGCATGGCTGACTGTCCAGTACAACCACAGTCCTATAGGTGGCCAATGAGCAGCTCCACTGGAGGAGTTGGGGGTTCAGTGCCTATAGCTTGCTCAAGGGCAGTTCAGTGATGTTGAGGGAGGGGTGAGTGTTGGTCATTCACTTCCCCACACAGAATTGTTTACCTCCAGTGAGCATCTTCCTACTAAAATATCGCCAACGTGATCTACAGTACAAGCTCACAACGCGTCGCATCGCGACGCGTTGTGAGCTTGTACTGTAGATCTGCTATTTTCAAATATTTTAGTACTTTTTCTTTTGGTACTTTAAGTACATTTTGATGCCAATACTTTTAATTCTGGACTTTTACTTGTAACTGAGTATTTCTATATTACTATTTTGCTACTACTCTCTGGAACTCTTATCATCTCTGTCAGGTGGAAACCTCATATGTTCCAAAACGGTTTGATTACATTTTTTTGATTGAATATTTTTAGGCAAAAAATGTAAACATCACAATTACATTTATAACACTTTGTCAAAAAGGTCCTTGCGGTCTTGTTTCCATAGGAGTAGGTATTCAATTCGTAGACAAGTTACTTTTCAGGATTCAAATTCAAAAGCAGCAAAAGTAGCAGATCTACAACTTTTGATGCTTTTGTCTGACTCTGATACATGTTGACTTATAGAAATAATTATAGATGGAGGCCCCGATGGCCTAGTGGTTAAGGAGTGCACCACATAGGCTCTGTTGCAGCCTAACAGTGAGTTGTGGGTTCGATTGCTGAGCCTGACAGACCTCTGCTGCATGTCGTTCCCTGTCCCATGTGTCCTGTCCTATCTCATCTATGCTAATAAGGTAGAAAAGCCCACAAAATAAAGTAGATAAACATAGCATTATACAGTTTAACACAGGAATGTTGGTTGTTATTAATCCATACGTTATCAGTTACTAATATTCCCCTATATTATTTACCAATATAGCTTATAATGTGACTCTGGCATCTTCTGACTTTCTGCCTTTGTTTGTTTCCCCATGTAGTTTAACATCATCATTCTGGACATTATTATCCTGCATGTCTTTGTCTCCTTTGTGTTGTTATTTAATCACTGTCTACATGCACTGTAGGCAGTGGTGGAAAAAGTACTCAATTTGTTTACTTAAGTAAAAGTATCGATACTGCAATGTAGAAGTACTCCGTTGCAAGTAAAAGTTCGGAATAAAAAATGGACTTGAGTAAAAGTACAAAAGTATTGTCATCAAAATGTACTTAAAGTACCAAAAGTAAAAGTACTAAAATGTTTGAAAATAGCAGATCTACAAGCTCACAACGCGTCGCGCTGCGACTAGCTTGTAGATCTGCTATTTTCAAATAGCCTAGGTATAAAATGGGACTAAAGTGGTTAATGTATGTTTCATAATATCATAATTTATATCTGAAAAGTAACTAGTAACTAAAGTTTTCAAACAATTGTAGTGGAGTAAAAGTATAATATTTGCCTCTGATATGTAGTGGAGTAAAAGTAAAAGTATAGACAATTGGAAATACTCCAGTAAAGTAAAAGTACCTCAAAATTGTACTTAAGTACAGTACTTCAGTAAATGTACTTAGTTACTTTACACCACTGACTGTAGGTATAGACTTATTTATTGTTAAAGATGTTTTGGGGGCTGGTTTCTCTTCCTTTATTCGGATAGTACAGTAGAGAGTGATAGCAAACAGGGAGGGAGAGAGAGACGGCGTCGGGGAGTGTCACGCAGCAAAGGTTAGAGCCTACATGTGGTATGCTTCTTAACCACTAGGGGGCTAGGCCATCAAGTATAGATTTATTTCAACATAAAGGGACATTAGTCACATTTATTTTTATGAGCAAGAGTTGTTAGCTTTGTATGTGGATATTGATCTGATCTACAATCTCACAATCACCTGTGAAGAATGAATTCTGTGAACATTTAGTATAAATGGCATGAATGCATTATGTTTCATCATTAATTGTGGTTCTGCATCTGCTCCCATACAGTATAACCTGTATTAGGCCCAGGTTCTCCTTTAAAATGGCTTATGCTGCTGCTGTAAGTTGAGTTAATGCAGCACTATGTAACCTTTTAACAACTATAGGCCTATAGCATAGTATGTCCCACAAAAGTATAAAGTTACATGTTTAAGCAATCATCACATCCTTCAAACAATCATCCTTCCTTAAATGTATAGACTCAGGGGGTCCCTGCTAGGGGCTTGACTGTATTACTATGTATAGACTCAGGGGGTCCCTGCTAGGGGCTTGACTGTATTACTATGTATAGGGGAGACAATGAGTTTCATCCTGGCATTTGCCAAGGCACCAGTTCAGAGCGAAGACTGGCCAATCACAGCGCGTCCTCGCCGGACATGCTTGCAGAGACTCTTGGGTAATGAAGTCAAAGAAGTTGGCTGCCATGTTATTTGTGTCCAAAGTGGCCACTGATACCCCAAACTACATGCATTTTTTATGTTCTGTGTTCTTGATAAGGTCGTAGTTTATTTTCAAATTTCTTCTTAAAATTATTTAAAAAAAGTTCTACTGCTAATCACTCAATGTTCTCTATTCATGCAGTACCTCAACCAGTAGATACCCGACCACATTTCGCAACAGAAAAGCAAACCAACAACCACCTCAATGGTGTTAGTTATATTGAGAAAGAATAATATGTAAAAAGTGATATTGCACTAAAACACAACAGTAGAGGTGTTGCTATTTCTATAGTTTTTTTTTATTGAACCATGGGAATCAACCATTTTCATAATTAACAACTGTATAAAATTGTCTATTAACGTTAAAACATTTTTTGGCAGGAAACATTGTTGTAAATGCAATTACATTTCTTGTTAAAGGGGACAAAGACAAACAAATAATATACCAAAACAAAACAAAACAAAACAATACAAATCTGAAACCATAATAATTACAAAAAGGTACATTCATTTTCTTTCAAGGCTTGTGCCTGCTTTCACTTAGAGGTAGAGCAGCGATGGGTTCCCCTGAGTTTAAACTGCAAAGCCGGAGTTACTCTTCATTTCATGCCGGATGTCGCGCACCGGGAAAATAGCAGATCTACAAGCTCACAACACATCGCGCTGCAACGTGTTGTGAGCTCATAGATCAGCTATTTTCCATGTGCGACAACCGCCCGCAACAACAAAGTATAATCAAACTTTTTAAATGACCCACCCTGCCCCCCCCCCCCCACCTGTGCAGCCGTAGCCTCCGTAGAACACATTTATAAAAACCGCAACGTTACTGCAGAAAGGAGAACGTGAGCAACAGTCAAATCAAACACACTTAAACCCTACACTTTATCCTTTTTAGATTCACATCACATGCTCAGAACAACGGAAAACACTATTCCAGCAAAAAATAAAAAGGTTTGAAAGAACACTGTTTCTTGAAAACGTGAGACCCAGCAACAAGTTTCACCATCATGTCCATCAGCTCACAAAACATTCATGATGACCCGACGTTATTGTTATCTGCATCTATCATCGTCATCGTAATAAAAACAAAAAGGTAGAATAATAACCTGAGGTAGTATGTAACTTCACAGACTGTTTTAAAGTCCCATTTTCAACATCTATAAAACAAGATGTGTGTATGTGCTATTGTGTTATTATAACAACTAACCATATGAATGGCTACAGCTGACACAAGGGGCTCAGTATTTTAGCAACAACTCATGCCGGACAGATATTCCCCGGATACTCTTCACAACAAAGAGTTTTGTTTTGATTGAATATTTGAACACAAATCCAGCATTATTGGCACAAAGAAAGCCGTTGTTCTGAGGTTCTGGATCGGGCATTTCTAAGCATTAATACAGTACAGGATTGGGGTGTAGCCTTTCATTGTGGAATACTGTGGATTATTTAGTAGTGTCTTTGAATATTTCACCTACATCTGTGCATTGGATCGCAGTTGACATGACAACAGCAGCAACATAGAGAACAATACTCAAAAAATCTTTATGCAACTGGAATACGCCAAAAAACACTATACGCTTGACCCAGTTTTCAGACATATTTCAGGAACAACAGCACATCTACACCATTTTAAAAGTATTATTTGTGTCAAACTTTCAAATATTTTAGGAATCAATTTCAACCCAGAAGTTGCATTTTGTAAAAGCTGATTTTGTGGTAAATAAAGTACAAGCACAGTGTACCATTTTCATCTGGGTTTGTTGGTTGTCTAGCAAAAAACGCACACAAAGTTCTTATCAAATGAAATGACATAGTGTAGGTTTGAGGACATTGAAAATGACATAGTATTACACAAAGATAGTATGCATTTAGACTGAGCTCTTGCCAATACGCAAACGGTGACCTCAACAATCTTTGGTTTATATTGTTTGCTTGTCAAAAGAAAGTTAATGTTGATTGTGTCTCCGGCATTACGGTCATCCTAACAGATAGGAATCCTCTGATTGAATCATATCACATCATCAAACACAAAAAAACATATGCATCCCTTCACTTGTTACAATTTCTTGTACTGATGAACAAATTGAAATAGAATGTTGACTGAGATCTAAAGTTTATATTAATTTATATACAGTGTAATAATGTATGAATTCACAGTGAAGCATTAATTTAAGATGTGTATAGTTTTGCACATGATTAATATTTGAATTTAAATGGAATAATTGTCTTTTTCCTTGGTTGATGGAGGTCCATAAGACCTGGAACGCATCTGTGTCACTTTAGATTTCTTTGGCTATTCAAAAATAGCAGATCTACAAGCTCATAGCGCGGCACCGAGTGCCGCGCTATGAGCTTGTAGATCTGCTATTTTTGAAAAATCGTGAAAAAAAAGATTTTTTCATTTTTTTTCAAAAAGAAAATAGGATTTGGATTTTTTTTTTAAGAATCGCCTCAGGTCTTAATGGGTTAAATATTGTTTTAGGACAACAAAATCATACAAAGTTAACGGATGCATACTTTTTTTTTTTGCACATGACAACACTGTTGCACCACAGGCTGATAATCCCATATAATATAATTTATAGAACTGCATATAATTTCCACCTACAATGTACAGACACCCGTGTGCAACAGTAACCCTCCTTAAGGACCTCTACGATAGGATAATATGATTTAGTGCGCATTGGGAACTGATTATAATTGTCACTGTACCTGGAAATCCCGTGGGCACTTTCTGAGAGTTTCTGATAACGCGCGATCGAAACTCTTTTTGGGTGAGTTATACTTTGGTTGCGCGCCGTGTTGCGTCCCCACAAAAAAAATAGCCGCTCTACAAGCTCACAGCGTCTCGCAGCTGCGACGCGTTGTGAGCTTGTAGATCGGCTATTTTTTTTTTGTGCACAGACACGGCGCTTAAGTATAAATCAGGCATTTTCATCACAGGACAACAGCACACAATGTGCAAGGCGTCGGTTGAGAAGCAGCACCTCAGCTGATCTCGCAAAAAAGGCTGCATTTCTTCTTTGGTCTAACACATAAACATAAACACTTATTCTTTTTTACATTTTTAGCCCGGAGATCAGCCGAGCATTCAAAACAAAAACAAAACAAAAAGGAGCAAAACAATTTTTTGGGGGATTCTAGTTGTCAGTCACCGGCTGCACATTGGCTGATAATACAAAACTAACTTGCCAGACAAGTGCTAATTTATTTTTTTCGTCTATTCTACAGTAAAAGCATCGACTACTTGGAACAAAAGGAACTAGAACGTGTGTACGCGGTGGTACAAAAATCTGTCAACAAAAATATAGATCTTTTCGAGGCAAAGGTTTTTGCGGTGTTCATTCGATTCTTCACTTTCACGTCGCTGATTAACAAACACTTCCATTGCTTTTCAACAATCATACTTCATAAAGTCTTGCATCCTCATGCGTAGAAGTTGTCCCTCAGAAAAGATTAGACTTTGGTTTCAGCGCCTGAGGGGATTCCTTTTTCCACATTAAAGGCCAATAAAGATTTAAAGTTCTAGCGGTACCAACATGTCAATACAAGCACTTTTGGTATTTTCTTTTTTCTCTCGTGAATAAAAAGGAATAAATCAACAAACCAAAGCATATCGTACAACTAGACATTATTCCAGCTAGTAACTACACTAAGCTAAAAAGAGTCTTTCCACTTGTGAAGCCTGATTTATACGTAGCTGCTCGCCAGTGTCGTACGCCACGAATATTCGATCTAAAAGCTCACAGATGCGATGCGTCGTGGACTTGTACATCGGCTATTTCTGCACGCGACCCAGGCGCCCGACTAAGTGTAAATCGGGCTTACTGTGGACATCGCAAGCTTCTGCAACAACTGGCACAAAGTTGCAGAAATACATTCATTATTCATATCATATTCATCTATTTAGGCAATCTTTCTCTACAATAGTTTAGCACTGAGAACATACCCTGTGAAGTTCACCATGTAGCATTCTACATGGCTTTTCAGACGCACTAAACTTTGTTCCCTGAGTTTAGGAAAATAATAAGACAATAAAATATTCTTTTGTTTAAAAACGAGGTAGTATAAAACAGGAATTGGCAGGGGCGACTGCGCATAATAAAAAAGGCGGGAAAAAAAGCGGACATTCAACATTTTCCGACACCATTAATCTATAATGGATCAAATAAAATGTGTGTTAATACTGGGCTGGCTAAATCAACGTCAGCAACATAACGAGGAGGTGATAACGGTATAATGTGCATTCTATGTCACTCAGGTCACATCGTCTAGACCAGTGCTTCTCGAAGTGGGGGTCCAGGGACCAGTGGTGGAAAAAGTACTCAAATGTTTTACTTAAAGGGATACTTCACTCTCCCGACGGGGACACATTTAAAAAAATTATTAAAAATAAATGAAAAAAGTTATGGAAAATTCATGGCCCCCTCACGCATTAGTAGGACACTCTAATGCGTGAGGGGGCCATGAATTTTCCATAACTTTTTTCATTTATTTTTAATATTTTTTTTAAATGTGTCCCCGGCCCGAGAGTGAAGTATCCCTTTAAGTAAAAGTATCAATACTGCACTGTAGAAGTACTCCGTTACAAGTAAAAGTCCGGAATTCAAAATGTACTTGAGTAAGTACAAAAGTATTGGTATCAAAATGTGCTTAAAGTACCAAAAGTAAAAGTACTAAAATGTTTGAAAATAGCAGATCTACAAGCTCACAACGCGTCATGATGCGATGCGTTGTGAGCTTGTAGATCGGCTATTTTCAAATAGCCTATGTATAAAATAGGGCTAAAGTGGTTAATGTATGTTTCATAATGTAATCGTTTATATCTGCAAAGTAACTAGTAACTAAAGTTTTCAAATAATTGTAGTGGAGTAAAAGTAAAATATTTGCCTCTGAGATGTAGTGGAGTAGAAGTAAAAGTATTGGAAATTGGAAATACTCAAGTAAAGTACAAATACCATATTTCTTTTAACTTAAGTACAGTACTTAAGTAAATGTACTTAGTTACTTTCCACCACTGCCAGGGACCCTCAGGCTCCAAATGGATCTCATACAGGTCTGTAACTCTGAGAGTGTACAAATGGAGAGCGTAAACTCTCAGAGTTACGAGGGTCCCTGAAATGAAAACATTTTGAGAATCACTGATCTATAAACATTCAGTGCTTCTTGGATAATAAATCGGAGAATTAAGGTCTTTACACAACCCCGGGGGGCCGTGAGGAATAAACCATACAAAAATCGCCGGGAGAGTATTTCACATCAAAAACTATTCATATAGTTGATGCCTCGTTCATCCAGGTTGATGCCTTTAATTCACGGCGAAAAATCGACCTCGTTCCAAATTAAATGTTTGGCTTTATCGTTGCGATAATACCGCAATCTAACTTTTTGGGGGAAAATGTGGGAATTTTTTGTTAATGTTGACCTATAAAGACATGCCCAGACTCGGGGCGGCGGGTGTGAAGTGGTTAATCAGATGTCACAGCGCCCCGCTCGTCATCCTTCAATTCACAACAAAACATAATAAAAAAAAAAGAAACAAAAAAAAAATGGATGACTAACTTAAGTCGTTAGAAAAGCCATCAGGAAGTATCAAAGGTCATGTGACTGAAGCAGCCCGTCACAGGACGCAGGTATAAGTAGTTATTAAATACATTAGTGTATGTTTACCAAGAGGTAAATCGAGGTAGATATCCAGCAAAAAGGCCTCTCTCTCTCTCTCTCTCTCTCTCTCTCGCTCTCCTTTTGCTCCAGTGATAAACTCTTAAATAAGGTCAGAAATGTAACAGTCACTTTTCACATTTTTGACAATCTTTTTGAAAACATTCATGGTGGGTGAGAATTTTTTTTTCTTGCGAAAACATACACACAAATAAACGAGAAAACACAAATAAGGAGAACGACATTCGCCACCGAGACGGGTAGAAGAAAACCGTTTCAAACGCCCGGCCTAGAGCTTAATTTATACGCCAAACGCTCGCCAAAAAGAGCAGATCTACAAGGTATAACCGTTTCCTTCTTGGCGAGCAACACCGTTGTACTATGGAGTATACATTTGTCTCGAGCCTAGCATTTGAGGGTTTCTCTCTGTCACACACACACACACGCACGCAAACACACATACACACACAGTCACACACACACACAAACAAACACGTGCGCACACATACACACGCATACAAAAACAACCAAGAAGAAAAAAATACAATAGAAAGTGCAGACTAGGAGCAGTTTTGGAGCTTTCACAAGGCTTCCACCTGTTCAGCGGTCTCTGCCACCTTCAGCTCCGGGTGACGTGGTTGCTCGGCCATCTTGCCGTCTCGTCTGCGCTCTCGCCCGGGCGGGCCGCCGTCTTCTGACCCGCCGCTCTCCTCCTCCTCCTCCCCCTCCCCCTCCCCCTCCCCCTCCTCCTCCTCCTCCTCCTCCTCCTCCTCCTCCCGCTCCTCCTCCCCGGCCCCCAGGGACGCGGGTCGACTGCCGCGGCCACAGGACAGGTTGGTCATCTCCGTCTCGTCGTGAGAGAAGCGCCCCGAGTCGCCCGTCTCGTGGCTGCCCTCGCTGTTGGACGAGCCCTCCGTGTCGCCGCCGCCCCCCAGCAGGACGCGCATGGCGGTGGGCTCGTGGTCGGGAGACGCCCCCGGAAGCTCGTCCTCGTAGCACAACACGGTGGTTCCTGCCTGGTACGAGTGGACTCCGTGTCGGCTCCTCTGCACCTGATGATGTTAATGATCAACCGTTAAACCAGGGCTGATGCAACTTTGATGATGGAGAGGGCCACTGTATTTCCACACTCACTCCAGAGGGCCACATTGCATATACTGAGTGTCGGGCCATTCTATGTCACACAAAAGAAGCGCAAATAGCCGATCTACAAGCTTGTGCAAGCGCGTTTTGAGCTTGTAGATCTGGTATTTTAGCTATTTTTGAATTGGAATCCAGATTTTTGGTTTTGTGATTCTTGAATTGGAATCCAGATTTATTTTGCTATTTTTGAACTGGAATCCTGAAAAGTTACATTTTTATTTAATTTCAAATGCATTTAGTTACACTTATGTTAACTTTATGAACACAAATGCATTGGACATAAAAAAAGACAATAGAATTTTTATACTGGTCATTAAGCTACTAATATAGACTGAAGTAATTAAAGCGGGTCATGTTTGGAATTGTAACAGCTGAAATCAATAATATATCAGTATTCCGATAATAACCTGTGGGCATTAAGTGAAGGTGGGGGCCGCATGTGGCCCCGGGCCGCCAGTTGCCCATGTATGCATTAAACCCTCCATACTTTGCACTTATATGGTGCCGTTGTTGAAGTAAGAGTTAAATAGTTCTATATCCTGATAGCAAACTGGACTGGAGTTGGCTCTATACTTGGTCCGCTATGTTTTTACCCTCTACACTAGATCTCTAGGCCAAACATGGCCAATTTACAAGCTCACAACGTGTCTCACCGTGATGCGTTGTGAGCGTGTTGATGGGCTATTTTTAGTGAATGTTTCCCCCAGAGTAGGGATGCTAGGGTTCAAGTGGTTAATAGGGAACATTTAACCACTTACAGGGGCATGAAGCCCTAGGCTGGTTTTGTAGTTTTGTTTTCTAGTTCAGGTCAAAAACTACAGAAGCGTAAAAAACATGGCAGGCTAGTAAGCAACGCAGCTGCAGCTAATTACATGTATTGAATAGGCGTGTTAGATTGAGGTCAATGTGTGAGCATAGACAGTACTGACACTTGCTTACATCACAGTGTACTATAAGGTCGGCCTTATCAAAGATCCTTGATTTACCAAGATAGCCAATCCCACTTCTCGCCACTATTATGAAATGGTACACATTTCTGGTCTCCTAAGTGACCGTAGTCACACTACGTGACTACAGTTTGACATCAGATCTCGCGTCCATCCTATGATTACTGTTGATAGATCTCACCACAGTGTGTTGCTGACAGAGACAGAGTCTTGAACAAAGATCATTTCCTCTTGATTTGTCTGTCTTAAAAATGCCATTTTAATTTCCAAATATTTTGAACATACAGTACAGTATGTGGCTTGTGAAGAATGGCTGCGATATTTGTGACCATGGGGGAAAATAATATGTCGATATTTTATTTAGACAGTTAGGACTCCTACCTGTTCGTCGGTTTTCTCTTCACTGCTGAATGAAAACCATTTCTTCTTTCTCTTCTTCTCTTCAGTGTTGGGTTGAACCGGTCCCAGATTATTAATCATCAGATTTGTTCCACCCTAGAAATACAAAAATAACATACTGTAAGTAATGTGTACACTACAGTCACTTTCTCTATGGGTTAGAAGCTACATGTTTCCTTTCTCTTTCCGTCACATTGTACAGTATTTATATTTCTGATGATTTTACATCATGTATCCTAGGGCTACGACTATTGATTAATTTATTAGCAATTATTATATCAAATACTAGTTCAAATCGAGAAGCAGTTTTTTTCCCCTAAAACATTGGAATAGATTATTTTGGAATCGACTCAATCGATAAGTATGATTAACAACTTAAGCTCTATTTTGAATTGCCGTACAACAGTGTCACACAGAAATAGCGTGAGCCTGTAGATCTGCTATTTTTGCCCCTGCCCTTTTACCCGTCTGTAAAAAGTGCCCTCTCTCCAGACCCTGAATGCAGCATTTACTATGGTGAAAGAAATGTAAATGTCCCCTGTCCATGCCCTACCCCAGTGGTTCCCAAACTGGGGGTCGGGATAATTTTGGGGGGGGTCCCCAGATGATTAGCTTAATGAGCAACATTATTTTCTCACTCAACAGTAAACAAACCAACATACAGTATAAGTGTATACAGGGTATCTGCACATTTATAAAGTTACAATTTATACATATAAGACCTTTTTAATTCCAAATTGGCCAAATTGTCAAATATTACGTGAGAAAGGGGCACAAATTCAGAAAATAAATAGCCGATCTACAAGCTCACTACGCCGTAGTGAGCTTGTAGTTCGGCTATTGTCACTATATTTATCTGCGGAACCGAGTCAAACTAAATGTAATGCCTACAATTCCAAGTGCTTGTCAGGGTGGGGGTCCCCAGTTCAAATATGATTATTTTGGGGGGTCCCCAGTTCAAATATGATTATTTTGGGGGGCCCTCAGTTCAAATATGATTATTTTGGGGGGTCCCCAGTTCAAATATAATTATTTTGGGGGGTCCTCAGTTCAAATATGATTATTTTGGGGGGTCCCCAGTTCAAATATGATTATTTTGGGGGGTCCCCAGTTCAAATATGATTATTTTGGGGGGTCGCGGCCTGAAAAGTTTGGGAAAACTTGTCGTACCCGAAGGCAGCATTCAAGAGAATTGCCCTTTCCAAACTTTATTGAACTTGAATGCAGCATTTAACGTTCAAAGAATTCCGTGTAGAAATCCATGTCGGACGCCTCATCTCCAGTAAAGGCTTAATTCATACTCAGTTGAGCGCGGCGTTGTGCACCGAAAAAAAGCTACAAATCTGGAAATGCGAGAAAAGATAAATCTCGACCAAAGTGCCCTTTTAGACATTTCAGCCCCTGGCCCCTCTAACATTCTCTGCCCCTCTCCCGGGGGGTCCTGATCGGTACCTTAGCATCGATGAAGTGCTCCTCCCTCATCATGGGCACGGTGACATCGGCGCTGTCAGACGCCCCCTCAGAGCCCAGGTGACTGGCGCCCGACGTGGACGATGTGCTTCCTGCCTCCCCGTACGTTTTACTGGCCGACAGTTTCCTGAAAGAAGAACAAGTTAGATTTAATTCATACTGTTAGTCTGTAGCACCTTTAAACGTTCATTCAGTTAAAGTCTGTAGCACCTTTAAACACTTAAACTAGGCGTGTAACGATACAGTAACTGTATCGATGCATCGATTTTTATGTCAACGATATAGTTTGGAGGTTTTGTTCATCATTGATAAGAACAGCTGAATGGACCTCCAAGCTCACAATGAGGTTGGAGGTCAAAAGGGGGTGGAGCCTGGAGTCAGCAAAACCAGCTAACTCCACCCCCCTTTGCTGGAGTTAGCTGGTTTAGCAGAAGGTTTGAGGATCCAATGGAGTTAGCTGCTTTTGTCAGCAGCGCTTTTTAATACTTTTTAATACTTTTTAATACTTTTCATTGGTCTTTTTTTTTTTACCAACACACAGACGTAAAGGGTGTTCAATAGCACTGATTTATGGGAAAAAAAATGCAAAAGCGGAAAAAAGGAGTTAGCTGGTTCCTGCCGGACAGCAACGATATGTAAGATCTGCTATTTTTGCTGAATGCCCCCCTCCCCCGCCCAGAATAGGGACGCTATAGGTTAAGTGAGTGATCAGTACCTGTGTTTGCCTCTACAGACGAGGATGAAGGCACAGATGATGATGCAGGTCAGAGCGATGCACACGCCCACTATGATGCCTGTCATGGACCGCTGGTCCAGGTGGTAGAAGCCATCGGAGAACGCTGCAAAGCCAAAATAAAGTATTAATGGGGTTGTCTAGGACTCTCCAAAATCAGAATCGACATTGGGACCCAAAAAAAAGCATCAGTCGGTTGTGGGCTCAATTAACACATCACCCCCCCACTGACCTGGTGCGTGTGCAGACCCGGGTCCACCACCACGTCCGTGTCTGGGGACGTGACCGGAGGACGAGGCGTCGGTTCGCGGCGGCAGCTCCACCGCGTGAGAGAACGGGCCGTCTCCCATCTCGTTGGACGCCGACACCTTCACCAGGTACACCTGCTCCGGCTGTAGGTTCTCCAGCAGGGCCATGGTGATGCTCCCTGAACATGAAGCACAAGGTGACATTTTAGTTTTTAGACTCTATTGGCTTGGCACAACGAGATCAGTGTAAAGCACTGTATGCAGAAAGAGTCAAGTTAGAAGGCGTGTCATCCATCTCAGCCCTCATTAGGGCTGTCACGATTACACATTTAAGTTGACGATTAATTGTCACAAAAATAATTGCGATTTAATTGTGTCTTTGGCATTCATAAGCTTTCATAATCACAAATTGCACAGGGCAAAGACATTACTGACACATTTAATAATATTATACTTCCAGCTAATGTTAAAATAGCAGAAATAGCTGATCGTCACTCTGTAACGTGTTGTAAGCTTGTAGATCTGCTATTTCTGCTATTTTTAGAAAACATTTGAACATTTTTGAAAAATGTTCAACATGGAATCGATTTTGACCATAATAACGATTATGCAAAAATAATTGCGCTTATCTCAAATAATTAAGATTAGGCGATTATTATGTAATAATTGTGACAGGCCTACCCCTCATGGGTGTGACCGACGTTTCATTTATACTCAAAATGTAACAACGGTGACACTCGACCCCCAAAAAACAGATCTTCAAGCTATACCACTTGATGTGCTGTTAGCTTACTTAAGTAAAAGTATATCAATACTGCAATGTAGAAACACTTTTAGTATTTGAGTAAAAGTACAAAAGTATTGGCATCAAAATATACTTAAAGTTCCAAAAGTTAAAGTACTCATTATGCAGAATGTCCCGTTTCAAGAGGTGTCATATGCATAAAATGTATTAAAATATTTTGAAAATAGCCGATCTACAAGCTCACAACGCGTTGCATCGCAACGCGTTGTGAGCTTGTAGATCGGTTATTTTCAAACAGCCAAAGTTTAAATAGGGCTGAGTTTTCAAGTAATTGCAGTAAAAAGTACAATATTGCCCCTGAGATTTAACAGAGTATAAGTAAAAGTATTGAAAATTGGAAAGTGTACTCAAGTACAGTACTTGAGTACATGTACAGTACTTAGTTACTATCCACCACTGTACCGGGGTTACCAACGAGGCTTGAGGAGGGTCTATATTTGTGTCCACGTTCTCAGGCTAAGAGGACGAGGTCAGGGATCAGAGCTATACACCCCCCCCCCCCCCCTGCTGTAACTGTCAGGGGCCCCGGGCCGCATTGATTTAAAGTGATGGGGGGCTCAGGGCAGTGGGGGGGGGGGGGGGGGCAGAGGGGCTTTGTGAACAGCCTCACTTTTGACCCCCCCCCTCACCAGCGGTGGTGAGGAGGAAAGCCAGGGGTGTCGAGCGTTTCCTGGGGTCATCTGTTCTTCATAAGAGCCTCTATGGCTACCAGGAATCTGGGGGTCTACACCCCGTGAACCAGATCCCACGCAGCCTGTTATGTACATGTTGTATAACATGGACTCTCTGATCATTAGACCACTACACCGTCTCTCAGTATATAAATCATTGCTGTCGGGCAGAAACCTCTTATCTCCAACATTCTAACTGTTTTGTGTTTTTTTTCGTAAATTAACGCCCTGCTTGATCTTACTACACTACAGCGTCACACAAAAGCATTAAAAGTAGCAGATCTACAAGCTTGAAAGCTTAATAATACAATCTGCTACTTATGCTATTTTTGAATGTGAAATCCTGAAAAGTCACAGTTTCTGGACATATGAGGTTTCCACCCGACAAGAGACGATATTCTGTACACTTAGTGAATGAAATGTAGACATTTTAGATCCTCTGTGGTCGGGTATAGAGGACATCTACTGGTTGAAAAGAGGTATTGCATAATGCTCCAAAGCGCAATATATCATCCGCCTGAACAGGCTTTATGTAACAGCTCAGAAGTGGGAATGTTTGGTGACCCACACGAGCGACCCCCATGGGACACGTGGCCCATAGCTATAACCATTATTTTATGCTTTGGGCTCTTCAAAAATAGCAGATCTACAAGCTACGAGCTTGTAGATCTGCTATTGTTATTCATATATATATATATTTTTTTTTAAAGCAAACATTTTTAACTGAGATTCTAAAAATGTCTTCTAAATCCTAACATTATTTTTTTTAGAAAAACGTATGTCGCTATAATGTCAGTGGTTCTCAATGTTTTTTCACGTTAAAAGTTATATAAAAATTTGTATATTCAAAGATTTGCACACATTTTTACGATTTTTCAAAACAGCAGATCTACAAGCTCGTAGCGCGGCACTCGGTGCCGTGCTATGAGCTTGTATTATCTGCTATTGTTGAATAGCCAAAGAAATGACACCAGATGCGTTCCCGGATTGAATGTGCTAAGGAAGGGTCAACCCTCATGTTCAGATTGATCATTAAGTGTGATTATTGTTTTCTCCCGCTGACAACAACAAGACAACAGGAATCTCATTTCAGATAATCACACGATCAACACAGTGAGATCACATTCAGATGAACATCTTACACCCTCTATTCTTAGTAAACTTGATCGGCCCGGCGCTGTAGTTTGCTCCGCTCTTTTTCCCTCTACACCACAATCTCTTGTCTTTGCTGGAAATAGCACCAGGAAATATATTTTGTGATATTTCCTGGCGAATGTTCTGACCAGAACAGGGATGCTACGGCTCAAGTTGTTCAATCTAGAAAGTTTGATCCTGTGCGATATAACCTATGGTTTATTTTTCAAATAAATAGCTTAATAAAGTACTTTAAAAAAAAAAATCAGGGCAGTGGCTCAGGAGGTGGTGAGGCCGCTTGGGATTCGGACGGTTTCAGGTTTGATTGACTTGATTGAAATTTAATGGGATAGTTCACCCCCAAAATGACTTTTTTTCCATCGAGAGACATGAAAAATAAATTCAAGTCTCCTCGGGGTGACTAAACGATAGGAAAAAAAAATCCCCTTATCCCCTTAACTTAATTATTTCAGAAATTATAAAATGTGGAGGTACTAAGTTAGTTGGAGAGGTCACAGGTGACAAAGAGGTCAATCAAAATGGTCTATTTCCTGCTCATATTAATTGTAAGCTGCTCCTTAATGAGGAAGATAAGAGCAGAGAGTGAGGCCTATCTAACAGCAAGCACACAACACACAATACAAACAATGAATGTCAAATACACTAATGCAGTTGGCAGGATGAAATGACTTATTGATTTACAATTGGCCGTTAGTCTGGGACTGGGGGGTGTTGTGTGTGTGGGTGTGGGTGCGTGTGTGTGTGTGTGTGTGTGTGTGTGTGTGTGTGTGTGTGTGTGTGTGTGTGTGTGTGTGTGTGTGTGTGTGTGTGTCTGCGTGTGTGTGTGTGTGTGTCTGCGTGTGCATGACTCCTACCTTCTCTCTGCAACACCTGCCACTGTCCTGCTACCCAGGCCATCCTAGAGGCGTACAGGATGGTGTAGTGTGTCACCGCTACGTTGGCCTCGTCCGGAAGCTTCCATGACACCAGCGCCGTGTCCTCCTCGATAAGGGTCACTTTCACGTTGGAAGGGGGGTGCGTGGGAGCTAGGGTGGGGTGGGGGGGTTAGGATGGGGGAGACAGAACAGGACAGTTAAGAGCTGTAGATTCACGACGAAGTAGGGCATTCATTTCCGAAAAATATACAAGATACAAGGTTTTTGTCCGACAGTGATGATTATATGCATGATGATGATAATTATGAGAGTGTTTGTTGTCAGTATACCTGCAGGGAAAGTGGTCTCATAGACCACCGGGCTCCAGGGGCTGGCCAGCTGGTCAAGGTGCAGACGGATGGCAAACTCATACTTGGTGTTGGGTTCCAGGTCCTGAACCATCAGGTTCTGCTCGTTACTGCAACACAGAGCAAAAGACACACTAAAACATGAGCACACAGACCACCAGGTCCTGAACCATCAGGCTCTGACCATTACTGCAACACAGAGCAAAAGACACCCTAAAACATGAGCACACAGATCACCAGGTCCTAAACCATCAGGCTCTGATCATTACAGCAACACAGAGCAAAAGACACAAGACCACAAACCGCCAGCAGATGGAGTAGTGGAGCTGCAAAGAGACCAGATCTATTGACGAGCAGTAAAAGTTTCCACTGGAGCATTAATTTGCACCACTTAAACCCCCTGTAGTCTTAAAGAACTTTGACCACTTTTTCCTTCTACACCAAATCTCTTCATCGAAAACACATTGTGAGCTTGTAGATCGGCTATTTTTGGTTAATGTTCCCCCCAGAATATGGACGTCTTATTCCACATGGCATTAGAAGAGCCTTGATCTGTGATGATGGCCACGTTCACTGACACCACCCATTATCTCAATTATATCAATGTTTACAGGCTGAAAATTAAAGCCTTGGGGGTCCCCATGCCCCACTTGGGGGTCCCCACGCCTTCATGGAGTGGTTTTTGTCTCTGTATATTTGTACATACGTGAAATACAATCTCAAAAGGAAAAGCATTGTTCATGCATTTACGAAGGGGTCTATACTTGTCCCCTCCTTGTTTCCCTCTGCACCAAATCTCTAAAGATTATAAATAGCCAAGCGCACAACGTGTCATGTTGTGACCTCACTGTAAGCTTGTAGATCAGCTATTTATTTTGGCCAAAGTATATACGACGTGCTCAGAATAGGGAAGCTAGGGTGCCTGTTAATAATAATAATAATTGAGACCTTATTCATCAACTTCAGTTTCAGTTTCACCCAGCTGAGTGCTGCTCACAGGGGAGCGCGGAGGAGGCAGCAGTTAGGGGTTAAAAGTGTCTTGCTCAGAGACATTTTAGACACATCGCTCGCCTGGCCTGGAAACAAACCTGGGACAACCGGGGCCTCCGGCTCCCCAGGCGGGCTCTCTAACCATTCAGCTATGGCCGCCCTTAACCCTTTAAGACCGGGGGACGCATCTGTGTAACCACTTTATCCATATTTTATACTTTTGGCTATTCAAAAATAGCAGATATACAAGCTCATAGCGCGGCACCGAGTGCCGCGCTATGAGCTTGTAGATCTGCTATTTTTTTTTAAATCGTGTTTTTTTTTTGGCAAATGTATATCTATAAAGCAATTGTTTTTTACTCAAATCTTTGCTTCTGGGGGTCCCTGGAATTTTTTTTTTGAGATGGGGGTCCGCAGCCAAATACATATCGTTGTGGGGCTCCTTGACACTGACATTAATATTATAGCAACATAAGTGTTTCAGAAAACTGTTTTAAACTGATTTAGAAGACATTTGTAGAATCCCCAGAAGCAATAACATTTTAGCTAGAAATGCTCGCTTTAAATATATATTCAAAGATTTGCACAACATTTTTCACGATTTTTCAAAAATAGCAGATCTACAAGCTCATAGCGCGGCACTCGGTGCCACGCTATGAGCTTGTATATCTGCTATTTTTGAATAGCCCAACGAAATCTAAAAATGACACACAGATGCGTTCTCAGGTCTTAAAGAGTTAATAATAAAGTTTTCAACTAGCAATAATCACGTCTCAGTAGAACTTCATAGACTCTGCGCAAGAGTTAATAATAAAGTGACTCACGTCTGCAGGTAGAGTACGACTGTTGGTTATTAACAATAATAATACTAATACTCATAATAAAGTGACTCACGTCTGCAGGTAGAGCACGAGGGAAGCGTTCTGCAGGCCCACGGGGTTGCAGCGGACCGTGTAGTTGACCGTCTGGCTGGACGAGAAGGCCGGGCGGCCCCAGTGGAGGAAGATGGCGGACGAACTGTTGGCCTTGGAGTGGACGTGGTGTGGAGGCGGCGGAGGAGGCACCAGGCGGTCTCTGACGGCTGAGGAGAGAGAGAGAGAGAGAGAGAGAGAGAGAGAGAGAGAGAGAGAGAGAGAGAGAGAGAGAGAGAGAGAGAGAGAGAGAGAGAGAGAGAGAGAGAGAGAGAGAGAGAGAGAGAGAGAGAGATGTTGGAACAGATAGTTCTACAGTCTTATAAGAAAATACGATACATTTTTTTTAAGGGCTGTTCACACCGAGCACGATAACTATAACGAGCAGGATCTTATGAACGATAAATGTGTCCTTTTAAAAATCGTCCTAACTCAAGTCCACATCACGACTATAACCACGGCGATAGTGGTGAACGATTTAGTTAGTTTCGGATCACTTTCAGAGTGATTTCATTAAAGACAGAAACAATGCAGTCATTCTCACCCCCTACAGCAGTGGGAGTTTTACATTCAAAAAGGAAAGCACTGCATGAATCAGTGGCTCTATACTAGACAGAACTATCTATAGATAGAACTATCTATAGAGAGAACTCTACTATATAGACAGGTGCTCTTTGGTGACACAGGTAAGAACATACGACTTTTTCTCAAAGAAGTACTGTGGTGTGGACTGCAGAAATCCAAGGCTTTGATGAAAAAATGTTCAGTGATGTATTATTTTTGAACAAGGCAACAACATGACCTAATAGGTCTTCGTCAGGGTCTGTGGTAGTTTTGTTATTATTGATGGAGATGAGGAGACAATTATGAATAGCTATAACGCTAGCTGGTAGGCTAGCTGGCATTACACCTAAACTTGTGTTTGGTCCCTTTTTACCTTACAGAGTGTCATGGTTCATCAGTGTGTACGCTCACGTAATAATCCTAGTTACAGTTATCATGCTTTGGGATATGAATGACCCTTCAGCCTTTCTGTGGCTACAGTATCATGTTATTTAAATATTTAGTGTGTGTAGAACATACAGACGCATCCAGGGGTGCTGATGGTCTGGTCCGCTTGGTATCCGTCTCCCATGAAGTTGTAGCCCAGCAGCTTCACGTGGTACTTCTTCCTCGGGTCTGAGTTCACAAAGAGAAGACAGGAACATACATGAATGGAGATCAGAAAGACATTGCTTGATGCACGGACATACAGACTGATTAATACAACTGTCACTCATCTGCCTTATGGAGACAAGCTCACTGCTTCTCAATGTGGGGTCCGGGGGACCCCTAGGGGTCCTTGGGGGGGAGGGGTTTCTGGGGATCCCCAGCTACCAAATGGACCCTTACAGGCCTGTAACTCTGAGAGTGTACAAATGGAACCAAATGGACCCATTACGGTTCCATCTGTACATTATCAGAGTATAAATAAACAATCAGATCAAATGGGGGTCCGTGGCCTGATGCATATCAAGCTGGGGTTCCTTGACATTTTAGAGTCACTGTTATAGCTAACATGTAGTTTAAAAAAACAAACAAAACAGATCTAGGAGGAAAATAGCCGATCTATTAGTGTTGATTTTGACAGTCTAGTTTTAGTCGGCTAAATATCATAAGATTATAGTCGACTAAATCTACAGTTGATTTAGTCGACTAAAATGTATAGTGGCGGTGCCTTGATGGCGTTCTAATGGCTGATTTTACCCTTGGTTGCATGCTGAAAATAGCAGATCTACAAGCTCACAACGTAGATCTCCTATTTTCAGAGCGCAACACCCGAGCGCAACCAAACATTAAATGACTTGTCTTTTAGTTCTACTGGATCTCTTCTCCACTAGTCCCTCACTGACATTTAGTTTTTATTTGTTGACGAAATTGTCAGTATATTTTAGTCATAGTTTTAGACATCGTAGCTTAGTTTTTATTTTGTTTTCGTCAGTCGACGAATATTCTTCGTCATAGTTTTTAGTCGACGAAATCAACACTGCGATCTATACAAGCTCACGACACGCCACAACGCGTTGCGGGTGAGAGGGTGGGGTCTCTGGTAATAACAGATGCTCATGCAGCCCTGAGAGAGTGCTGGTCAGTTCAGTCGGGGTCAGGGCTTTTTAGGACAGGCTGTGGTGTTCCTCCACTATCTATCCATCACCTCCCTCCCTGTCAGCCTGTCCTTTGGGGGCTCTGGCCCGGCCCCGGTCAGAGCTGCCGGCCCGGCCACTGGGCCCAGCGGTCAGTCCTATTCAACTCCAGGTTAAACCACACCACAATGGCCCCTGGGAAAGGCGTAGCTGCTGGTCATCAGCGGTCACCACAATCCATGACCTCAGAGAGAGGCCCCCGAATCTGAACAAAAGCACGTTTGAACAAAGAAATGGCCATTTTATTTATCAGATAGAATGACTTGGAATTTGCATGTGGGATTGAGAGGAGACGCAACCATTTATTCTGGGGTCAAAGTGTTGATTATTTTTTTTACTGTACAGCTTCACACTATGAATGTGAGAAGAACGTGACAGAATGGGAGCGAGTGTTTATGTTATGCTTTTATTTGCATATTTTGAAATGGATGCAATAATAGAGCCTATTATGGTTGGATTGTGTTTCCACGTAATGAAGAGAACTCTGTAAAACGATCACAATCATCACTCTAGGAAACATCCTGTTGTTACTGAGACTCATGGATTCTTCTATAGCCTCGTAAGTTTGATTATTTAGTTTTATCACGGTATCACAGCGTACGGAAAGATTTCATTCATATTTCTGTCGAAAAATCTAATCGTTAAACTGTTTGCACTAAAAGCCAACTAAAAGCTAGCTGAAGCCTGGTTTAGGTAATACATTGTGTGTTTGTTTTAATCTCTGGAACCCCAATCTACTCTGTAAAAAAAAGTGTTTATTTAACTCTGAGAGCGTACAAATGGAACCATGTCCATCGTTGTGGCTCACCGAAAATAGACGATCCTACAAGCGCAAGATTCTAGTTCAGCGACCAGTAACAGCGCAACGACATATCAAATCTACCACGACCATCTTAATTCAGCTACGGTGTGGTCAGAGCCAGTGGTGGAAAAAGTACTCAAAGTCTTTACTTAAGTAAAAGTACCAATACTGCACTATAAAAATACTCCATTACAAGTAAAAGTCCAGAATTCAAAATTTACTTGAGTAAAAGTACAGAAGTATTGGCATCAAAATGTACTTAAAGTACCAAAAGTAAAAGTACTACATATTTGAAAATAGCCGATCTACAAGCTCACAACGCGTTGCGATGCGACGCGTTGTGAGCTTGTAGATCGGCTATTTTCAAATAGCCTATGTATAAAATGCGCTAAATTGGTAAATGTATGTTTCATTATATCATAATTTCTATCTGAAAAGTTAACTAGTAACTAAAGTTTTCAAATAAATGTAGTGGAGTAAAAGTACAATATTTGCCTCTGAGATGTAGTGGAGTAGAAGTAAAAGTATTGGAAATGGAAATACTCAAATAAAGTACAAATACCTCAAAATTGTACTTAAGTACAGTACTTCAGTAAATGTACTTAGTTACCTTCCACCACTGGTCAGAGCATATACATCTTTATTATGAATCAGATATCGATCAGAACAACTTTTAAGGTTTTGTGTGGGAGGGGGGTGGGAGGAGGAGGCCACGGGGCCAGAACAATGTCCAAAAGGTTGGGGGGTGAGAGGAGATTAAGAAGGGTGGGGTTGACCCCCCCCCCCCCCCCCCCCCCCCTCCATCCATAGAGCAGAGGAGTTTCAGTGGAGCCGGAGCGGGGCGATAGGTCAGGCCGAGATAAAACTCTCAAAGAATCTGAGGTCACGACGGGGGTGTGAAATATGAGACAGGACTCTTTGTTGGCCCCCGGGCTCCTCCTCCTCCTCCTCCCCTCGTACCTTCAACCTTCATCACAGGACACAACGCCACAGCGCCAATGTTTGCTTTTTTATGTTGTTCAAACTTTCTTGTATCGCTGCTATATTATCGGACAGGGCTCCCTTCCAACAAGAGGTCTTGTATCTCTTACCTGTATGGATAAATATCTATTAAATTGTTTAACCACTTGAGCCCTAGCGTCGTAATAGGCTAACATTTGGCGAAAATGGCAGATCTAAAAGCTCACGCCGCGCTGCGTTGGGCGACATGTTGTGAGCTTGTACATCGGCTATTTCCCGCAGAAGTGATTTGGTGTAGAGGGAGAAAATGAGGGGGCCAAGTATAGACCTCTGGGGGATTCCAGTCAACTGAAGTATAGCGGGTTTAGATAAACCGAAACGGATGTAAACAAAGATTTACATATAAATATACAAAAAAGTGAATAAATAAAAAACAATCCTCTTTTAGCCGCATGAACCTTTTAGGATTCAGCCAGGCTTCACCACAAGTTCCTGAGGTCATTTCTTATGATATATGACACCTATGGACAACTCTCTCTCCCTCTCGCCCCCTCTCTCTCTCTCTCTCTCCCGCTCTCTCTCTCTCTCTCTGTCTCTCTGCACTCTGTGCCTTTCTTGCGCCATCGTGTCCATTTATTGCCCCCTCCTCAAACGGAGGGGCCAGATTCTGGACAGTCCCCGGGGCTTTTGTGTTTTGTTTGTGGCTCGGTGTGTCGACCTCTAAAAAGAAGAGGAGCAGTCAGAGAGGAAGGGTCCCACACTCCTCCACCCACCTCCACCCACCCACCTCCTCCACCTCCTCCACCTCCCTCCACCACCACCCTGCAGGAGGACCCAACACCAACACAATGGAGCTGCCGGCATTATGCAGCCACACAGAGGGGCTCGGGGAGCAGAGGGGAGGTTGTGACATCTGGGCCACGACCTTTGACATGGAATCTGGGCAAGCTAAATCCTGCAAAAGGAGGGGTTGTGTGAGTGTGTGTGTGTGTGTGTGTGTGTGGGGGGGGGGGGGGGGGGGGGGGGGGCTCCCTGAAGGCTGGAGGGATCAAGGAGAGGAAGCGGACGCAAAACGGCGAAACAACAACAAGCAGGATAAAATGCCCACTTTAATAGGTGATGATACCCACCAAGGAGTCCTGAGTGGTCAGAGAGGGTACAGAATGGAAGCTACTAAACACTGAGGGTTTTACTGAGGGTTTTACTGAGGGTTTTACTGTGTGTATTACGCTAATGTGAATCTTGAAAATGTGTGCAAATCTTTGAACATATATTTTCTAAAGCGAAACCTCAAATCTTTGCTACTTGTGGGTCCCTGGAACAAAACATTTTGAGATGGGGGTCCACGGCCAAATACATATCTAAAAATGTTTTCTAAATCCTAACAGTATGTTGCTGAATATCAGTGGTGCTCCAACTTACATGTCAATTTCCATGTCAATAATATATATATATTCAAAGATTTGCAAAACGTTTATATTTTCAAGAAATACAGATCTACAAGCGTGGCACTCGGTGCCACTCTATGAGCTTGTATATCTGCTATTTTTGAATTGACATAGAAATCTAAAAATGAACACAATAAATGGGTAGAGTTTGTCCATTTGGTAATGGGGTTAACAGGACAACTCAGTGGACAGTGCAGCTCTTTCAAACACACGTCATTTACAGCCTAATAAAGAATGTCCTAATGAATAAAAGCCATTGGAGGGAGGAGTCAGGTTATGACTCATAGATGCACTGACAGCAGGCCACCAGCATGAGTCAGCAAAATAACACAAACCTAATGTTGTGTACAGTTTACAGTACATTTCATTGCATTTCACTGGCTAAAGGTTAATTATGTTTTTATTCAAACCAGCAAAACTAATTTTAATTAGACATACTTGACATACATAGAGGAGCACTTTCACCCATTTTCAACCTCATCTTCTTCATATAATTGGTTCTCACTAAATGCTCATTATAAACTCACTCTGCATGTCATTGGTGGCCTATGGATGTACAACTACAGCCCTTCTCTTCCTGGAAAGTTAGCATGCGAAATAAAAGCCATTGTTCTTGCATTAATAAAAGAAAAAGAAAGAAAGAAAAAAGATGTGCAGAAAAGTTTAAAATCTAGTTTGAAATGACCAAACCTGCCTACCGATGATGTCACTGGTAGGCAGGCTTCTGAACTGTCCACAGCCCTCCTAATGAGACGCACAGAGTGAGTGGACAGAAATGATGCCATCTTATAATGTGCATCAGAGAGGACCAATTATACATACGAAGATAGGTTGAAAATGGGTGGAGGGCTCCTTTAAAGTGTTCCATAATGCCTGTGCTGTCACACATACATCATAAGGTGTCAAGGTGGTCCGCTCCGCTGTCTTTCCCAGAGGGATAAAATCATGGAGGCCTTTGCTCCCCCATAAATTATAGCAGTTTGTATTAAAGGGGACATTTTTGAGCTGTCTTGTGGTCACCTGACTTTTACAGCCCCATGCAGATCCTGTTGGCCTCTGAGGCTTTGTTCAGCACTGTGAAAGACCCCCCCCCCACCCCCCACACACTACCACCCCCACCCCGGGCCCTGGCCACAGCAAGCAATGCCTGAGCAGGGGCCATAAATGTCAACTCTCTCTCCTCTCTCTCTCTCTCTCTCTCTCTCTCTCTCTCTCTCTCTCTCTCTCTCTCTCTCATACGCACACGCGTGCGCACACACACACACACACACACACACACACACACACACACACACACACACACACACACACACACACACACACAACACACACACACACACACACAACACACACACACACACATACACGCACACCACACACACACACACACACACACACACACACACACACACACACACACACACACACAGTGGTGGAAAGTAACTAAGTGCATTTACTCAAGTAAGTACAATGTGTGCAATTTGGAGGTATTTTTACTTTACTGGAGTATTTCCCAATTTCAATACTTTTTCTGCTACTTTTCTGCTACTCTACTACATCTCTGAGGAAAATATTGTACTTTTACTCCACTACAATTATTTGAAAACTTTAGTTACCAGTTTACTTGTAACAGAGTATTTCTACATCGTGGTATTAATACTTTTACTCAAGTAAAACATCTGAGTACTTTTTCCACCACCACACACACACACACACACACACACACACACACACACACACACACACACACACACACACACACACACACACACACACACACACACACACACACACACACACACCAGTATCCTCTCATCATTCCTCTCTCTCTCTCTCTCTCTCTCTCTCTCTCTCTCTCTCTCTCCTGTCACACACAGACCCTACAAAGGCTACACAAGGTGACAACGCAAAAAAAACAGAAAAGGTTCAGCTCTAGTTTTCACACCAGCAGCATTTCAAACAGAACACTAGGAGGCTTCCAGAAAGATCTCCATGTTTGTTTGTTTGTGTGCAACGCCCTCCGTGCTGATGATACGGCGGCTGTTTTACCCATTCACACACACACACACACACACACACACACACACACACACACACACACACACACACACACACACACACACACACACACACACACACACACACACACACACACACACACACACACACACACACACACACACACACACACACACACACACACACACACACACACAGACAGTGTAGGCAGGCACCATGCAGCCTGCTCATCCGTCCGGAGCACTTTTAGGGTTTCGGTGTCTTGCTCAAGGACACTTGGACACTAACCCAGGGGGAAGGCCGGAGATTAAACCAGGAACCTTCCCGACTCCCCAAGCGTCCGCTCGACCTCCCAGCTAGCCAGTGCCGGCGGCAATGCGCACAGAAAACAGAGGTATAACAAGCGCTGTGGCCTTGTAGATCCGCCGTTTTCGGCACTTGATTTATGCGCCAAAAAAAAAATGAACTGCATAATCTACAAGCTCATAATGTGCAAAGTTGCAAGGTCATGCAATGAAGTGTAAATCAGACGTTTGGAATCGCAGCGTTTCGATGCTGTCACGTTCACCACCAGAGTCTCCAACACATTCCTCTCTTTCTGACGTCGTCCAGGCCCTCAAATCAAACGGAGAGTTGTAAAAGTGACTGATTTACACGTAACAGTCACCTGACGGCATGGCTTTATTTATGTACTGTACCTTTACACTATGGATATGATTATTCTGACAGCATGGCTTTATTTATGTACTGTATGGCACTATGGATATGATTATTCTGCAGTTAGTTAGTTTAGTATAGTTAGCAGCAGTTACTACTAGTTACTTTGTAGATTTTGATTATTATTACAAAACATACATTAACCACTTCAGCCCTATATGCATTTCAGCCACTTGAAAATAGCCGATCTACATGATTGTAGATCTGCTATTTTCAAATGATTTTATCCATTTGAAAACTTGTGAAATGGGACATTCTGTGTAATGAGTACTCTCTACTTTTGGTACTTTAAAAGGTAGGGTAAGTGATTTACTTTGGTTAAAATAAGTGTTAAATAGCTCTAATTCGAGTATTTCTGAATTGCAGTATTGATACTTTTACTTAACCCATTAAGACCTGGAACGCATCTGTGTCACTTTAGATTTCTTTAGCTATTAAAAAATAGCAGATATACAAGCTCATAGCGCGGCACCGAGTGCCGCGCTACGAGCTTGTAGATCTGCTAGTTTTGAAAAATCTTTGAAAAAATCTTTTTCAGATTTCTTTCAAAAAACTGTTAGGATTTAGAAAACATTTTTAAGAATCGCCTCAGGTCTTAATAATGAAGTAAAAAAAATTGAGTACTTTTTCCACCACTGCTAGAAGTCCAGTTCAGAAAAAAAAGCCCCACATTGGGCCCACACCACACCACAACACAGCAGATTTAGTGGGGAGAGGTTGAGTTGTGTTTGACTCTTGGCTAATATACTACCTTTGTGTCCCTCCTGGCTAAACACAATGAGGCTCTTTGATGTGCCCCGGCCTGGTCCTCTCTCTCTCCAGCAATGCTGCTCAAAGCAGCCATAAAACAACCTCATAAATCACACGTCACAATAAAAAAAAAAGCCCTTTTTTCCTGTCCTCAGAACCGCTGCTTTGCACAGTGCTCTGTCAAAGAGGGGAAAGTTAAAGGAATCCTTCCTTTTCCTTTCTCCACCTAGGAGGTATTTTGTTATGTCACTCCATCCATGCTAGGGATTGATTGATTAATTCATTTGTTGTAGAAACCTTGCATGTCCCATAATTCAATACTTTTTAAAATGTATTTGTTTTTGTAAACTAATTCCCTACTTCTTCGAACGAGAGTGTAGAGCGCAAATAGCCGATCTGCAAGCTCAAAGCGTGGTTTTGAGCTTGTAGATTGGCCATTTTAGCTATTTCTTGAAAACATTTTTTAAAGTGAAAGTGGTTAAGTCTGCCTGTGGGGTTTTATGAATATTTAACCAATGAAAAGCATTAACAAGCGTAATTAATAATAACTATAAATGTAGAATCAAAACTCGTTTTGTGATTGCTGACAGTTCTTTCTTTTTTTTCCTTCTTTGCATTATATAATAAGTAAGTAAACTGGATCCATTGGAACACAGTCTTCTTTTTTTAATTTCCTGATAACAGACGTGGACATGAAACAAGGTTTCCGCCCAAACAGCTGCTTTACTCAAAGTTTGTCTTTTTCCATTTTCCCACTTTCTCAAACCTGTAGTACCTCTGCGTACCCCTAGGGGGAGAAGAGCAGCGTAGAGCTTGGTGCCAGGCAGGCAGTAGAAAGTCGAGGATCTATATTGACAGACAGTCAAAGTCGTGATTGATTAATTGGCTGTACGTGTCTTTTCACGAGTCCCAAACCGGGTGCTTCCTTATAGGCTTTAGAAAGAGACCCAACCCCTCCTCTTTTTCTGCAGGATTTCAATATCCGTCCAACAGCTGGTGGACGGGGCTGGACGGTAGAGAGGCTCCTTTGGCCTGTGGGGGTCAGCTAGCACAGAGAGGAGAGGACAGAGGTCCCAGGCCAACTCACACTGGACAACTGACCATCTGTGGCCTAAAGGGGGGGGGGGGGGGCAACCAGGTGGTCAGCAGCTGACTTGTAAATCAGCCAGATTCAGTCAGTAGAACAGCATTAGGCAGAGAGAGGGGAGGAGGGGGTTAAAACACTATGGCAGCGCTTCCTCACACGGCGTGCTGACTTGGAGGAAGGCTGCTGTGCGCCATGAGACGAGTCCAGGTGTTGCCTGTGTCGACCGCACGTTATCGTTACACTTTAAAGAAGTATGCAAAAAGTTACGAATTATTCATGTTTTCATTTGTAATGGTAAATTGTGCAAAAAAACTATGACTATAACCGGTGCCTATTTTGATTCAAAACCACATATTTAAATAAATACATGTCTCTATACTTTCCTTCAACCTATACCGTTTAGTGTAGCACAGTGGTTCACAAACCTTTTAATTTCTCCCTTACGGGTCCATTTGGTTCCATTTGTACACTCTCAGAGTTAATACACACCCGTAAGGGGCCATTTGGTACCCCCCTCAAGGAACCATGTGGGTCCCTGGACCACACTTTGAGACCCACTGGTGTAGCAGAGTGTTTCCAGTGAGCCAACATGCAACAATATCAGCACCCTGACTCTGTTTGACCAGAATGGAACAGAGCCTTCATTAAGAATAATTGGTAAGGACCTGCAAAGGAAGTAAGGAAGAGGCACAATTTCTTTCCAATATGGCTACCGTGCATAGAGCCTATTGTAAAAATAAAATAAAATAAAATAAAATAAAATAAAATAAAATAAAATAAAATAAAATAAAATAAAATAAAATAAAATAAAATAAAATAAAATAAAATAAAATAAAATAAAATAAAATAAAATAAAATAAAATAAAATAAAATAAAATAAAATAAAATAAAATAAAATAAAATAAAATAAAATAAAATAAAATAAAATAAAATAAAATAAAATAAAATAAAATAAAATAAAATAAAATAAAATAAAATAAAATAAAATAAAATAAAATAAAATAAAATAAAATAAAATAAAATAAAATAAAATAAAATAAAATAAAATAAAATAAAATAAAATAAAATAAAATAAAATAAAATAAAATAAAATAAAATAAAATAAAATAAAATAAAATAAAATAAAATAAAATAAAATAAAATAAAATAAAATAAAATAAAATAAAATAAAATAAAATAAAATAAAATAAAATAAAATAAAATAAAATAAAGTTAGAAACTCACCAAGGCCTCCAATGGTGTGAGTGTTATCGGTGGCCCTCAGCTGCAGAGGGGCGTTCTCTGGCCGGCTCTCCTCGTGGTAGAACAGCCTGTAGCCCTGCACGCTGGCAGTGTTACCTGGGTTCTGCTGCCAGCGCACCACGATGGTGGTGCAGTTAAGAGGCACCAGCGTTAGCTCCGGAGCCAGAGGGACTGTAGAGAGATGAGGAGGATTAGATTAGAGCCGGACTGATCGGCCATTGTTTGACTTTTTGGATCGTTAACGGCAATCATGCAGCCTATGTGTAACGATTCTTAACCAATTTCAACCTGCCGCGAAGTCCCTATTTCATGTCCATGTTATAGGCAACAAAAAAAACTAAAAAGCTGATCTTCAAGCTCACAATGCATGGCGTCGCGACATGTTGTGAGCTTGTACTGTAGATCGGCCGTTTAGGGGGGGAAAAGGAATAGGGATAAAAGTGGTTTAATAGTTTTATTATTTTATTGTGCATAAATTAAATGTTCTCAAATAGAAACTAATCAAATCTAAGTTTTTCACATTGTCCGAGAACATAAACATACTGTAGTGAAACTGACTCAATCTGCAGGCACATTGTGTGACTCTTTTTTACAGTGTGGCTCTACGAGAGTCTAGCCGCCTAGAAGACGGTCTGTTTGTCCGTGTGTCTGTCTGTCTGTCTGTCTGTCTGTCTGTCCGTCCGTGTGTCTGTTGTTAATCCCACAAACCACTGGACCGACCAGAGCCACATTTCTATACTTGGAATATTCAACTTTAATTTCAAACTTGGGAGTCATATGTCATAAATATGTCATAAATGACCGATGTCATAAATGACCGATACGATGTCACAGGCTGGTGACATGAAGACACATTGGAGCTACACCGTTCCCATGTGGATCCTGAGAAGATCCACGTGATTCCATTTCTTATTTGTGCAACACTGTATTTCCCTAGTAATAATGCTTCAAACATTCAAAGAAAACAACAGCTGCAAGTGGCGGTACAACAATGTAAAGTTGTCTAAAGTTGTCTTTCTTTTAAAAACAGGAATGCTTTCCACCAAGCAGTGTCCATCTGATGGACATCAAACAGCAGTGACCATCCCCCCCACCTTCTCTCTCTCTCTCTCTCTCTCTCTCTCTCTCTCTCTCTCTCTCTCTCTCTCTCTCTCTCTCTCTCTCTCTCTCTCTCTCTCTCTCTCTCTTTCCAGGAACCAACCACAACAAAGTCCACCTAACCTCCACTCAAGCACTGTGAGCATTAAGTAACAACCTCAGGTCTTTATTTGCTACCAAACCAATGACTCCTTCCAGCAGAAGACCCATGTTCGTTCCTGTGCGTATAAATGGAGACATCAAGAAAACAGAGATAGGAAGGGGAAAAAAAATCAAACTAATCCTCCCCCAACCCCGACCCAAACCAACCCGACCCCCCACCCCACCCCAAAGCCCTCAGATGTTACGTTCTGAACGGGCCCTATTCTCCTGCCCCCCCCCCCGCCCCCCCCCCTCCCCCGGAGGCCTGGGTCCCTCTTCTTTATGACCCATGACTGAAGCCATTCCAATGTTACTGACACTGCAAGGCCAAAGGTCACCGAGTAACAAAACGCAATGCCTTAACAAGATTATTAGAGCAAAAAGCTCTTCTCATGCGTTGCTCCCGTATCCTCAAAACTTCACTGGGAGAAGAAACAGTGATTCTCAAAACCCTTTTCAGTTCAAGGACCCCCGGTTTGATATGCATTACACCACTAGACCTCCATTTAACCATTAAGACCTGAGGCCGCTTCTAAACATTTTCTAAATCCTAACAGGTTTTCGGAAGAAAAAAAAAAAAATGTTTCACAATTTTTCAAAAATAGCAGATCTACAAGCTTGTATATCTGCTATTTTTGAATAGCCAAAGAGATCTAAAGTGACACAGATGCGTTCCAGGTCTTAATGGGTTAATACCTTTTTTCTTTCTTTTTTTTTTATCTCTGGGACTCCAATCTATTGTAAAAACCTAAGTGTTGTTTTTTTTTGTTGCTTTTTTACTCTGAGAGTGTACACATGGAACCAAATGGACCATTTGATTCCATTTGGGGGTTAGTACCCTCTCAGAGTTAAGGGACCCGCATGCTACCAAATGAGGTGGTCACCCTATCACCCTTTAGGTGATAGAGAGAGCGCTCTCTATGATAGAGAGAGCTCTCTCTATCACCACGCGGTGAGAAGGTGACCACCGAAAATGGTAGCATGCGCCCCCCTTTACAGACCCATAAGGGTCCATTCTTGTGCAACTAAAAAAAAGGTTGCACTGGGCAGATATGATAAATAAAAACAAACTTTTTGACTGACTTTTTGAAAGAAATGACTGACACTGACCAATGATCAAAATGAATAATGCATTATGGCCAAAATACGCCATATTTAATACTCAAAATGTGTTACAAAATAGTGGAAATAGCAGATCTACAAGCTCACAACGCGTATCATGGCGGCACGTTGTGAGCTTGTAGATCTGCTATTTCCACTATTTTTTTTAAACGTTTCAAAATGTATAAAACCTTTTCTCAACATGGAAAGGATTATATCATGCAAAAATAATCTCAAATAATTGCGATTAGACGATGTATGTAAATAATTGTGACAGGCGTAGCTACTCATACATAACTCACACATTACGTGCATTGTCAATACATTGTCAAAAATCGAATCAAAAATCTAACAACGGGACGGGACAGTCTCTGCTGCAGTGTTGATTTCGTCGACTAAAACTATGACGAAAAATGTTCGTCGGCTACCTTTATTCACTGACAAAAACGAAATAAAAACGAAATAAAGACTAAGCTATGATGATTAAAACTAAGACTAAATATATTGACAATTTCGTCAACAAATAAAAGCTGGACGAGATCCAATAGAACAAAAGACAAGTCATTTTATGTTTGGTCCCGCTTGGGTGTTGCGCTCTGAAAATAGCCGATCTACAAGCTCACAACGCGTCGCGCTGCGACGCGTTGTGAGCTTGTAGATCGGCTATTTTCAGCATGCAACCAAGTGTAAAATCAGCCATTACGACGCCATCACGGCACCGCCAAAATATATTATAGTCGACTAAATTAACTGTAGATTCAGGCGACTATAATCTTATGATATTTAGTCGACTAAAACTAGACAAAAAGCTATAACATTTCAGGTGACTGAAATATGACAAAAAAACTAAATGGAATTGTATTCAAAAGACTGTGACTAAAGCTAAAATCAAAGTTTGCTGTCAAAATCAACACTGCTCCGCTGGTCAGGGGCGGCCTTAATGAACTGGGGGCCCGTTTCAAGAGCTCATATGGGCCCCCCATATGCACCTCCCCCCGCAAAAAAAAAAAAAATAAATAAAAAAATAATTTGTGGACTGAAGTTGGTTTGCTTCCGCAATCCATAGTGATGCATTTTCAAACTAAATTAATTAGGCTATTTGCACTTCCACCATGGACAGACAGCTAAAACAACTCACTCACATGATTCACTTGAGCTGAGCCCTGATTTAATCAGATCTACATCTTCTTCTTGCATGAAATTCTTGGACGTCGGCCAGCCGGAGGCGGGGCCCGGACTGGGATGCGAGTCAAAAAATATTTTAAAAAAAAAGACGGGCCCCCTGAGGTTGGGGGCCCGTTTCAATTGAAACGGGTGAAACATAGCAAAGGCCGCCACTGCCGCTGGTGCGTGTCGTACCTTTAGCGCTGGAGGCCTTGGGCGTGCGGTGGGAGGTCCAGGCGGACTGCTCGCCCCAGCCCACGGCGGTGGCGGCGGCGATGCGGAGCAGGTAGATGGTGTCGGGCTGCAGGCGCTCCAGCAGGTGGGCGGTGGTCCCGGCCGGCAGCTCCGTCTGGCCGGCGGCCTGCTCGGCGACGGTGCGGTGGGACAGGCGGTAGGCCGACACCCGGCCGCGGCTCAGCTTGTCGGGCAGCGGCTGCCAGGACACCTGGATGTCCGTGGGGCTGAGGCTGGTCAGGCTCAGCTCAGGGGCCCGGAGAGGCACTGTGTGTGTGTGTGGAGCAATAAGGTTATTACGGTTCACCAAAACGTAACCAAATAACCAAAACTAAAATTGAAAAAATATTTCCGTTAACTGAACTAAATCGACCCCTTAAAGGAGAAATCCGGACATTTTAAGTGTTATCTTTGATGTGTCGTTACTCACCTACCGACGTAAAAAGTGGCGTTTTTTCCAGAGATTCCCCTGTCGTCATTTTTTCAACCCCCTCCGTTGCCATAATGGGAGCGCGTGGCTTAGGGAAATTCGTCTATTATAACCGATGCAAAGTTATTTTTTTCTCTACTACTACTCATTGTGGAGTCTCATGATAGTCAAACATGCGCTGAAAGTTCCTGAGAGGCTACCGCTAATGCCGAACGAGCTAACGCTAGTTGCTTGTTTCTCTCCCAGAACCTGGCAACTTGGTGTTGCCAGGTAGAGAAACAAGCAACCAGTGTTAAATCGTTCGGCATTAGCGGTAGCCTCTCAGGAACTTTCAGCGCATGTTTGACTATCATGAGACTCCACAATGAGTAGTAGTAGAGAAAAAAATAACTTTGCATCGGTTATAATAGACGAATTTCCCTAAGCCACGCGCTCCCATTATGCCAACGGAGGGGGTTGAAAAAATGACGACAGGGGAATCTCTGGAAAAAAACAACGGCACTTTTTACGTCGGTAGGTGAGTAACGACACATCAAAGATAACACTTAAAATGTCCGGAATTCTCCTTTAACAGACGACGTCACACTGATAAGAGCCAGTATGCGCGCGCGCAGGCCGGCACCAAATGAAACCCATTCTGTCAGGTCTCACTAGGACGCGTCTCACTAGCCAACACACAAGAGGAGGTTGAATGAACTGAAACCAGCGAAACCCCGAAACAATTATGTTGGGAATTGATTGCATGAAACAATCACCTGTGCATCCAGTCTCGATGTTGGTAAACAAATAATTGGTCTATAAGAACTACACTAAAAATAAGTAAACGATAACTAACTGAAACTGTTAACCACTTAAACCCTCAATACTTAGAGAAATTTGTACTTGATCTGCTCTTTTTTCCCTCTACACCAAACCTCTTTGCCAAAAATAGCCTATCTACAAGCTTTGTATGTCAGAATCTTTTTCGGCTAATGTTCCCCCCAGAATAGGGACGCTAGGGGTTCAAGTGGTTAATGTAAAAAAAAAGGATCCTATCACACAAAGATTTGGGGGACCCCCTGTCGTAACTCTGAGGACCCTGAGGACCCCCTGTTGAGGATCCCTGCGCTAGTTGGACCTCTCCCTGTCTCCTTCTCTTCCCACTCATAGAGCTCTAACCTCTAACCTCTCTGTTAGCCCCCTACATATCTCTGATCACCACTCCACAACCTGAGCCCCTGAACCCCTCCACTCTCTCGTCCTCTTTCTTCTCCCCCCCCCCCCCGGAGTCTTTCCCCTCCCTCTCAACTGACGCTGCAACCTCCTCGTCCTTTCGCTCTCTCGCTATCTCTGTGTGTTTGACCGTCACTGTCCTCTCTCTCTCTTCCAGGCCTGGTCATCTGAAACCCTCAGAGCTCTCAGGGCAGCTGAAAGGAAGTGGCACAACACGGGCCAACCATAGATGACCTCTCCCACTTTCACTCACTCACTTTCTGCCTTCTCTCTCTCACTGTCCACTGTCCACTGTCCACTGTCCACTGTCCACTTTCTATCACAGCACTAGTGTTTGGATCTACACAGTTTGGAACTATACAGTAATGTTTGGAACTATACAGTAATGTCTGGAACTATACAGTAATGTCTGGAACTATACAGTAAAGTTTTCCATGTTCTGAAAAGTAACAGTGTTGTTGGACATACAAAGTGATACTACAGGGTAAATGCCTCACCGTCTTCGAGGGTCTCCTGGAAGATGTGGTCGGACATGCGGCTGGCTCCCATGGGCATGTAGGCCACGATGTAGAAGGTGTAGTTACGAGCGGGCTCCAGGTCATCGATGATGTACCGGGTCGTATCGTTGCCGATGACAACCTGGTATTCCTCGTTGTTCAACCCTGGAAATAGAAAGGGTACAAATAAGTGTCACGCTAATTGAATGGGTTATCAATACAAAACCCAACTAGCGCTGGGCGATATGGGCGAAATGAAATGCCATGATAGACCAAACACCTCCTACAATTAATATTGAGACTATAATATCAATTTTCTTTTTTCCAAAATAGCCAAGCTATAAGCTCATAACGTGTTGTGATGCTACGCGTAGCAAGCTTGTATGGATTACGACACCAACGTTGGAAGGAACGTTGTGGAGATTAACAAAAAGCTTGACAGAGATTTCTCACTGGCTGGCATTTCATCCCCAAAGTCAAATGTCACTAATTATTCTTCGACATTGTCACTTGTTCCCTGGTAACTCTTTAATTAGAGGAGATTATAGGGCCGGTGGGAAGCCACAGACGTGCCTAGTAATTAATTTTCAACGACAAGCGACAAGCGGGCGCACTCCTGTGAAAACGGTTGCATTCGCGCTCTTCTCACGCACACGCCCACGACAACGGCTGAAATGTGTTGTGCTTTTTTTTCTCGACGCAACGTGTAACTTAAAACAGGTCCATTCACACGGGGAGGCCCCGCAGTGCGGCCTGGCGGATCCAAGCGAGTACGTACTGTAGGCGTTGAGTCGCTCCCCCCCCCCCCCCCCCCCCATGACTGAAAAGAGCTTAACAGAGTCATACAAAAAGACTCGTGGCCTCGTGGCCTCTAGCGCACAGAAGTGTGTGAATGGCTGATTTGTGCCGAGCTAGTAAACAACATCCTCGAGGGTAATCTAAGAAAACCTTGTCTGTAGACCCTGAATGCACCACTGCTCCTCCCTGAATAGTGTAAGAAAAACCTGCCTTCCTGTGTGTTTTAAAAAAGAAAAAAAAAACACTTATAGATTAGCACATTCCATTATCCCGACTAATTAGTCCTTCCTTTCAGCAGAGCTTCCATTTAGCTGCTAGCTTCCGCCATGTGAACTCAGGTGCAGAGCGTGTGTGTGCGTGTGTGTGTGTGTGTGTGTGTGTGTGTGTGTGTGTGTGTGTGTAGTACTACTGTCAATGTCAATGAGCGCTCATTCATGGAGCGCGTCACTGATTCTTATTCAAAGAGCAGTGGTTTCTCAAACTTTTTCCCTTTCAAGGACCCCCAGTTTTGGCATGCATTTAGGACACCTGTAACTCACAGTTACAGACCGACCGGTATAAGGGTCCATTTTGGTTCCTAACTATCTGGGGGACCTGCCAGGAACAACCCCCTCCCTCAAGGACCCCCCCGGGGGTCCCCGGACCCCACTTTGAGAACCCCTGATCAAGAGCAACAAACTACTTGACAGATGCCACTCAGACAAAAGGGGCGAAACAAGAGAGAGATTGTTGAACTTTTTTTCTACTTCCGTATTAAACCACGTAATCCAAGCAGGTGCTTCTTTCGTCGCCTGGTGATTCTGTACATTTCCCCCTGGACTCTCAATGGGAGTCCAGTGGCGTCTACAATGGAAGGTAGCGCTTCAATTCACAGGCTGAAGACGTTTTTTTTCCGGGAGATGCTGCATTGTTCACGGTGTGACTCTTGTTGTGGAAGAGGCCGAGGTTCCCAGGAGAAATGAAAGACCCGAGGGGGTCTCTCTCTCTCTGAACACAACACTACAACCCTTGTGGTTTCATGAATGGTGTGTATCCTGCATCCTGGGTTTAATAAAGCCCAGGGCATCCTGGCCTGCGTGTTCTAACTCCCTCTTTCCACAGGGTTAAAGGCCTTAGAGCGCCGTGCCTCAACCACATGTCCAGCGGACCACTGATGGTCCATGGCATAATTACTGGTGGTCCATGTTTTAAAATGTATACCGTTAGCCTCATAGCATAATTGCATAACTCACTTTTTGGTCAAATTGACATTTTTGCCTAGCTCTACTCTCCTAACACTGTTGCATCATTGTGCCTTGTTGCCCATGTCCTAAGCCAATCAGAATGCTTGTTACATTCCAAAGTGACTTAGGCAGAAATGACTTTGGATGTAACAAGCATTCTGAAATAAGGCAGGATGAATCAGCAGTGTTAGGAGAGTAGAGTTAGGCAGAGATAAATAAAGGCAGATAAAAATGACTTTTCGTTTTCCACTATTTTTTTTGTTTAGTCTCTCCTGAAAACCTTAAAAATAAGTTAGGCAATTATGCTATGAGGCTAACGATATGTATAAATGGTTATTTTAATATATATATACTCCGCGCCTTTGTAAAAAATCCATCAAATCTAAGAAATACTTTGACCTAATAGGCGTAGAGTTGGAAAAAGCTGTTAAGGACTTGAAGAGAAAAAAAAGTTAATTAAATAGGAATTACTATGTTATGGCTTCTTATACTAAATATACTGTATATATAGTTGTGGGTGGGGGGGTGGGGGGGGGTGGTGGTGCTGGAGCATTGGTCGAAACATCGTTGCTGTCGGGCAGAAAACCTCGTATCTCCATATTTCAACGTCTGTGTTTTTTTGGGGTGAATTCATGTCATACTACAGTGTCAGCGTCACACAAAAGTAGTTGCTCTACAAGCTCACAACGCGTCGCGATGCCATGCGTTGTGAGCTTGTAGATCAGCTATTTTTGGGGAGGAAAAGGAAGGGGGGGGGGGGAATTCTGTGGGTTTTTTACATTGAACCAATGAAAAGTATTAACAAGAGCTTGTGAATAAATAATAACTACATTGGATCCATTGGAACACACAGGTTATTTTCTCTTCCATTTCCTGAAAAGTAAGGTACGAGCTTTCCGCCCGACAGAGAAGATTATGCTACACTAGTGGTCCAGAGCGGATCGAGAGGCACTGGTGTAGAAGAACATTCCTGTTTGCAGAGAGAAAGCTGTTGTTCTTATTTGGCTGGAGTAATCACCCTTTTCCCCTGACCTCTGCCCAGCAGAACCACTATTGACAACAGATGGTTCACCTCCCACATTCCACTTGGAGGGGAAGCGCTTTAAACCATGGCCCCCGAGGCTATAGGACTCCATTAACATTAAACATTAACATTATAATGTCTCAATATACATTCAATGTCATCCTGATGATAGATGACTGAGGACAGAGGTGACTTAACACTTAAAACCCCTGACGTGGCGTCTTAGAGAACTGGACTTGAGTTATAACTGTACTTTGAACACTTTTTCCGTCTACACCAAATCTCTTCGCCACAAAGCCGATCTACAAGCTCACGATGTGTTGCGTTTGCGACGCATTGTGAGCTTGTAGATCTGCTATTTTTGGCTAATGTTCCCCCCAGAATATGCTGGGGTAAAAAAAAACAGAGCCTAATTTACACTCCATAGTATAACAGTGTCAACAGCAAAAAAAACAAGAGAAGTTAACGTGTCGTTGTTGAAAAATCATGAAAATGTGTGCAAATATGTTTGAATATATATATTCTTTTTTAAAGCATATTTAACTCAAATCTTTGCTTCTGGGGGGTCCCTGGAACAGAATATTTTGAGATGGGGGTCCGCGGCCAAGAACATATAATTTTGGATGGTCCTTGACATGAAAGAAAGTTTGAGAACCACTGATATAGCAACATACGTAAGTCTACAAAAGACATTTGTAGACTCCCCAGAAGCAAAGATTTGCGTTAAAAAAAATTGCTTTAATATATATTATATATATATTAATATTAAAAGATTTGCACACATTTTCACGATTTTTATAAAATAGCTGATCTACAAGCTCGTAGCGCGGCACTCTGAGCTTATATATCTGCAAAAAAAATTTAATAGCCAAAGAGATCTAAAATTACACAGATGCATTCCTGGTCTTAAAGGGTTACTTAACCCTTTAAGACCGGGAATGCATCTGTGTAATTTTAGATTTATTTGGCTATTGAAAAATAGCAGATATACAAGCTCATATGAGCTTGTAGATCGGCTGGTTATAGACCCACAGATAAACACATGATGAAAGCGTGTGGGTCTTTTCGGTGGCTCTCTGTCTCTCTCACCCGCAGCCTTCATGTAGTGCACGGAGTAGGCAATAACTTTGTCCGAGTTGTACAGAGGTCTGTCCCACGCCAGCAGGATGGCCGAGCTGGACACGGTGTCGGCGCGCACGTTGCGGGGCGCGCTGGGCCGGTCCTCCGACATCACCACGATGAGCCGCGCCATGGTCAGCACCGAGCCCCGCTCGTTCTCCGCCTGACACTGGTAGATGGCGTCGTCCTCCGGGATGATCTGGTTGATCACCAGTTTGCTGCATGGGGCGGAGGAGGGATTGATTGATTGATTGATTGATTGATTGATTGATTGATTGATTGATTGATTGATTGATTGATTGATTGATTGATTGATCGATTGATCGATTGATCGATCGATTGAATACTTTATTAACAAATTGCAAACAGTACAGAAAGTACAATTATCCAAGCAATGCTAAAAGGATAACACAAAAAAAGCTCTATGTACTTGTTTCCATTGTGGTACTTTAAACTATTAAAGGATTATTACTATTTGTAATTAAAGCAGCAATACAAAACAATGCAGAAATACTTTGTTTTACAAGTAACAGTCCTGTATTCAAAATATTACTTGAGTAAAAGTACAAAATTATTGCATCACATTGTACTTATTGTACTTAAAGTACCAAAAGTAAAAGTACTCACTAATGCATGTCCCTTTTCACAGGTGTTTTGAAAAATAGCAGATCTACAAGCTCACAATGAGTTGCATCGCGACACATTGTGAGCTTTTAGATCCGCTACTTTTTTGTTACTTTTACGCAAGACTCCTAGACATGGAAGTATGGCATTCACAAAAAAAAAAAAAAAACTTGAAAAGGTTTGTGTGATGAAATACCTGTTGTACATCTTGATGCGACCGTTGGAGTGAACCTTCTCTCCGTTCTTCAGCCAGGTGATCAGTGGCGTGGGAACCCCCTCAGCTTGGCACACGAAGCGGGCGGTGCCCGCACGGGGGCGCGTCAGGCTCTCAGGCCACTCCACCAAGGCTGGGGGCGCTGTTCAGACACAGAACAGATCAAAACAATGAGACAATCACGTCACATCATTGACTTGAAATAAATAAATAATACACTAAAGTATTAAACCATTAATACCTGGAACGCATCTGAGCCACTTTTTGATTTGAGCTAAAAAAACATTATTTTAAACTTTGGCTATTCAAAAATAGCAGATCTACAAGCTCATAGCGCGGCACCGAGTGCCGCGCTACGAGCTTGTAGATCTGCTATTTTTGAAAAAACGTGAAAAATGTGTGAAAACCTTTGAATATAATATTTTAAAGCGAACATTTCTTAACTCAAATCTTTGCTTCTGGGGGGTCCCTGGAATATCAATCAATATTTTGAGAAGGGGATCTGCGGCCAAATTCGTTTTGGGGGTCCTTGACATGAAAAAGTTTTGAGAACCACTGACATAGAAACGTATGTTTTTCAGAATACTGTTAGGATTTAGAAGACATTTTGTAGAATCGGCTTCAGGTCTTAATGGGTTAACTCAGAATGTCGGATGTACTGGGGGATGAAACTCTAGGCTGATTTTGTAGTTGTAGTTGTAGATGTTTTTCAGTTCATGTTAAAAAAAACTGCTGCAGATTAAAAACATGGCAGGCTGCATGAGACTGTACTTATAGAACTGTACACTGTGATGTAAGCAACAGAGCTGCAGCTATAATCAAATTAATAACGGGTGTTTTAGATTTAGGTCTGTGAACGTGCACTGACAATACTGTTGACTAGTATATCTATGCTTTGCACTTTGACACACCCACGGCTCTGTGCACACTGAAATCCATTTTTTATTTGATTAGTGGCAGCCAGGCCTGGCTTAACGCATGGGCTTTATAGAGGCTGCAGCCCGGGGAACCAAATGCGGGGAGGAGCACCAAATGGCTGGCAAAAGAATACAAAACTAGAAAAAGTGCTCCTCGGAGCACAGGTCTCCACCTATAGAGATCATGTGTACCGATTTGCGTGAAATTTGGATGAAATCTGAAGGCTTAATATTAAAAAAAATGTTTTACATAAGTCGGCCTCCTGGTGGCGCTATAAAAAATGTGAAAAATGCAGGGCAGATGTTTTTCCTTCGCCTCTAGGGAGAGTGCGTGCAAAGTTTCACGCAGATCGGTGCAGTTATAGTTAGCAACGCAAATCGGCCTGTTATAACGCCACCATGAGGCTGATTAAAAAATGTTCAAGTGGCATTTCTTCCTCGGCCTAATGGGAATGTGCGTGTGAAATTTCACGGAAATCGCAAAACGGACACACGGACGGACGGACGGACAGGGGGTAAAACATACTCTCTCGCCATGCCTTCGGCCTGGCGGAGACAATAAATGACCGGACTATTGCAAGTAATGGCACCGAAATACTGTCCGGGAGAGGAGGGGGCTGCTGAAATGGAGCTAAATCGGTGCAGCACCCGTCACACCGCTGATGAAGCGAACGTTTTCAGCAGTCCGTGGCCTATTGCATATCATCTCTGTCGGGTGGAAACCTCATTATGTCCAAAACTGTTACTTTTCAGGATTCAAATTCAAAAGTAGCAAAAGTAGCTCAAAACGTGGCCTCGGCTTTCGCGCTTCTAGATCTGCTACTTTTGATGCTTTTGTGTGACGAGGTAGTATGATCAAGTAGGTCGTTAATTTACGAAAAAACTAATATAAGAGGTTTCTGGGGCTCCTTGACATTAAAAAAGGTTGAGAGCAAAGCTAATTAAACTAAGTAGGACTTTAAGAGGTCTTTACCGAGCACGGTGATGTTGGCGGAGGCGATGGTGTAGTTGCGCGTGCCGGGCGTGGTGGCCCTGCACATGTACACGCCTCCGTGCTGGGGCTTGGTGTCTGAGATCATCAGGTTGCCGTTGCCCAGCACCTTGGTGTTGTACACGTCGATGGACTTGCCGTCCGCCCGGCTCCAGGAGATGATGGGCCTGGGGTGTCCCGTCGCCATGCACTCCAGGATGGCGTTCTGGTGCAGCGACACGGTGACGTTCTGCGGCCCGGCGGTGATGTGAGGCCTCTGAGGGAGTTTGGGGCTGGGGGCTGCGGTGGAGAGAAGGGAGGGAAGAAGATGAAAACAGGAGCTTTTTTTTTTTTTTTTACATTCAACCCAACTGAGTTCAGGCGCAGAAAAAAATGATAACTGCAATTGGAAGTGTGACGGTTCCCTGTGTGTATGCTATAGGCCTATGGGCCCTATCTTGGGCGCCACCTTACCCCTAATCCCTAAACTTATTAGCCATGTTTTACTATTTAAATTTTTTTTTAAAATAGTTGATTGAAGCCTTCCTTTTTCACCTAAAACCCATGCACTCCTTTCAACATTTTGGTTAATACATACAACACACCTTACACACACACTTCACCATACACTCATTCATACATGCACTTAGTCTGGGAGGCATTGCGTCGGAGCTTGGACAGCAGGGGCGCGGCCACTGCGTTGTGATTCAAATCAACAGCCAATGAAGAAAAGGGGGCGGGATCCACATGCACTGGGTGTTGCATCTAAATAGGATCGACGGGAAGCAATTTCCCCTTGAGAAATTGCGGCCGCCATTGTTGTGTACTGCTGTTTGCCTCTTGTCGGACTTTTTAGACGAGTTGCACAGCTCTCAGACCGGTAAGAGGCGTGTCCGCTCAGATTCTGAGCGTAAGTTACATCCCGCCCACAAATACCAGGGCTCTGGCCCAGAAGTTCCTCGCCGAGCTGGCGAAAACTTCTGGGAACTCAGATTAACATGCACTTGACTAGAGTACTGACTTTACTGATCCTCACATCCTAACAGATGAGTTTCTGTTTGTTTGCTGGATTTTAGTCAATTGATAGGTGTTAAATTTGGCTTTTTAACTTGTTTTAGTTTTGTTTGGCTCTGGCACCCCTAGGCCAGGGTAGTTACATCCGCACACTGAAAAAAGCATCCCTATTCTGGGGGAAGCATTCACAGAAAATAGCCAATCTACAAGCTCACAGCATGTTGCGCTGCGACGCGTTGTGAGCTTGTAGATCGTGTGGTTAACGAATGCTGTCATCAACACAGAGTGAGATCACACACCTGGGGTGACGGTAAGAGTGGCTTCTGTGCTCCGGCGGCGGCTTGCGATGTTGGTGGCCATGCAGCGGTAATTCCCAGCATCTGCTTGCTGCACGCCAGTGATCTGAATGACCCCGCTGGGCAACACTGTGATTCTGTGATCAACACAAACAAAAAGATCAAACACAGGAAGGTAAACATGCTGGAAGAGGACATAGCATTGTAGATCTGGCCTTCATGTTTTTATAATTCATTAATTCATTTATATTTGTGCAACAGTTAATCACATTAATCTGTACGGCAAAGTATATGAAATAGGGTTTAAGTCAATGATCATGATAAAACATCCACTAAGGTTTTCTCACATTGATTTATTGATATAAAAAGTATTATAACATGTTTAAAGCTTTTTGGTTATTCCAATAGTAAAAAAAAAAGTAATGGATAGTTGCAGCTCTTTACACATTGAAAGTGGAATCATCAAAGCGCGTACTGTACTATAACTATACTGTAACTGTACTGTAACTATACTTTAACTGTACTATAACTATACTGTAGCTGTACTGTAACTGTACCTGTCAGTGGCCAGGGGCAACGTAACACGATTGAACTCCCACGTGATGATGGGAGGAGGGCTAGCGGTGATTCTGCATGAAAACCTGGCGACGGAGCCTTCCGTCACCACGATGGGTGATGGCTGGATGGCAAAGGAGGAGATACCTGAAGAAAAAAACACAACGCAGCTCAGTTAGCCTTCATCTAACAAAACCTCTCCTAGAGCAGAGGTTCTCAACCTTTTTTTGAGCTCGGTCTACTAGCACATTTTGAAAAATGTTCAAGGACCACCCCAGACCCCACCTCACAACAATATTTAGCATGAACGATTCGTTCAAAATTATTGGCGTGAACGAGAACAAACTCGAACCCTTCCTGAATATGTTACGTTAAGGCGTTCGTTCACAACAGAAGTCGGTACTTGATACATGGGGACTGCGGTAGACTTTTACACTACATGCCATGCATTCATGCATGCATTGCAGTATGAATACAAATAAAGATGCATTGTTCCTGGACTAAAGACAGATATACAGGAGGTGCCAGGTACGTGGGTGAACGAATCTTTGTCGTGAAAGAGAACAAAATGATTCGAACACTGAAATGAACTACAATCAGAGTTAAACTGACACAGATTAGATTACAGCGTAGAGAAGATATGGATGGGTACAAGAGAAACTAAATCAAATGAGGGCACATGGTCTAATGCATCATATCAAACTGGGGGTCCTTGAAATTAAAAAAAGGTTGAGAACCACTGATCAGTGGTCAGTGGGTCTTCTGCGTAAACAGAGCCAGAGGTACTTAAAGCTTTAGAGCTGCTGAGAGCTGCAGGAAGGTGATGATTAGTGTGAAGTGGCTCTGCAACATCCTGCAAGGTTAGAGTTTCCACACATAACACCCTGATGGGTTATCAGCAGAGGAACCCTAACCCAACACGGATTAAACAGGAGCCTGTCACCAAACCAAAATAACTCACTCTGAACGCCCCCAACACATGGCACTCAGTTTACACAAACACTTGCATTCAAACGGACCACAAGTTCTCCAGCTCTATTCGTGTTTTATCCTTTTGAAAGATAAGCACAGCTTTATGAGGGGGCGGCCGTGGCTCAGGAGGTATAGAGCAGCCCCCATGGGAATAGGAAGGTTCCTGGTTCGATCCCCGACCTACTCCCCCTGTGTTATTACCAACCCGATCTCCAGAGATTACCGTAACATTGCACGGAACGAGTGCACTTCATTCCGTGGATAGCCGCCTCGGAACTCCCGAATTGCGTGCATATGTACGGCGCTCCCTTTGTGACAAAACCATTTCGGAGGCGCGCAGTCACAGGCGAACTGTCACCCCGTGAAGGACCACCGAGGGAGCTAAGGCGACCGAGTTGCCGTCCTGAACGGTGGGACGTTCGCCTGTGCCTACTCAGCGCCGTTTGAGTTATGTACCGATAGGCACAGAATCGTAATTTTTTTTGTGGGGACTGCTCTGCTTCCGGGTTTTTCCGGGTTACGACTGGTTACGCCCACCGTGGGACTCGCCTACATATGCACGCAATTCGGGAGTTCCGAGGCGGCTATCCACGGAATGAAGTGCACTCGTTCCGTGCAATGTTACGGTAATCTCTGGAGATCAGGCTGGTTATTACGTTTAACTGTCCTTGAGCAAGACACTGTACCCCTAACTGCTCCTGATGAGCGGGCTACTGCCTTGCATGGTTTCCTCCGCCGTCGGTGTGTGAATGTGTGAATGTGTGAATGCATTGCACATTGTAAAGTGCTGTGCTAAATGCACCATTTACCATTAAAAGTTTAAGTTTATATTTGTATAAAATGACAATCAATCAGATCCACCTTTTAGAATGACGTGAGGCATTTCATTTTCTTCCTTCAGTGAATGACGCTCATTTCTAACAACGATCCCCATCTGAGCAGCGGTAACGTTCTAAATGCCACCGACGTCGTCGATCGCTGCTATCATCACATCCCCCATGTCAGCTGAAGAGGCTACAGAGGCCCCTCAGGTCAATAATTTGTTAAAATAAATCAATGGTGCTGCTGCTCCTCATACAGACCTCCTTGTAGGCCTACAGGACGCCTCATAAAACACTGACCATGCAGGATCACATCTGGACCAAAAGCACTGGGGCTTGAAAATATCCGATTATTTATCATTAGCAACTTCAACCCATAGCATCCCTGTTCTGTGGCAAACAATCAGCGGAAATAGACGATCTACAAGCTCATAACGCAATTTGCGATGTGATTTTCCGAGCTTCTAAGCCTGCCACGCGCTTTGAGCTTGTAGATAGAGATTTGGTGTAGAGGGAAATACTAGCAGACCTAGTATAGATCCCTGGGGGGCTCCGACCAACTAAGGTTTAAGTGGTTTCTTCGAACCATGATATATATATGAGGCTTAGCGATGCCAACAAACAGAAAGGTATTTTCCATCAAAACAAACGTATATTCAACAATATATGAATAAAAGAAAAGCAAATTCCCCTTTACAAGTATTTATATAATTGGATTTCTAAGACTGTGTTACTCATAATACACACAGATCTATCTGAAGATGCTTACAAGCAACTGCATGTTTTCAGCATGAAGCTATCGCCTCTTAAGTAATGGGTAAATAAAGTCAGTGTGGTGCACTTTGACCTCCACACACACATCCAATGAGATTTGGGCTGAGAAGACCATTGGCCTATCAGCACTCACCTAGAAGAAACAGGAAAAAGCAGGATGGGGGACATTAAGCTGGAAGCTTATCTTCCAAAATGTTCAAGAAGACTGCTCAAGGCACAAAACACCTTTGCTCTTCAAATATGTTTTGGCAATAGGAAACAGGTATATGTATCATGTAAGGAATCTAACAGCTACCGAGCTGGTTTTAGTCATTTCCAGGAGATAACAACACTGGGACCAACAATGAAAGCAAAGCACCAGGGCAGTAACATTTGTTTTTCTTACCAAGTATTAGGCTATGCCTACATGAATTCATGAGGATAAAAGGAAACTCACAAAAGTTCAGGAAACATCACAAAGCTTCTCAGAATGTTTTAAAGCGGCACTGTGTAACTTTTTTTTAATTACATGAATAAAATATAATGTTGTCCAATCTGTATGTTCGAGTATGTTAATACAATATAACTCATACAATTGGGGTGGTTGTATTTTGTCTCCCTAGTCTTTTCTAGACACAGGATCTGACACGGATTTTGACCTGATGGTCAAGATTCAATTTATCCCCTGAGAAAGCAGGCAGGCTCAATCAAATTCTCACTAGCAGCCAATCTCACGGTATATTCCATTTTATAATATCCTAACCCCAGACTATTTCTCACAGAACTGAGTGAAGTCCTCCAACATATTCTCTTCACAGTGAGTGAAATCCAACAGACGACCCGCCGCTTTGCTTTCGAGAAACGGTGAAAGGAAATCCCTCTCCGGTCATAAACGCCCAGCAGTGCCTATCCTATAGCCCTGATTTATACTCCCATCGTACGGGCGGTGTCGCTCACCCAAAATACCCGATCTACAGGCTCTGAGCGTGTGGCGGATGCGACGCGCTCTGAGCTTGTAGATCGGGTATTTTGGGTCGCACGGCAGGGCCTGTGATGGATGGTTGCATGTAAATTGTGCTGCCAGGTGTTGTTAAACAGCAGGAGAGCTGTGACTCATGACCAGCACGCTGACACGCTATCAGCCACCATGCTGAATACACTCTACTTAGTACATGAACACACTGAATTCTATCAAACTATATATTTTCACTTTAATAACACGGGTCCTGAACAGCAGACGGTGAATTAAAAGATGCTGTAAGTGAAATATTTTTTGTTAAAACAAAATGTTTATAGTTAAACAGTTAAAGCTCTGTAGGCTATTCTGATTCACTGCTTTAGACTAGAGTGTTTATTCAGTAACAGGGGTCTGTCCGTCTCCCCAGCTTTTTAGTAAACCGAAAATACCTTTTTAGGCGGGTTGCCGATTGCAATTTTATAGTGTTCCACTTCCAAATTTATCGGATCTTTTCATCCTTGGATGAAATTGGTCTCCCGATCAAAACATTTTTTTTCCTGTTTACTAAAGAGCTGGACAGATAGGGAGTCCCATGCTACTGAACAAACACAATAGCAAGTTATTTTTAATGACGTCAACCTTGTTATCTATAGATTTAAGGGACAATGTATAAAGGAATGTGATCTGATCACCGTCCCCTTAGTTTCTAACATTTGGACAAACGGCCCACTCTGCACAATCTCCTTCACCGAGCCGCCTTGCCTCGGACATCTTTAATTAAATTAGTTCTAAGCGGTTAGGTCTCTTCTAACACAAGCACAGCACTCTGCACCACGTGTGTGTGTGTGTGTGTGTGTGCGCGTGTGTGCGTGCGTGCGTGCGTGTGTGTGTGTGTGTGTGTGTGTGTGTGTGTGTGTGTGTGTGCGTGTGCGTGTGCGTGTGTTACTATTCTTGTGAGGACCAACTGAATAAGGAAAAGATGGGGGTTAGGGTTTAGAGGCATTTAGAGGTTAGGATTTAGATGTTGGCGATTTGGCGGTTAGGATGTAGACTTGAATTGCACGCCGGAAATTGACGATCTCACAAAGTGACGCATTGTGAGCTTGTAGATCTGTTTCTCTTTCATTGTAACCGTGATGTCCAGTAGTCCACATAAAGCTTTGACAAAAAGAAAACCACTAATATGCTCAGAGTGCTCAGAATGACCGGAGGGCAGAGGAAGTGATGAGCCTTTCTGCTCAAATGATGCAGGATTGACAAACAACAGGACGGCCATTGATTATTGATAGAGCACTAAGTCTAGCTGTAAAATCTATAAGCTGTGCATCAGGCACTGTGTGACCACAACGCTCCCCCTGACCACTGGAGTCAGGGATCTGACCTTCGGCTTTGATGATGGTGACGTGTCGTTGGTGTTCACAGGCAAAAACCTTGTGTAGTAGTAGCAAAAAAAATAGCCGTTCTACAAGCTCATAATGCGTTGCGAGCATCGGCTATTTTTTTTTACATTCTGAAAATGAAAGTGAAAATGGAAAAGGATTTTAAATATTTAACCAATGAAAAGTATTAAAAGTAACGTGTGACTAAATGATAACAACACTGACTGGATCCATTGCCCTGAAAGCAACAGGGAAATCCCACAAACACAAGGTTTGTGGGATGTGTGTGTTGTGTTGTGTTGTGTACGGTGGAATAAATCAACAAACAAAGGCATCAGTTAGTACAACATTTATCCATGGCTCTATCTCACATATAAAGTGAATATGTGTTTAACCTTCTCGGATATCTTTTCTATTCATTTTCTTCTGACAAAAAAACAAACAAACAAACAAGCACTTTAAAAGTGTTAAATAGTAAATCTTAAGTCAAATGGCAGTGTTTAGCAGAGGAGCATATTGGCCCCCTTGTTTCTAATGGGAGGCAAATGCTTCAGCCGTGAGTTGTGACCCCTCTGGCCCTCCCTGCAACCTCACCTCTGACCTCTGACCTCCACAAATGCTGGATAGAAGGAGGACACGACCAAGTCCTGCATGATGAGCACCACAACTCTACCAACTGCTGCAGTGCATGCTCATCCCCACAACGGTTTAAAACAGAAGGAAGACATGCACATCTAAACCCCAAAAATGAAGAAGAACAGTAGGAAAGAAAAGTGCTTGCACACTGTTGGGCTCAGTTCAAACAGATCTTTACTACACCCACTAAGTGCTGTGATGTTTTGAGCTTGTGCTCTATATCAGAACTGTACCTCTGATGTATGCTCACACCCAGAACTGTACCCCTGCATTCTGTTCCCCAGAGAACTGCAAACAAATAAATAAACACTCGCTCACCACTTACAATTACAATTTAGGCATATGGCAGATGCTCTTTTCCAGAGAGACTTACACTAAGCAAGGTTCACACATTCAGAGAGACGGTGTAAGGGCCTCAAGATACTTAGGATCCCAAGTAAACCAAGAATCTAGCATCATCAGTCTAAACAATACACTATCGAAATAACAATCTGTACATTGAAACTATCGAATACCAGGTAAACAATGAACCTAGCATCTGTGTAAATAACATACTGTCTAAAGGATATTCGTATAACATCGTGGTCAAGAAAACACACCTAAGTAACAGAAACGTGAGAACGAGTGACCAAGATCGTGTCTGCATGGTAGCCATATCTTGTCCGGTGTCAGTCAGTCTACCATGTTCTGCCAACCTCGCATGATCTACTACACAAAACCAATCACTAGTTAATGTTCAATGCATTGACTGCACATTGCATTCTCCTAAATAAACTTGTTGCAAAGAATGATACAACTCTTCCACTGAACGGTCTGCCTGACCATCACAGGTTCGAGTGCTTCTCTCTCTTTCTCTGCACCGGTCAGCAGCAGCAGCAGCAGTGAGAAATGCTACAGCCAGGGATGACAGGTTGAATTATAATCTGCGACAGCTCAGAGAACGCTGCGTGCTTTTTGTTTTGTTTGACGCATGTGGCAGCTTAAACGTGGAGACAGTCGAGACACTACAGAAATATATATTTAACCTCGACCACTTAAATCTGCACTCTGTGACTTTCCACCATGGATTCGAACCCCCGGGCCACCGTTGCAACTAGCGCTGACATTTTCACCACATGGCTCAATAGAGCCTGTCTGCTTGCTCTGTATTTATTTAATTTTTTTCCTTTCAGGCAGTACCACACAGTCAACCACTAGTGGTCCTACACCAGCCCACAGCATATAAACGTCTCAAAAGAAAGATCGACTTGTATATCTGATATGTTTTGCAACTTTTGAAGTTTTGCCCAAAACAGGGCAGTTTTGGCTGAAAGTGGTTCATTTCCTGACACCGAGCATAAATAACGCACACAGAATATCAACCATAAACCACTGGACTGTGATCCCACACAGAGGGATAAAGGCTTGTGCCCCCCCCCCCCACACACACACACCCAGCAGCAGATGGGTGCGCTCTGCTCAGGCCAAAGCAGCTCGGCAAACTAAAGGTCAGGTGACGGGTCACGCCGGGACAAAGGTTTCCTCAGGAATCTCAGGAGCGAGTTCGGCCCTCCTCCTCTGTCCCGTCCTCCGGTTACCATTCTTTTGTTGACTTTGGAAGAATGTTGTGCTTCCTCCTATCCACTAAACTAAAGTAACTCCTAACCTGCTCTCATAGGATACGTTCTTATTGTTGAAGTCTGTCCACGTACACATTGTATAATATGTAACTTTATCCCAAGTCGTTATGTCATAATTTGCTGTTGAGCAGAAACCCTTGTATCTCCATATTTCATAGTTCGTCACCACAAGCTCACAACAGATCTGCTCTTTTCGCTATTTTTGGAAGTGAAAGTGGTTTAAGTCTGTCTGTGGGTTTTATGAATATTTGATCAACGTACAGACTTTGGCAAGCGACCAAACAGTGTTTAGAACATACAAGGTTTCTTTCTGCCCGACGGCAACAATAAGACACCCTTTTCGGACACATCCTCTTTTGTCTGTAGGGACGACCATGATCGTCTGATCGGGGCGACTGATTATGTAATAATTGTAACAGGCCTGGTAGCTGCTGAGTTGAAGTGCTTCTCCTCAGCTTTAAGGACAGGCAGTCCTGCTTTGGGGGGTTTTGGTGTCGCCAAACATTTTGATGTCAAATTACTATGTATTTGACATCAAATATGGACCCCCATCTGAAAAGATTTTGTGTCAGGGACCCCCCACAGAAGATTTGTGTTGTAACCCCATTTTTCACATATTTTTTTTCACGATTTATTGAAATTAGCAGATCTACAAGCTCACTACACGTTGCATCGCACCGCATAGGCAACCCGCATTGGCTACCCGCCGCAACGCGTTGGCAACCTGCAACTTTACAGGAAAACAATCCCACAGTCGCTTATATAATAAGCAGACATGGCAACGACACTGGTTGCTCTTCAGACCTGCGACCAAAGGGCTAAAATCCCCTGCCTCCTTCTTCTAACGTTTTGCGTGACAGGAGTCATCTGCTCATCCGTCTTCCTAGTTAGAGCTACAGAAGACGTATTGTATGGCAATGAGTCCCCTCTCTCTCCCCTGGGGTCCCATCTTATTCTAGAGACATGATGATGGATCGTGCCGCTGCCCCGGGCTGAATGTTAGAGGGGCCGTTCAGCGCTGGAGGTCCGGCACCACACCGCTGGAAGTTGTAAAAACATCTCTATGCTTACGTGCGTCTATACTTGATTAAGATACATCAGAGAAACCGCCGCTGCAGCCCCGACCGCTTTCCGTCGATCTACAAGACCCATCATACACAACGTTCATTCAAATATTTATTTTAACTCGTGTTGTGTGTGTGTGTGGGGGGGATGGGGGGGGGCATCACATACCGGAATTTGTTTGTTTTTCATTTTCTTTAACCAATTAAACCCTACATACTTCAGTTGACTGGGGTTCCCCCAAGGGGTCTATACTTGGTCCCCCCCCCCCACCCCCCAGTCCAAATCTCTTCGCCGAAAATAGCCGATCAACAAGCTCTCGGCGCGTTGCTGCGACATGTCACATGACCCATTGTGAGCTTGTAGATCAGCTATTTTTGCTTAATGGTCGCCCATATTATCATGACATCTCCAGAATAAGGACACCGGCTATAGGGTTCATGTGGTTAATGTGTGTATTCAAAAAGCAGCACATTCTACAATCTATTAACTTAAAATGCCACATAATGGAAACCCCCAACACAAAGCCCCCCCCCCCCCCCCCCACACACACACACACACACACACACACACACACTAATAAGGGGTCCTGGAAAAAAAAAAAGAAGCTCCCCCCAGATAAACCACGAGGAAGAATGCAAGGCTGAAAAGCCGCACAAATCAATCACCGGGTGGCCTCCAGCCCTTCCACACACACACACACACACACACACACACACACACACACACACACACACACACACACACACACACACACACACACACACACACACACACCCTGCAGGACAGTCAAGTGGTCACTGGCCTGGCTAAACAAAGAACCATTCCCATGGGCGCTGTGACCCCTCACAAGCCAGGGGGGGTAGAGGGGGTTAAGGGAGGGGGGAGGGGCGGGTGAACTCATCCCCCCCCCCCCCCCCTCTTCCAATTTCTTATCTTGTGGCAAAGTTTTCCGATCACTCAACACAGATCCTCCTCCACTGGCCAGAGACAGTGCTCTCATTGTCTTCATGTCTAATCTCTGCATCTGAGCAACAGAGCTAAAGAAGACGTCAATTCTACTCTTTTGTCATTGCTTTATACCTTCTAGCAGCACACACACACACACACACACACACACACATACACACACACACACACACACACACACACACACACACACACACACACACACACACACACACACACACAAAATAATGTCATTATTAGGTTACAGCTAAAAATAGCCTGACAACCTTTTTTAAGATGACACGACGGCATCACTAAACCGTATAGCGCCGCAAAAGTACACTCAATGATTAGATTGAGGACCATTAAAAGGTAAATCGATTTAGAAAAAAAAAGGGACAGGAATGTTCTGCATTATTGCAAGGGGAAGATTTAAGTGGAGCACTCTGGTCTCGGAGGCCAACGTACGGCCATCTATTGAACAATTCACCGGAACCTTTGACCTGTGTGGAACTGCCATCCCAGGAAACCATGGCAACCGTTGGTGTCCAGCGGAGGTGAAAAACAGGACTCCAGGCTGGGAGTTATTCCACTTAAGAGCTTTTCATTCAATCATGTCAGTCACTTACTGCGCACAAAGTTTGCTTTCCTCTAATTGTGGCCCGAGCCATCGCAAGTCTGACACATTCCTTAGCAACGGAAATTGAACCACTATTTTATACCTTTGTCGTTGTATAGCGAGAACAGCAGGTCCACGAGCCTGTGTGGGTCTGCTGTTTTTCTGCATTCATTATTATCATAAATGTAGCCCTCTTTTATTCTAGGACCCCAATGGAAACAAAACCGCGAGGACTTTTTTGGTGTTATCCTTTTAGACAAAGTGTTTGACTGTATTCGTGCTGTTTTTACATTTCTGTCTAATACAATATTCAATCAATCACTCAATCAATCAATTCTGTCACAGTGTTGTGCTTTAACCCATTGAGACCTGAAGCCGATTCTACATGTCTCCTAAATCTCAACAGTATTCTGAAAAAACATATGTTTCTATATCAGTGGTGCTCAATCTTTTTCATGTCAAGGACCCCCAAAATTATATGTATTTGGCCGCAGACCCCCATCAAAATATTTTGTTCCAGGGACCCCCAGAAGCAAAGATTTGAGTTAAAAATGTTCGCTTTAAAAATATATTATGTTCAAAGATTTGCACACATTTTCATGATTTTTCAAAAATAGCAGATATACAAGCTTGTAGCGCGGCACTCGGTGCCGCGCTATGAGCTTGTAGATCTGCTATTTTTGAATAGCCTAAAGTGTAAAATAATGCTTTTTAGCTCAAATCAAAAAATGACACAGTTCCAGGTATTAATGGGTTAAAACAATGATGACAACAAGGGTGGGCTTTAAGCACAGGACCATCTTACGGCCAGTTTATACTGTTCATACGACCGCATGTCGCTTTTGCTGAATATTAGTAATTTTCGGTGAATGACACATGTTTTAGGCTTTAATGTGCTGCTCATGTCACCGGCCTGATAGAGAAGGCCTTTTGCAGAATGTGTAGAAAACTAAATGCTTTTAAAGCACAGATAAACTTCGGTAGAGGTTTGGGTTGCGTAGTGACTTTGCCTTGATGTAACTCCAAATATTAATATTAATATCAACTACTGAAGATGTATTGATCGATATTTGCAGTTACATCGTGGCACGGTTAACTAAACAACCCACACTTCTACCAAGGTGTCTTTGGGCTTTAACAGCAGACCTCAAAGTTACACCACGTTTTCACATCAGTAGCTAAGCTGAGGAAAAGACATCCAAATAGCTTCCTATAATCCCTGTTGCATGATGTGCCCTTTGTCTCTGGGAGCCCACAGCAGCAGTGTTGCCATGTCTGCTTATATATAAACGACTTTGGGCTTGTTTTTCTGTTTAGGTCGCTTGTAAATATTGGTAGTTGTGGTTTTGCGCTTGTTTCTCAAATGCAGTTGCCTATTTGGGCTTTTTTTCCTAATGTTGTTTAAACCAGTGGTTCTCAAACATTGTCATGCCAAGGACGCCCCAAATTAATATGTATTCGTCCAAGGACCCCCCCCCCCGCCCCCTCTAAAAGTATTTTGTGACCCCTGTACCAGATTTGTGTTGTTAAAATGCTTCAAAAAACATTCAAAATGTTTCACATTTTTTCAAGATTTCCTTTTGAAAATAGCAGATCTACAAGCTTGTAGATCTGCTATTTTCAAATATCCGATGCTCATGCTCATAGTCGCTTCTTTTGGGCTCGTTTTCATAGACCTAGTTGCTTATTTCTCAGTGCCCAGCAGCACAGGCTTCAGGAGGCTGTGTCTTTGCTGCGGAGCCACAAGCCCATCAATCTGAAACCTATTGACAGGAGTCACGTGACACGACTCCTGTGTCACATGCCTATTCATCAAAAACAGATCCTACTTTCCCACCAAGCAACCAAATGCTTAGGGTCATACCCACCTCATTCTAAACCCCTCTCCCACCAAACAACCAATGTTTAAGGTCATACCCACCTCATTCTAAACCCTCTCCCACCAAACAACCAATGTTAAGGGTCATACCCAAGCCCCCAGAACCACGGTAGAACAGTGAAGCGGCCGTCACCTGGTGGTCAAATATGGAATGGCAAGACTTCCGCATTTAAAACGCCACTGCCACGCATGCTTCTACCGTTTGAAACCCTAGTGTGCGCCTGCTCGGTGCTCAAGTCTTCCGCATTTGGGTAACCAACATTTGGTGCTCAAATCAAGAGAAATGCGGAAGTAGAGCCTTCTTCCGGGTGCTTCATTGAAATGAATAGCTTGGGCCGAGGCAGTCCGAACTCTAGATATATTATAACTCTATGGTCATACACCACCCCGTTCTAAATCCTATATCCCACCAATGTTTAGGGTTATACCCACCCCGTTCTTTAGAAAAACACTACAACCAAAGCTTCAATATATGAACATAATAATACATTCTTAAATTTCACATATAAAACAACAAATTAGGTCGCTCCCCTGTTTCATATGCTGAACCACATTAACCCTGGTATCCATCCCTGTTTTGGGCAAATGTTCAAACATTTCCCAAAATGTTCAAAGCCTTTCACTTTTATTTGTATTATTTTCTAAAATAGCAAATAATATCAGATCTACAAGCTCACAACGCGTCACACAGCTAGATCTGCTATTTTCACTCGCCCGAATGTTCTCCCCAGAATAGGGACGCTATAGCTAGGCTACTAAGTGGCTGAGTGGTTAATTGTAGTGTTTATATAAACAACTGGGTGATGATGATGATGATGACGACAGGCCTTATGATGATGAGGAGATCTGATATAGGACCAGAGACAGGAGGAGACGACAGGTCTCTCTCCACACGTTGCACTCCTTCCATCGTCAAAACAAGTGTGGCACTGAAGCTAAACTGTCAAATCTAAGAGTGTTCATTTGAACCCATTCAACCCAGGAAACGCATCTGCGTCACTTTGGATTTCTTTGGCTATTCAAAAATATCAGATATACAAACTCATAGCGTGGCACCGAGTGCCGCGCTATGAGCTTGTATATCTGATATTTTTGGAGAAAAATAAAATAGTGAACATGTGTGCAAATCTTTGATATACAAATTTGTATTTTTCTTTGCTTCTAGGGGTCCCTGGAACAAAATGTTTTGAGATGGGGGCCCGTGGACAAATACATATCATTTTGGGTGGTCCTTGACATGAAAAAGTTTGAGAACTACTGATATGATATATATATATATAGCAACATAAGTTCTTCTTTTTTTTTTACTGTTAGGATTCAGAAGACATTTGTAGAATCCCCAGAAGCAAAGATTTGAGTTAAACATGTTCGCTTTAAAAAAATATATATATTCAAAGATTTGAACACATTTTCACGATTTTTCAAAAAAATAGCAGATTTGCAAGCTCGCTAAGAGATTGTAGATGATCTGCTATTTTTGAATAGCCCAAAGAATAAAATAATGGTTATTGCTAAACATCTAACACAGTATGCGTTCCCGGATTGAATGAATTAAGGCACAAATTAAACGTATCGATCAGTGATCATCTGACTAGCGCCATTAGCATAATTAGCCTCAGTGTGGTTGAATGGAGGCCAGCTGTCCCTGTTCACTGATATCTGGTCAAGCAAATGCTCCCGAACAACAAACCCTTTTCTTCAGATCGGGGGCAACTATAGGCTAGGGGGGTTAAAGTGGACAAAAAGGGGGTCAGTCAGTGTGAAAAAAAAAGCTTTTCACCATTATTACTTCACAGTGGTGCTGCCCGAACACAATCCTGCCCCCAACTAGACCAGTAAGACCTGCAATAAACTCTGGCTCATTTAGACAATGAGCAAAGGGCTGTGCAGTATTAGGAAATGGCAATTCGCATGTGTGTGTGTGTGTGTGTGTGTGTGTGTGTGTGTGTGTGTGTGTGTGTGTGTGTGTGTGTGTGTGTGTGTGTGTGTGTGTGTGTGTGTGTGTGTGTGTGTGTGTGTGTGTCAGCGTTGTCAGATTTTGCAACAAACAGGTCTATGAAAACAAGCCCAAAAGAGGCGACTATAGGCTACATGAGCCCTTTAAACCTATGTACATAGGATATTTGAAAATATCTGCTATTTTCAAAGTCTTGAAGAAATGTGAAAAATGTGGAATATTTTTTGTGGGGTCCTTAACATGAAAATGTTGTAGAACTTTTGATTTAAACAACATTACACAACAAGCCCAAAATAAGCAACCTGCAACTACCAATATTTACAAGCGACTTTACAGAACAACAAAAACAAGCCCAAAGTCGTTTATAATAAGCGTACATGGCAATACTGGTGTGTACGAGCGTGCACGTGTGTGCGTGCGGCCGTGCGCGGTTCTCAACCCCCTGTGCTACCTTTGTTTCCTTCAGCGGAGCATTTCTCAGGTATGTGCAAATTTTATGACCTTCCAGATAGACCCTCCAGCGGGCCTAAAGTGCCATTTTAAAAACAAACCACTCCACTGGCAGCGTTTATTACCACTTAACTTCAAACTATTAGCCAGGTAACCCCTTCAATTAATTTAATACAACTACGCTCACTTTTACTGTCCAGTAAAAACTCGACTCTGTCCAGGGAAGCACGTCCCGTGAGTGCGTGTGTGTGTGTGTGCGTGCAAGTGAGGTTCTTAAGTGCCGTTGTAGAGTTGTTTGGACCACTCTTGTTTTCATGTATCTCACCAGCTGCTTTGCAACTCACACCCCATAAAGTGTATTTTACTGGAAAGTATATTTATACCATAGTACTGATGTTTCATTGCCTCCAACCTTCCCTGACAGGCTATTTCAAAAAGGTTCTGGTGTGTTCTGTCTGTTTCCTGAAGAGATAGGCTTCGCAACGTTGGTACCGTTTCTCTGCTTTTCTCTCTTCTTTTTCCATGTTTACAAAATGGATTTGATTATAAGTTGTCAGAAAACTGATCAGAAAACACCCCCGTCCCTCATGTTACTTGTCAGGATAACTGATCACTTCAGGCAAAAGGTTTACCAAAAAAAAATAATCCCCAAATGTCCAATTAGTTTTTGTTTGGAAAATAGCAGATCTACAAGCTCACAATGAGTCGCACCGCAACGTATTGTTTGTGAGCTTGTAGATGTCGCTTGTAGACGATGTCACGAGGCAAAGTATAAAACAGGGCTTAATTGTTTGCCTTGATCAGTGTAAACAATACTGAACGATGATCAAAGCAGTGACAACACAGTAGCCTGCAGGTTCAGTGTAAATCTACTGAACGATGATCAAAGCAGTAACAACAGTGCCCTACTAAATAGTTACAACATTGCCTGTTGATTAAATCGAGCATCAATCTCCCACCCTCAACCAGAACACAAAAGCTTCCTGCCTCGCAGGGTTCCTTGCAGAGAGAGGAATGCAGGGAGGGGTTAAGAACCAAAGGGCAACATCTTTTGTGTGAAAGTGCACGGCCAGAAGCATGGCCGGCCTGCATGGTGGGGGGCAGTGGGAGAAAGTAACTGAGTACTAAATCTACTCAAGTACTGCACTTAAAGTACAATTTCATCCTGGTGCTTTTAGCATTTCCATGTTTCGCTACTTTATACTTCAACTCTGCTTTATTTGACAGCTTTAGTTACGGTTACTTTGCATATTTTGATTATTAATACATAACGTGCCACTTATCCCTATTCTATACTTCAGCTGGTCGAAAATAGCTCGGTTATTTTTGATAAAGTTTGATAAATTGACACATTTTAGTCATTTTACTTCATGTATGCTTTGACGCCAATACTTTTGTACTTTTACTGAAGTAAATGTTTTAACGTAGACCTTTTTACAAAATGTTTATTATGCTGGTATTGCAACTTTTACTTTGCAGTATTTCTTCCACCACTGGTGGGGGGATGATCACACACACTCTCACTCACACACACACACACACACACACACACACACACACACACACACACACACACACACACACACACACACACACACACACACACACACACACACACACACACACACACACACAGAAGAAGCATTCCAAAAGAACAATCCCTAGTGGTCAGGCAGCAATGACATGAAAGCCTGTTTGTTTGTGTGAATAAGGGTTAATCTTCTCTTTAGCGTCGGGGGGGAAAAACCTGTATCCTGGACATGTCCTCTAAACACTTCAGACCTGCATCGCCCTTCATTTACACACCAATAGACGTCTTCTCCTTCCAGATAGTATCTTTCTATCTATCTGTCTATCTATCTCATCCCCCCCTTCCCCCGACTGCCAACTGCTCCAGGCTTCAGTGACTTCTCTCTATATCCTCCATTAGAAGCAGTGTTGCCAAGTCTGCTTATTATAAGCAACTTTGGGCTTTTCCCCCCTCCAAAGTTGATTGTAAATATTTTTGAGCTGCATGGTTTCTAAAGTGTATAGTTGCTTATTTGGGCTACTTTCCTGAACGTTGTTTAAACCAGTGGTTCTCAAACTTTTTCCATGTCCAAGGACCCCCAAAATTAATATGTACTTTGTCACAGATCTGAAAATATGTAGTGCCAGGGACCCCCAATACAAGATGTGTGTATTTAAAATGTTTGAAAAACTTTATTTTCCAAGATTTTTCTTTGAAAATAGCAGATCTACAAGCCCACAACGCGTCGCAAGAGCTTGAAGATCGGCAATTTTCAAATAGCTGATGCATAGGTTCAAAGTGTTCATGTGGCCTATTATAGTCGCTTCTATTGGGCTTGTTTTCATAGACCAAGTTGCTTATTTTCTCTTGCAAAATCTGGCAACACTGATTAGAAGCTCAGATCCCCCCCCCCCCCCCAATGTTCCACTGAGCACACACACGAGTGACACACCAGGATGATTCGTTCAGGTAGATTTTAAACTCAATGACAAATCCCTCCAACAACGACAACTTCTATTGTCACATCACAGCTTTACGGGTGGAAAAAAGAAAGTGGGTGAAATTCTTTGTCGTACAAGTTCCCTTCATTTGCCGTTTTGTCCACACAAACGCACACACACACTATCAAGAAGATCAGAAGTGTGTTACACGTACACACACACTTCTTAATCTAGATCACACACACACACACACACACACACACACACACACACACACACACACACACACACACACACACACACACACACACACACACAGTGTGTTACATGTACACACACACTTCTTGATCTAGATCACACACACACACACACACACACACACACACACACACACACACACACACACACACACACACACACACACACACACACACACACACACACACACACACACACACACACACACACACACACACACACACACACACACACACACATATTCACAGCTTTAAACCGTTACATCTCCATCTTTCCCCCTGACTACTACTATGTCAACAACATCAAATGTTATCAGCCAAACTAGAACAGTCAACATTATACTCTGTGTGTGTGTGTGTCTGGAAGGAATAGTGGTACCTCACCTTTACAACCCCCCCCTCCTCCTCCCCCCCATTGTTAAAGACCCGTTACACCTTTACGTTGTCATGCCTTTCAAGCTGGGAACGCCTCTATGTGTCATGTTAGTTGTTGCTGTATAACATCTCCATAAGTCCATATAGTCTACATTTCTGTGTTTTCTTTCGTAAATTAACAACAATTTTGGAAATATGATGTTTCCACCCGACAGAGACGATATATAGAAACATATTTAATTTTCCCCCGAAAACTTAGGATTTAGAAGGCGCTGCAAGACGTGGTGAGTGAGCTTGTAGATCTGCTATTTTTTGCTAAAGTTCTTCTCAGAAAAGGGATGCTAGGGTTCAGGTGGTTAATGTAAAAGATATATATATCACACAAATATTTGGCGGCCCCTCTGTAGTAACTCTGAGGACCCCCTAGGGGTCCCGGACCCCCTGTTGAAGACCACTGTCGTAATGGGTTAAGCCTAATTCCTAGTGGAAGAAGAAGAAGAAGGGTTAGGTTATTTTTCCCCATCGTGCACATTGTGTCCAATCCAAACTCCAGAACTCACTTGCGATTGTAAGACGGGCTTTCTGGCTCAGGATTGCTCCATACTTGTTCTGAGCGAGGCACTGGTAAAACCCTTCATCTGATTTGTCTCCTCTCCTGTTCTCCACCTCCGAAATAAAGAGGGAGCCGTTGGCCAGCGGGTAGACCCGCTCGCTCTCCGGCACTTTTACTCCGTTCTTGAGCCACCTGACGGCGATGGGCGCCTCCCCGTGCGCCTGACAGTCCATGATGACCGCGTCCTTACGCATGGCCGTGACATCGTGGGGCTCCTTGATGAAAAATAACTCACTAAAAGACCAACAAACACCTGTGGAGATGGGGAAGAAAGAGGGAGAGGAGGGTCAGTGTCCATTATCAATAACAGTGTCTATACAGAAAGCGTCCTCGTTGTCAAAGGTAGGGTAAGTGAAATGTGTTGGTTAAAACAAAAAGATTTGTGTTAAAAGGTTAAAGCTCTATATTCTGATAGTAATCTAATCATTGCTATAGAGTGTTTGTTCAGTAACATGAGTCTTCATGTCTCTCCAGCTCTTTGATAAACAGAAAATACATTTTCAGGTAGGTGACATAATTTCAGCCAATCAGGAGAGAGTATCCATTCATCTTCATGTTTATAGTGTTCAGTTCCAATTTTGTTCTGCTCATTTCTTTGTGTCATCGCCTCCAATTTCACTTGTTTAATCTGTATCCTGTCTGAGTCCTGATTGGATAAAATTGGTATTCTGACCTGACAATGCATTTTCTGTTTAATAAAGAGCTGGAGAGACATGGAGACTACTGTTACTGAACAAACACTCTATAGCAATGAGTGCTATCAGAATATAGAGCTATTTAACACTTATTTTAACCAAAGAAAATCACTTACCCTACCTTTAATGTAACTCAAAGTGTACAAATGGGACCAAATGGACCCGCTACGGGTCCATTTGGTCCCATTTGTACACTTTGAGTTACAATTCTGCACAAATATTGCAACGGCGCACCTTGCTGCAATTCATGATTTCCTCATTCATCTAACAAGAATCTTTTTTTGATTGATTGAACACTTATATTAGCAAAAAATGCATCTAAGGCTAAAAGGATCACACAAAAAAAGGTCCTGGGGACTTGTTTCCATTGGGGTCCTATGTGTTCAATTCATCCAACAGATCATAGAATATTTACACATTAATACATGCCATCAACACATACAAAATGTCTTTATTTACAGAGGAGAAAAGGAGGCAGCAGTGCATGACCCTTCATTTCAATGTGATCTAATATCTATCTCCACTTGTAGTTTTCTTGACAGTTGTTTTTTCAGGACAGTTTTGAAAGATGCCAGTGATTCACAGCCTTTAACCCAGTAACTGGGTTAATGGGTATAATTGGGTTAAAGTTTAAATGGATGTCAGGGCATTCTACATTATGGTATGCAATTCATATTTCCTCATTCATCTAACGAGAATCTTACAGTCTTAAAGTGCTTTAAAAGGTGAGTTGAGGTTGGAGAAAAAAAAGCCTGTTTATTTGGATGATTAAATAAATATGAGCTGACATCAGCACCAACAGAGCAGTGCAGTCAAACATCACGCTGCTCATACTTTATTCTGACACAATTATTATCTCTGTGGAGGATGTTTTAGTGAACTAAATGCACCACTCAGATTGGTGGCTAAGATCTGCTAAAGCAGAGGACGTCAGTGGTTGACTTTTTATACACATTCAAAGTGGGGCAGAGGTCTGTGTGTCAATGCACAAGGCTTAAACTTTAAGCCTTAAAGGGACACTAAGTGATATTTTCGTGTTAAAGTAAGTGTTGAATAGCATTCAGATAGTAGTCATTGCTATAGAGTGTTTGTTCAGTAACAGGGGTCTCCCTGTCTCCATCAGTAAACAGAAAACATATTTTCAGGAGAGAGAACTCAAGATAAGAGGATAAAACAAGTGAAATTGGAACTAAGTGAAGACACAATTTAACACTATCAAATTGAAATGGCTAAAATTGGACTCCTGAAAATGAATTTTAACTTTTCTAAAAGAGCTGGAGAAACCACTATTAATGAACACTCTATACTATAGCAATGATTAGCCTGCTAAAAAACCTTTTGTTTCAATCAAATAATATCACTTTCACTTCCTTTAAACAGGCATCCAGAGAGGCAGCCATCATTATTTGAGGTTTCAAATGTCTCTCATGAAGTCATAGAATGAAGATTGAAGCAGTTATAGCTCTTTAGTTTTGACCAAACTCATGACATTAAATACAATTCATAATGCTTCAAATTCTCTCTAAAGTAGGGCTAAACTCTCTCTCTCTCTCTCTCTCTCTCTCTCTCTCTCTCTCTCTCTCTCTCTCTCTCTATATATATATATATATATATATATATGTATATGTGTATATATATATATATATGTATGTATATATATATATATATATATATATATATATATATATATATATATATATATATATATATATATATATATATAGAGAGAGAGAGAGAGAGAGAGAGAGAGAGAGAGAGAGAGAGAGAGAGAGAGAGAGAGAGAGAGAGAGAGAGATATATAGATATATAATTGCCAACTTAAAAGAATACAGTCAAAAGGCCTATTTATTCTATTCAATGCATTTCTTTAAAGGATCCTTATAGTTTTAACACACTAAACAGGCTCCATTACGTCCTTTAAATGAGTACATTATTAATGTCACTGTGGCGCCATTACGTTCCTTAACATGCTTACATTATTCATTACTTAAAGTGCCCCATTGTTGCATAATAACAATCAGTGTTTATGATGCAGTTTAAATGTAGGTTACTGGAGCTCTGTGACGTGTGAGGGAACATAAGGCCATCATAATATTTAAACAGCTAATATTTGTTTCACCCAAAGTAAGTTAACCTGTAGTAGTAGATATGACCTAATTGTTAAATATTATGAAGGTAGAGGTATACTAGAGGTCAACCCATGGGAAGTGTCGCACTGCTCTAATATGAAGGATCATAAAAGCTTATAATAAAGTTATTTCTAAAAAGAAGTGACACTTTGCACCTATACAGCACATTAGTGTGTTTCTTCAATTCAATCATTTTTCATCGATTCATGTCCCGTGCTTTAACTAACTAACATGGACATTGATCTCTCTCTCTCTCTCTCTCTCTCTCTCTCTCTCTCTCTCTCTCTCTCTCTCTCTCTCTCTCTCTCTCTCTCTCTCTGTCACTGGATTCATTCATGGCACAAAAAAAACTAATAGCTACGTTTTGCGCACAAGTTTATGGTGCGTTAATATTAAAGTTTAAAGCTTATTAAATCGCTGCTATGCCGTTATGTTGTGTTTTTGCAGCAGATCCACAGCAGCAGCAGGCTGGTGTGTGGATCCTGCTGGATAATCATCTATAGGCTACTAATAGTATCTCCTCACAGCACTAATTGATCAGAATCTATGTTCCTCTTACCTGAGCTTGATAGAAAAACGAGGAAGAACAGCAATAAACGCTGGTATAGTTTCCTTCTGATAGACTCCATTTAGAGTAATTGTCCGTGCATAGTGTTAAGAGTCTCTACAGTTCTATCCTCCCCGTTGGGCGAACTGCGTCCGAACGCCTCGACTGACCACAACCAACTGACCGGCTCTCTCTCTCTCTCTCTCAGGGCTCTGAGGCAGAGAGACACTGGACAGTCCACAGGCTCCGAGCCTCCGACAGGGGGACATGTCGCCCCCTAGCTGCAGCAGCGTGGACTTTCATTTAAAAAAAAGGAAAAAGACCAGCAGCAGTGGTGGAAAAAAAGCACTTTTCAGGGTAAGTGATTTTCTTTGGTTAATATAAGTGTTAAATAGCTCTATATTCTGATAGTACTCATTGCTATAGAGTGTTTGTTCAGTAAAAGGAGTCACCTTGTCTCTCCACCTCTTTATTAAAGTTTCAGTTTCATTTCCAATGTTATCCAATCAGGATAGAGAACTCAATCAGGATATAGATTAAACAAGTGAAATTGGAAGTGATGACACTGAGAAATGAGCAGGCAAAATTGGAACTGGAACACTATAATATGAAGCTTAAAAATGGGTACTTTCTCCTGATTGGCTGAGATTTTGACACCTACCGGACATTTTATTTTCTGTTTATTAAAGAGCTGGAGAGACAAGGAGACTCCTGTTACTGAACAAACACTCTATAGCAATGATTACTATCAGAATATAGTGCTTTAACCTTTTAACAAAATACTTTTTGTTTTAACCCAAAAATATCACTTACCCTACCTTTAAAGTACCAAAAGTGAAAGTACTCATTATGCAGAATGTCCCATTTCACAAGTTTTTAAAAACGTATGAAAATCCTTTGAAAATAGCAGATCTACAAGCTTACAATGCGTGATGCGGCTATAAAATGGTTAATGTATGTTTTGCGTGCACATGCAACAGCCACCCATGTGAATGGCAACGAGCAATGACATGCACAACACTGTCAGCACAGCACGTAAGTCACATTTCTTTGACATAAGACTTTCAGAGGTCTTTTAACTCCAGTTGGTTGCATTGAAATTAGGAACTAATGTTTTCAAATAGTTGTCGTGGAGTAAAAGTACACTATTTGCCTTTGAGATGCAGTGGAGTTGAAGTAAAAATGGAAGTACTACAGTAAAGTAAAAATACCTCAACATTTAACTTAAGTACAGCACTTGAGTACTGAAAATCCATGTAATGTAATCTTTATTTGGTTAAAACAAAATAAAGAAGATTAAAAAGCTAAAGTTGTACATAGTGATAGTAATCACTGCTACATAGAGTTTTTGTTCGGTGGCAGGGTTCTCCCTGCCTGCTGCCTCTCACCTTATCCAATCAGGAGAGAGAACCCATCTATCAGCTTCAATTTTATAGTGTTCCAGTTTGGTTGGCTCATTTTAACTCCTTTATCATGTTTTCTCTGTAAGAGTTATCTCTACTGAGTGGTATCCTGACCTGAAAATCTGAATCATTGAACCATTTAACTATTATTTCACACTAAAATATCACTCACTTTAATGTAACTCTGAGAGAGTAGCTATAATGTATCAGTACTCTCGACTTACACATGGATACATAGCCTACTGAGGATTTTACTATAGGCTACAGGCTCTTTATCCCATTTAATTAAATAATCTCATGGATGGATTAAGAACCAGGCCAATGGGGCCAGTGCCCATGGGCCCTTGACTGCTCAGATCTTTTGATGTGTGCAACAAGATGTTGCAGATGGGGGGGGGGGGGGGGGGAGGTCACAACCATAGACTGTAAAAAAGAAATGGACAAAGTGACGCCCAGAGAATCTCTACTCTAATCTACAACGATTTCAAATCCACCATCTTTCTATATCCGGTCGGAAATAATGCAAATAAGGAACCGGAAATTAATGAATGCTATTGGTTGGGAGTGGACCAGAGCGGGGGTGGGGAATGAATGCTATTGGTTGTGTAGCTTGTCAATCAAATCATCACAAGGTAGCCACGCCCCTCCTACAGCATACCCTCATCAATTTTAAAATAAATGGGACCATCATTTACCAAAACGCATATCATGGTGATTGAAAGAAGACTTTACACTAACGACTGGAAGCATATATATTTATGACAATGTTTATTAAGGTAATAAGATTGTGTAAAGTTCGGCAAAAACCCATCCGCTTGAATGGTGCCTAATTCTATCTGACACCAGCAGGGGTAAAACAGCGAGACTACAGGCCATTCATATGAACTGTCACTTCCTATACAGCCTCAATTTACAACTCAGAAGCTGGCCCCTTGGTCACAACAGAGCGGGTGACACTAACAACCTAAACTGACTGGTGAGGAAGGCGGGGCTCTGCCGTGGGGACCTCACTGGAGGGAGTGGAGGAGGTGGCTAAGGTGTGTACAGCGAGGAAGTTGGACGCCATCATAGCAAACCCCTCCCACCCCCTCCACCTGGGGCACCTGAGCAGGAGAGGAAACCACAGATTCACCATCCGGGGTGGAGCTCTATGAGACTTGGCTTGTGCTTTGTGCTAACCAAGAGGCGCGAAACCTGCCACTAGTAAGTACTCATTGAACTGTTTGTTCATGCAACAGCAGACGAGTTGTCCAATTGCCTCCAAGCTTGGCATAAAAATTGGTCTTGTAAACTACTATACCTTCAGCTACGCAGGCAGGTGTGTAACTGATGGCAATTAGTTGAATGGAAACAGGTGTTCAAGTTGGGCAAGTGGAGCCAAGCCTACGCGCACACGCACGCACGCACACACACACACGACACACACACACACACACACACACACACACACACACACACTACTACATTACACACTAGACAAACAGAGCACTGCCTGGAACCTCTTTTTACACTATACACTTTGGCTTTAAGAAGCGAGCCCACACTGTTTCTTCAGGAACAGTATTTTCTAGTTTGGTTTGCACACAGTAGTCAAAACAACCAATACACATGATACAATTAAGAAACACACTTGTGTGTTGTCACTGCTGGTGTATCCTTCTGACTCACTTGCCAGTGAGGAGCCCCTACTGGGAGGACGTAGAGCCTTCGTCCTCCTCCCGCCCAACACTCCCTGCTGACAGGTGACGCCCTAGCCCATAGGAATACGTGCCCCCCCCCCGCCCCACACACACACACACACACTCACACACACACACACACACTCACTCACACACACACACACACACACACACACACACACACACACACACACACACACACACACACACACACACACACACACACACACACACACACACACACACACACACACACACACACACACACACACGATTCTCAGACATAGTTTCCCTGAATGTTTGCCTACTATGACTCAGAATAGTGATGCTAGATGTGTTAAAATTGTTACTCTACTTCACAATGACATTTACAATGTGCTACACGTGGGAGCTATATGTAACTATTTTGTGCACCATGTTTAAAATGTGTAACTACCTCAACACAGACATCATACAGTAGTCAAAACAGTGGTGTAAAGTAAAGGGGGGAGGGGGGCTCCCCCCTTACTTTACACCACTGGACTGGGTGGAGGTCTGGAGGAGGAGATGGAGCCTCCACACCGGGCGTTTCTCACCATACGAGCCCCCAAGCAGGGGGACCAGAAGGAGACATCATGCCTCAGCACCTCTGGGACGTTGTTTTGGATACATGGGTCACTGGGGACAAGACCCTGAGAGGGGGGGGGGGGGGGGGGCTGTGAAATGTCCTGGCATTGGACGAGGAAGGACTTCCCAGCATACCTTGTGGCACACACTGTCAGTTATTGTTTTATTGTTGTTATTCTGTTATCTATCTATCTATCTATCTATCTATCTATCTATCTATCTATCTATCTATCTATCTATCTACCTACCTACCTACCTACCTACCTACCTACCTACCTACCTACCTACCTACCTACCTACCTACCTACCTACCTACCTACCTATCTATCTATCTATAAATGCACATAATCTGTGTGCGTGTGTGTGTGTGTCTGTCCTGTCCCCCGCTCATGTTTAGAACCGTCTGCCTGATCGACTTGGGGTGTACATCGTGATGGGAGTGATGAGGTGAGTGGGAAGTCGGTCAGATCGGCGGTTGTTCAGAAATCTATCTATGAATCCACACATCGCTATATCTGTCTGTCTGTCCCTTTTACGCCCATATACAGGTATATTGTGATCCCTGATGTCATCAATTAGCACTTTTTGGCTACAAGAACTACAAGCAAACTGCCCCGTAACGCGTCACGTATTCCTCAGGTTGGGGATTTGTTTCCATACACTACAGCTGGGTTTCAGGTCAAGTTCACAGAACCTCATTTGGGCCCTGCACTGGAGGTAGAACCTGAGTTTCCACCAAAGGCTAAAATAGCCAATCTACAAGCTCACGAGTTGCATTAGAGCTTTCCCCCTGCGTTTGTCAGAGCCCTGAACACATGTAAACACAAAGACATAGAAATACTAAGAAATTAAAAGGAAAATAAAACAGTATGCTGCATTAATCTGTAAATAGCTTTAAGTTGCTTGTTTCGATATTCAGATATTTCATAATTCCTTTGGTCAGACACACCCCCCTCCTACGCAACTTCAACTGAGGTTAGGTTTAGGAATAAGGTTAGGTTTAGGCATAGTTTTACTGAGGTTAAGGTTAGGAATAAGGTTAGGTTTAGGCATAGTTTTATTGAGGTTAAGGTTAGGAATAAGGTTAGGTTTAGGCATAGTTTTATTGAGGTTAAGGTTAGGAATAAGGTTAGGTTTAGGCATAGTTTTACTGAGGTTAAGGTTAGGAATAAGGTTAGGTTTAGGCATAGTTTTACTGAGGTTAAGGTTAGGAATAAGGTTAGGTTTAGGCATAGTTTTATTGAGGTTAAGGTTAGGAATAAGGTTAGGTTTAGGCATAGTTTTACTGAGGTTAAGGTTAGGAATACCTGGTAGCGACCGTTCTCTGAGGTCGCCGGTTTTGGCCCGGGGTGAGCGTGTTTTGGGGCAAGTGTTCTTGTATTCGTTTGAAGTTGTATAGGAGGCTTGGAGGGGGGGGGGGGGGGGGGGATATTCAAGTATATACTCTGCACTCTGGGAGATTGCCTTGACCAGGCAGCTGCAAAAACAGTCTCCCAAGCCACACAACTATCTGGTATTCTACATTCACTCCTGTCCCGATATGTGTTATAAGGGGGGGGGGGGGGGGGGCAGTATACCTCCCTTCAGACCCACTGTGTCCAGAGACCTATTTCTGGGTCCCTACACAGAGCTGCATGCCCCATCTGGAGACATCCTGCTACGCTCACTTCAACCAGGACCCTGACACTAGGTGATGCCCGGCGGGCACTGAAGGATGTGGTGCACTGGGCAGAGCTTTGGTCCTCTACAGGCGGACAGTCAGGCCATACGTGGTAAACAGTCACAAACGCAAGGACCAACAGTGTTAAAATATAGAATCAAGCATGAACTTAAAAACTGGGGTGCACAGAAAAGGCAGTAGTAGTCAAGTGGGTGTGGAAAAAAAAGTGAAATACCCCTTTATAATGGCATATAGAGTGACTGCATCCCAATTGTCTCTACAACAGCTTTAAATAATTAAACAATATGCAAATAAACAAATGATCCTTTCGGTAATGAGTTAAGTCTCTCTTGTCCGTTAAGTCAGTCCAGCAATATACGAGGAACCAACCAATGACGGGCGTTGTTGTTGGACAGCTGCTGCGTAAATGCCGATATTGATCCAATGTCCGTCTCGTATTGTGGAGGAGGGAGCTTGACCTCCCCCTTCCCCCTCACTGGACCCTTATTCAGCAGGAAGACCAAGGTCCAGCTGTAGTGCCCACCCCCCACCCACCCCCCCACCCACCCACTAGAACAGCCTGCATGCGATGGTCAAGGTAAAAGATATAACCACATGAATAACAACACATACACAGTGTTCATTTGGTCGACTAAAACTATGACGAAAATATTTCACTGACGACGACTACATTTAAACTTGGCTATGATAAACTATAAAACTATGCCTAAATAAACTGCCAATTTCGTCGACAAATGAAAACTAGACTAAAATGTTAGGGAGGGATCTAGTGGAGAAGAGATCCAGTAGAACTATAAAGACAAGTCATTTTATGTTTGGTTGTGTGCGGATGTCACGCTCCGAAAATAGCCGATCTACAAGCTCACAACGCGTGGCAAGGCATAACGACACCCATCAAGGCACCGCCAAAATACATTTTGGTAGTCGACTAAATCAACTGTAGATTTAGTCGACTAAAACTAGACTAGAACTAAAACGTTTCAGGTGACTAAAATGTGACTAAAACTAAATGGAGTTTTAGTCAAAAAACTATGACTAAAACCAGTGGTGGAAAAAGTACTGAAATGTTTTACTTAAGTAAAAGTATCAATACTGCAATATAGAAGTACTCTGTTACAAGTAAAAGTCCGGAATAAAAAAAAATACTTGGGTAAAGGTACAAAAATATTGGTATCAAAATGAACTTAAAGTACCAATAGTAAAAGTACTAAAATGTTTGAAAATAGCAGATCTACAAGCTCACAACGCGTCGCACCACGACGCGTTGTGAGCTTGTAGATCGACTATTTTCAAATAGCCTAGGTATAAAATAGGGCTAAAGTGGTTAATGTATGTTTTATGATGTGATAATGTATATCTACAAAGTAACTAGTAACTAAAGCTGTCAAATAATTGTAGTGGAGTAAAAGTACAATATTTGCCTCTGAGATGTAGTGGAGTAGAAGTAAAAGTATAGACAATGTAAATGTACTTTACTTTACACCACTAAATTCAAATTTGTGTCAAAATGAACAGATACATGTGTTGAGATACAGTATATTCATGAGGTGTCATACGTTTATGAAAAGGCCACTTCCAAAGTGTTGTATTATATATCCATTTTAGTTTTAGTTCTTATATTTGGTATTATTCAGGTATCCAAAATGTATAATCGTCTCTGTCGGGCGTAAACCTCATATGTCCGCAACTGATTCAAATTCAAAAATAGCAAAAGTAGCAGATCTACAAGCCGATATACAGGGTCCAATACACAGTAATTGTACCAGCAGAGGGTTAAAACACCAACTGTGATTTATAAATGATCACGTGTGTCTGCAGAGGTGGACAAAGCACTCGACCCCAGTACTTGAGTAAGAGTACAGATACTCCTTGGTCCAAATTCACTCCACTATAAGTAAAAGTAGCTCAGTCAAAATGTTACTCAAGTAAGAGTAAAAAAAGTAATTGTTTTTAAATATACTTAAGTATTCCAAAGTGCATGCTTTGAAAAATACTTAAAGTACATGTAAAAGTAAAAGTAGAAGTGCATTTCTTAATTTTGTTATCAATGAATCGCTGTAATGTTTTCACAATGAATTTATAGGACCTTGTAACTCTTATTTCAGAGAAGTGCTGTAACTCTCTGAAACCACCTGCACTGCATGCACTGATGTGCTTGCTTGTAGATGTTATACAAAGCCATCCAGAAACACCTATAAAAACATAGAAATGACTGAGGAACCAGAACTAAATACTTTTACTCCTATACACCCATACAAGATGTAACAAAGAGGCGAGCGGAGGGGGAAGCCAGAAACACGGCTAGTGTGAGAGCAGAAGTGTGGCCAATTGCATTTTAGGGAAGAAAAAAAACAGCCACCCTAAAGGCCAAACCGCAACAATGCAACTAGTCGCAACTCCTTGCAACAAAACTGTTTTAAGGTCAACCACACCGATGCAACTCCTTGCAACTGCCATTGGGGTTAATGGTTGCAAGTAGTTGCAAGTAGTTGCATGTTGCAACTCCTTGCAACATGCATGGCAAAACATTGTTGTGGATGTGGAGTGGGCTTAAAAGTACAGTAATTTTCGCACTATAAGCCGCACCTGACTATAAGCCGCAGCAGCTAAATTGAATGTTTGGAACATATATAAGCCGCACTGGACTATAAGCCGCGGGTGTAAAATCCATAGATTTAGGAGGTCCCCTAGTGGCCGTTAGCTGTAAAAATCCATAGATAAGCCGCACCGTTATATAAGCCGCAGGGTCGAAAAATTGGAAAAAAGTCGCGGCTTATAGTCCGAAATTTACGGTACTCAGTACTTTATAGCCTTCCTAGAAATATACTCGAGTATAAGTAAAATATTTGTCTTGGAAATGTACTCAAGTAAGAGTAATACGTATTAAAAAAAATCTAATACTCAAGTAAAGTACAGATCCTCAGAATCTGTACTCAAGTACAGTACTCAAGTACATTTACTCCGTTACTGTCCACCACTGTTTAGTTCTTATATTTGGTATTATTCCGGTATCCATAATGTATAATCGTCTCTGTCGGGCGTACACCTCATATGTCCGCAACTGATTCAAATTCAAAAATAGCAAAAGTAGCAGATCTACAAGCCCTGAAACGTGCTTGTAGATCTGCTACTTTCGATGCTTTTTGTGTGACGCTGTAGTATGATCAAGTAAGGGCGTTAATTTACGAAAAAACACATAAAGTTAAAATGTGGAGATAAGAGGTTTCTGCCCGACAGCAACGATATACAGGGTATGCAGTACACAATACACAGTCATTGTACCAGCCGAAGGGTTAAAACACCAACTGTGATTTATAAATGATCACGTGTGTCTGCACCATCGATTGGCTAGTTTCCAGTGGTGGAGAGTAACTAAGTACATTTACTGAAGTACTGTAGCCTACTTAAGTGCAATTATGAGGAATTTGTACTTCACTGGAGTACTTTTACTTTTACTTCTACTCCACTGCATCTCAAAGGCAAATATTGTACTTTAACTCCACTATAATTGTTTGACAACTTTAGTTACTAGTTACTAATTATTACAAAACCACCTCAGACCTATAATATACAGTATATATTTTGGCAAATTAATAATAGCCGATCGCTTGTAGATCGACTATTTTCAAAGGATTTGTACACATTTTATACATTTGAAAACTTGTGAAATGGGACCTTCTACATTATGTGTACTTCTAGTTATGGTACTTTAAGTATATTTTGATACCAAACTTGTACTTGTAACAAACTATCTCTACAGAAGGTTATTGATACTTTTACTTAAATAATCTGAGTACTTCTTCTATCACTGCTATTTTCACTTACACTACCAGATCATAATAACCGTCATACAACCAATCTCAACTAGCCCAAACTAGTGAAAATAAAAGATCTACAAGCTCACAAGTTTTTTTTTATTTTAATTTTTAAAATTCATGGTATTTATTTTCTTTTTTTTTTAAATACATGAAATTCTCTTGAAATTTGTATTTTTAATTTCTGAAAATGTTTCTGCAGCCCCAACATGGGTCCGGACCGAATGTTAGGGAAACAGTGTTCATTGGTTCTCAACCAGTGGTCCGGGGACCACCAGTGGTCCTTGAGGTGGTCCTTGAGGGGGTTCTAGGTGGTCCGCAGCTACATGATGGACAGTTAGGGAACCAAATGGACCCTAATAGATCTGTACCTGATGAGATTGTAAAATGTAACCAAATGGACCCTTATGGGTCCATTTGATTTCAGTTTACACTCTCAAGAGTTAAATTATTGTTAAACATCTGCATTACTTCATTAAGAAGTCTATTCAATTAGAGAATATAGAAGAATAGTAACTTTGATCAACGTTTGCCTGTTATCTCTCTACCACATCAATACAGCATTGATGGAATTCTGGAGATAATCTTATCCAACAATAACAAAATATTCAAAGTTTTGGGTCTGAGAGGCTAAATGTCATCAAATGGTGGTCCGTGGCTCTAATGCCAACTAAATAATGGTCCTTGATATGAAAGAGGTTGAAAACCACTGTTCTAGGTGACTTCTCGCTGGGTGGGGGGGGGGTGCTCCTATCTCGGGGGGGTGGGTTGGGGCCCCTCTCGGGGGTGTTTGATTAGGAATTCAGTTTGGGGGGCACCTGCCAATACGGCAGTTTGTGGGTGGACTGATGGCCAGGGCTTGCAGTGCAGATGAACCGGGGTCAAGCTCTGAGGCCAGATCAATGCAGTAAAAGTCATTATCAGGTTATGAATGTTGGGAACGGTGCAGCTCCGCTCGCCTCCTGGCTCGTCCGCTGCCATTGGACGAGCCTCTCCGTGTCATCGGCTTCCACGCATCCCCCCATCCCATCCCATCCCCGCTGACCTCAAAAGGGGTCCAAAAGGGCCGGCCTGAATTGTGTGTGACCTATTCACTGACCCCTGTAGAGGGGGGGGGGGGGGGGGGGGTCTTTAGCCTGGACTATGGGGGGTTGGGACTGGGAGTGTGGTTGTTTAGCTCACTAGTTCTCAACGTGGGGGTCTGGGGCACCGGTGTTGGGGCAGTAACTATTTACTATGTAATGCAATATTATTACTTTCAGTGGTGTAAAGTTACTAAGTACATGTACTAAAGTACTGTACTTAGGTCCATTTTTTAACTTTACTGGAGTATTTCCAATTCTCAGTACTTTTACTTCTAGCCTACTCCACTACATCTCAGATCCAAATATTGTACTTTTACTCCACTACCCTTATTAGAAAACTTTAGTTGCTAGTTACGTTGTAGATTTTGATTATTATTACAAAACATATTGTAACCACTTCAGCCCTATACATTTTGAAAATAGCCGATCTACAGAGCTTGTAGATCTGATATTTTCTAAAGATTTGCATATATTTGAAAACTTGAAATGGGACAATTGTGTATAATGACTACTTTTACTTTTGGTACTTTAAGTACATTTTGATACAATATTTCCGTATTTTTCCTCAAGTAAATTTAGAATTCCGGACTTTTACTTGTAACAGAGTATTTCTACATTGCAGTATTGATACTTTTACTTAAGTAAAAAATGTGAGTACTTTTTCCACCACTGATTACTTTACCCAGTAACTAGTAGTGTGACTTATTACTCTTACCAAAACAGAAACAATATTACAGTTATTAATCCAAGTGACTTAATAAGTTACAAAGAATGTGACTTTGTTCTGACTGAGACTATATGAAGCCTGCATACTCCAACTCTAGGAGCTTGTCACATACAGGGGGAAAAACTAACAGATCTACAAGCTATCATCACATTATCATCACAATGCACTGATAGCTTGTAGATCTGTTCTTTTTAAGCATGCACCGTCTCACAAAATTAACTTGATGCATACGTGCAAATGTAATGATTATGACTGAGGCTACACTGTCTCTCTACATTCTATGTATGTGTTTACCTTGCTTACTCTAAGTGGCTCTGGATAAAAAATGCCCAATTCTTTAAATTGTAATATAGTAACATAACTTATAATATAACTACTCTTGCTACCAATGCAATCTAATGTAATGTACTATTATCACTTTTTAAAGGAGCAATAAGTAATCAGTACTCTTCCTGCTCCGTTGTGGCCTAATGCATATCAAACTGCACAGCAGGGTCCCTGAAATTAGAAAGGCTGAGAATCAATGTTTTAGCTGAATCATGCGAAAGACCCCCAACCACAGAGTGGAGGGGGGATGTCTTCCATGGGACTCTGGGGGGGGGGTTTAGCTGAATCATGCAAAAGACCCCCAACCATGAGAATGAGTCCATTGTAAAGAGATGTCAGTGGTGGGAGCTACGGCAGGATGCTCTTCCTTCTGCCAGGAGGAGGTATAGGAAGATCTGGGTGAGAAAATACCCCTCGAAATATGCAAAGAAATGAAGCTGACCACATGTCCTGGTTTAGATAGTCCCAGTTTCAATTCTGTGTGTCCAGAGTCCCCGACAAATATCTTTAATACACTTAAAATGTCCTGGTTTTCAACATTCACTACCAAATTGTCCAGGTTTTTACCACAATAAGGAACATCTATTGTGGTTTTACGCAATTGCATAGACATTTATCGTGTTCTGTTGATGTACATGCTCACCTGACCAATAGAAAACAAGAACAGGCCTGCAATGCCTGCCTGACAGCGTGTCGGGGGTTCGAGTCCAGATCCCGACAACCTTTGCTGCGTGTCACTCACCATCTCTCTCCCCATTTCCTGTCAGTCTACCTGTCCTAGAAATAAAAGCCCATAAAACAAATCTTTAAGAAGAAAACAAGAACAATGCATTGCGTGTATGAATTCAACGCTGATGTGTGTATTCTAATATGTGTATTCATTTAAGGGTCCCTGTTTTGGGGGGTTGAAAACATGGTCACCCTACATAAAGAAGACAAACACAGACTGGATAATACTTAAGAAAGCAAGAAAATAAGTTTTAACACACTGTTTAGTGTAACACTGATTTCCATACTGACAAATAAGAACAAAGTAGAAATTTGACTAGTCACATTAAGAATCAATATGGAGCCCTTTTTAACAGACTAATGACTTTTTCAGTTACTGGGCCATGACTTTACTTTAGTTAATATGTGAGCAGAGCACAGCATTACAACTTAACCACTTAAACTAGGGTCCGTGGAGGACAAAGTACTCAACTCCAGTACTCCCGGTCAAATATTACTCCACAAAAAGTGAAGTTGCTCAATCAAATTTATACTTGAGTTAAAGTACTGGAGTACTTTTTTTTAAATGATTGTGTTTAACTTAAGTATTCAAAAATACAAATTACAAAGTACATTTTCTTTTTAATATCAGTGCATTGCTGTAGGCCTATTGAAATGTTTGCAAAAAAAGAAAAAACAACAACTGAGATTTCTGATAATGTACGTTGAAGCATGAGCACATGTATGAGCACCAGGCCTGGAATTTCCTGGACATAAAAATATACTTAAAGTACCAAACCTAAAAAAAACATTTCACAAGTTAAAAATGTATAAACATCTTTTGAAAATAGCCAAAGTATATACTGTAGGGCTGAAGTAGCCTGAAGCTGTGTGCAGTCCACTAAGAGAGTGGGCGGGGTCTATGGTGTGGAATAAGGCTAGGGCTGAAGTGGTTAATAATGTGCTGTATGTTTTGTAATAGAGTACAGAAGTCCTGACGTCACTCGTTCATCCCCTGGTTCGTAAGGTAATTTCTCTATGTAGAATAACATTGGGTCATCTTAGAATCGTCTCATATAAGAATTGTGGTCCAAAAATAAACAAACTGTCTCTGCGATATTGTCAGGGAGGAGGTTCTATATCGTTTATGATAGTCAGTCACTTATATTTGATACAGTCTGTTTCTGGCGAAAATGTAACTAATTCGGCGGAAGTAACATTAGCGTTTTCTCACCGTCAGTTGATGCTTCATATCCATAAGAGTCAAACCGCCAGGATCATTAGTTTATTTTTGGAACACAGGTCTTATTTGACGCGATATTAAACACGTCTATGGGAATTCAGAACAGGGGTGGAAAACCGCGAACCAGGTAGGATGTGTAAATTACGTCAGACTTCGGTGCTCTATAGGCCGAATGATCAAAATCTACAAAGTAACTAGTAACTCAAGTTTTCAAATAATTGTAGTGGAGTAAAAAGTACAATATTTGCCTCTGAGATGTAGTGGAGTAGAAGTAAAAGTATTGAAAACTGGAAATACTCCAGTAAAGAAAAAAAAAAAGGAAACTCAAAATTGTACTTAAGTACAGTACTTGAGTACATTTAGATGCCCCAGAGCGAGGCCAATGAGGCGTCCAGGTATGTATGTCTACTCTACAGTTAGACATGCAGAGCACATGCTAAGCGGACCATGCATGCATCCATGGTTTTTAATGGAAACAAGCCATAGGGCTTTCTAGGGTTTAATCCTTTTTAGCATCTTTTTGAATAGAACTGTACTTATGTGCTTTTTTTTGGGCAAACTGTTAATAAAGTATTCAATCAATCAAACAAACATCAAGTTCAGGAGGCTGCAATTCGAAAATGGCCCCTGTCTAAGTCTTAACCTACCCCCCCTACCCCCCCTCCTTCATTTTCCTCTTTTGTATATATATATATATTTTTTTCTCTCTTCATACCAGTAACCTGAAAGCTGATTGTATGACATTCTGTATAGTAGTGTGTGTATATCTGTCTGCCTCTTATATGTCATCATGATTTGTGTGCATGGGGTTCTCATCTTAAAGCTGCGTGCTTAATGAGAGTTCCAGTTTAGTAGACCTTGTATTGTGAATTTGTACTTCCAACTGTTATGTACTGTCATGTACTATTCTCATGTCTTACTAAATAAACTACATCAATCAATCAATCAAACACACCATGACGCCATGCTTGTGTCCTAGCAGGAGCATCTGAGAATGGAAAGAAGAGGAATTGAGTAGTTACTAGTGCTCTGGCTCCACCCTCTGGAACAATTGAGTATTGCAAAGATCTGAGCAACAAGCCTTGCATTGAAAACCTTGCATTCTAGTTTGTTGCTTTTACTTTACTTCCGTATAAATATATATATTTTTAATGCTTCTTCTCCTCAGTGGCAAATATTGTACTTAATACTCCTCTGCCATTATTCTACTAACAGTTACTAGTGACTTAAATCATTACTAGACCTGTGCCCGGGGCACCGTCCGGCCTACTCGGGATTATGATGCAAGTGGGGAACGATGCAAATAGGGAACGCATGCCCCACCCTGTTATGCAATACCCATTATACCTGTCAGAGTACCCGCTGTAACCGTCTGTCTGTCTGTCTGTGTACCTTTTATGCCCATATATGGAGATCTCTGTATCTGTCTGTCCTTGTCCCTTTTGAGCACATATATGGAGATCCCTGATATTCATTTCACATTATTCATTTAGGCCTATATGGCCATATATGGGCATACCCATATATGGGCATATGGGGGGGATCGGCGGTTCTGGAAAGTTCTTGTGCAGTGGTAAATGTCTGTGTGGAGAATGTGTGAAGAGTGTGAGAAGAGTGCAAACTGACTCTGGAAGGTGGACTGACTTTCAGGGTGAGCGGTGAGTCGCTTATCACCGCGGCTCAGTGACGTCATGTTGTAGTTTTCAAACCACCGGGGTGATAAGGTGACCACCGAAGATGGTAGCATGCACCAGCCTTTAGTAATTAAATGGCAGGTGTGGTGTGGGGAATTGGACAGGTGTGGGGGATTTGGCAAATCAAGCTTATATTAGGCTGGGGTTGCCATGGCAATCAATTGGCTATTTTGGTTTGGTTGAGTCTTTTCTGGCGGTTCTGGACAACCGCCTATCCGGCCGACTCGACGCCGGGCACTGCTCTCCCTCAGGTCGTCTGCACCGCGTGTGTCGAATTTGAAGTCGGGCGGTTGAGCGGCTCTCGAGATATGTAGATTACAGATGTACATACTTACGTACAGTACAGATATTCTGTGTATTTAATGCAAGATTACAAAACAGACATTCATCGAATCAAACTTAAGTTATTTAAATGTATATACATATACATTGACCAATTAAGCCCTGTTTTATACATCTACAAGCTCACATAATGCTAGGCGATGTGATGAGGTGTGAGCTTTGGTCACAGTCATTATAGATTGCGTTCGGATATATAGCACTGAGCGCACTGGCGAACCACAATTAATGATGACATATAAAGCATTCATGCCATTTATACTAAATGTTTACATAATTAGTTCTTCACAGGTGATTGTGAGCTTGTGGATCAGATTAATATCCACATACAAAGCTCACACTGTTTCACAAATCACACATTAGGACTTGGCCATATTAGGCCTACACATTTTCTTTCAGTCGTGACATTTTATTTTGCTTTAATCCATGCCGTCATTATTGAGTGCATAGATAGATATCAAGAACACTGCACAGTTCTTTAGTCCCTTTGTTGTGGGGTTTGTCAACATTTCCATAAGCTATAATCTTACATGGGAAGGGAATCATTAACCAACATGTCAAACTGTACCTCTCTTGTGTTTCACCCTGGTTGCTGCTGTTGAATTTCCCTCTGGGGATCAATAAAGGTTTATATGAGTTCTATGTTAGAATGTGGCGTACAGTGGGAGGCCTGGAAGAGCATTTTCTCCTTATGATGACATACTGTGTACAATATGGTAATGTGCAAACTATAAACATGTCCGTTATAACATAATGTGCACTTTGACCTCTCTCTCTCTCTCTCGCTCGCCCGCCCGCCCGCACGCTCGCACGCACGCACGCGCACACACACACACACACACACACACACACACACACACACACACACACACACACACACACACACACACACACACACACACACACACACACACACACACACACACACACACACACACACACACACACACACACACACACACTTTATATGTTCTTATATGGGTCATATATCAGTATTTCTTTCTGTGTTTTATTATTATTATAAAAGAAACACATGAAACATTCAGGGATAACTTATGCAGTTAACGCATATTTGTTGATTTAGTTCAAAGAGTATAATGAATGAAATGTGTTCTTTTATCCCTGGCATTCTGGTTTAGGTTGGCATAAAACTGTCTATATGTCACAGTGAATTTTGCTGAATGACTATATTTATTGACTATTTATTTATTGTTTGCTCATTTGTACTTAAAAGTGTGCTATTTCTAGAACAAGAAATATTCCCATGTGGTGCATTCAAGGATCTTTAGTTTAGTACACATTTGAAGAAACAAACAAAACAAAACAAAACAAAACAAATTACAGAAACAATAACTGAACTAAGGAAATAAGGCAACATTTATATATATTTTTTATTTTTTATCCCACGATTTTGCAACCCCATTTTTTTCACCCAGTGCCAATTGTCTAAGTAATCCCTCTGCCAGCCTAGGGAGAGCCCAGAGCCGAGTTCATGCTTCCATCAATGCAAGAGAGCTAACAAGCCTTCTTATCACCTGACGGGGGGAGTTTCCCCGGTTAACCACCACCCTGACTATAGTCAGGGTGGTGGTCCCCATGGTTCACAATCAGTTGAAAACCCCTGGTTTAGAGCACTGGTCAGGCATGACAAGAGCATTCAGTAGGCATGATGCAACCGTTTATAAAAGATAAAACAATAATACAATAGGGCAAGTAGAATGGGGTGTAGCATCATGTATTTGTGGCCAGGGGTGTAGCCAGAACGCTGGCAGCAGCTGGGCCTGGGCATTTGCGGGTGGGCACGCACGTGCGCTGCGCGCGCGCGCCCGCGCGAAGTGCGCACGAAGCAAATAGCCCGCGCATGAACAAATAGCTGAAACCATGTCCCACATCTTAAATGGGTGCCATGTATACAGGGGACTCTACATAAGTAGGAATGACAGAATAGTGGATTTGATATCTAAAGATATCACTTCTATTTTCAGGTCTTCCATCATGCTGTATAAGCATTCTACTGTGAAGCCGAGCATGTTTAACCTGTGTAACGATGATTCTGTGTTCTCTAACATTTCAGCTAACACCCCTGATGTCATTGTTGTTAATGAAAACCATAGGGAGGTGTTCATTCTCGAGGTCGGCTGTACTTTTGATTACAGCTTAGAGGAAGCCTTCCTAACCAAAGTGCTAAAATATCATCAGCTAGAGCAGACCATCTCTCAGCAAGGCTACAGATGTAAACTTTTGGTTTTTATCTTTGGTAGTCTAGGTCGGACACTTGCACAAGTTGGTTGTGAGGGGCCTGCAAATGGCCGGCCTCTCCAAAAGGAGGGCTAAACAATTAGCAAGGTACTGCTCAATATCAGCTATTATAGGAAGCCGCTCAATTTGGAGGAGGCGTTGCTTCCTTTACCCATGATTGTTGTCCGCTGTGTTCGACAAGTATGCCATCTTTTGTTTTGTATGTAACAATGCTCTGCTTTACATGCACTTTGTAACTGGCTGTTTTCCCTTCATCTGACTGCACTGGCAGTGTTAATGTCCTTTGTACACCCTGTACTTCTTATTATGTGGACATAAATAAATATTTACCTTCTTAGTTTTTTCACTGTGTGACAGGAAGCTGGTGCGTTCTACAGCCATTTGGATTGTTTCCTCCTTAAACACACCAGACAGAAGAGGTGAGCATAATGTTGTATAACTACAATTTTAATTAAACATATATATAGCAATACGGGGGCCAAGCAATGCAATATGTGCAATCGGCAGTATGCAACACTGTATGTGCAATAAGCCATCGGATCAAAACAGAATATGAGAGAGAATTGTTCCACAAAGTAAAAAATACTAAATGTTTTACCCCCCTCGATGATGGTACAACGTAACGCCCCCCAAGCATTTGATCTGAGATTAATGATGTTCCTAACCAAGACAAATATAGACAATCATAACAAAATACAACTAGGAGAGTGTGGTAGCCCCAATGCAAGTCATGGGTTGCAGCCGTCTGGACCTGAGGAATCCGTTGGGAAATATAACGTTAGAGGCCATAAATATTGCATAGACATCATTATGATCTGGGCTCTCTCTATATGGATATAAAAGGGACACGGACAGATACAGAGATATCTATATATTGACATAGAATGGGACAGACAGACAGACAGACAGACAGACAGACAAGTTAAGTATTATGACATTTGACCTTTTAAGTAATTAGCTACTTATAACGCTTTATAATGTGTATGATTGCAATCTGAGTGCTTATAACTGTAATTATACAGTCTTGTAAGCACATAATACATATTATGTATGACCTTAAGTGTACCACAATGTTTTAAGCTTCATGATTAGTGTTTAAAACAAAGGGGACTGGTTGTTTAAGACCAGGACCCGCCCTGGTGGTAAGAACTTAACCGAGACATCCAACCTGTGTGGTTTGAAAGAGTCAGTGCAGTGGTTCTCAAACTGTTTTGTGCCAAGGACCGCCAAATTGATATGTTTTGTGCCATGGACCCCCTGACGAGAAGATTAATGAAAAATGAAATCAAAACTAGAAAAAGTGCTCCTCGGAGCACAGGTCTCCGCCAGGTCAGGTAGGTTATTATGGGCCAGCAATGTTCAGAATTTGCCAGTCAGGATGGAATATAAAAAATCGTACGGAACCATCTTGATCACTTGACTATAGAGATAATGTGTACTGATTTGCATGATGTTTGGACAACATTTGTAGGAGTAATATTAAAAAAAAAATCGGCCTCCTGGTGGCGCTATAATAGGGCAATGTTAAAAGGGTGGCGTTTGTTCTTCAACGTAGTGCGAATGTACGTGCAAAGTTCCACCGCAATCAGACGCTGCGTTCATGATTTGTGGCATTTTGTTCAAAACGGGCCACTCCTGCAAACTTTAGATGTCAATGTTAGCCAATCAGGATGGAATATGAAAAATCAAACAGATCCATCTTGATCACATGACTATAGAGATCATCTGTACTGATTTACGTGACATTTGGATAAAATCTGAAGGATTAATCTCAAAATATGTATTTTACATAAGTCGGCCTCCTGGTGGCACTATAAAAGGCTAATGTGAAAAATGCAGGGCAGTTTTTCCTTGGCCTCTAGGGAGTATGCGTGCAAAGTTTCACGCAGATCGGTGCAGTTACAGTTAAAAACGCAATTTGGCCTTTATAGCGCCACCAGGAGGCTGATTTGAACATTTTCAAGTGGCATTTCCTCCTCGGCCTAGTGGGAATGTGCGTGTGAAATTTCACGGAAATCGCAAGCTGCGTTCATGATTTGAGGCATTTAGTTCAAAATGGACCAATCCTGCAAACTTTGGAAGCCAACCTTAGCCAATCAGGATGGAATATGGAAAATCAGACAGATCCGTGTTGATCACATGACTATAGAGATACTGTGTAATGATTTGCGTGATGTTTGGATAAAATCTGTAGGATTAATCTCAAAATATGTATTTTACATAAATCGGCCTCCTGGTGGCGCTATAAAAGGCTAATGTGAAAAATGCAGGGCAGTTTTTCCTTGGCCTCTAGGGAGTATGCGTGCAAAGTTTCACGCAGATCGGTGCAGTTACAGTTAAAAACGCAATTTGGCCTTTTATAGCGCCACCATGAGGCTGATTTGAACATTTTCAAGTGGCATTTCCTCCTCGGCCTAGTGGGAATGTGCGTGTGAAATGTCACGGAAATCGCAAGCTGCGTTCATGATTTGAGGCATTTAGTTCAAAATGGACCAATCCTGCAAACTTTGGAAGCCAACCTTAGCCAATCAGGATGGAATATGGAAAATCAGACAGATTCCCATTGATCACATGACTATAGAGATACTGTGTAATGATATGCGTGATGTTTGGATAAAATCTGTAGGAGTAATATAAAAAAAATTATTTTGCACAAATCGGCCTCCTGGTGGCGCTATAACAGGCCAATCTGAATTGCCCAGAGGTTCTGAATTGGCATCCAGGGAGTATGTGTGCACAGTTTCGCAGCGGCCGGGCCAATGGTGCCGGAGATTAGCCGCTCGCAGACAGATGGACACACGGACGGACGGACACACGGACGGACGGACACACGGACGGACGGACACACGGACGGACGGACGGACGGACAGGGGGTAAAACATACTCTCTCTCTCTCTCTCTCTCTCTCTCGAGACAATAATTCAAGATTCTCCAAAACGTCTTGGAAGCTCGCATCAGCTGTGAGCGTGTACATCTGCTATTTCTGAATAGCCAACATATAAAGTGGTTAAAATGATTGTGACGCTATGTTCATGATGATGAGTATTTATGAGTTCTGTGTGTGATACAGTGTGATAAGCATACTATAGTGCACTGTAGATACGGGCTTGATAGGAAGTGTTACCGATAATACAGTGATATTAATAAGCTATACATAATGTTAAAATAGTACATATTAGAAATAATAGGCTATAATTACTCTGTCTATTCTATTACTTTCAGGGCAAATAAAATGAGGAGGGAAAAAAAGCGTCGAGGCATAGCTCTTTTGTCGAACTATTTCAAAGGAGAGCACATGAGTTTGGAGGTTTTAAAAAAGATTAAATCTCTACATGGAAATAACTACCTGTTTAAGACGGTTCCATCTTATCCCAAAGTGGACTTCCACATTGCCAACATTTCTCACGTGACTTCCCAGTCACCTCTTATAAGTATCATGGCGTCAAGTGGATTCAAGGGAGGGAAAGAAGCAGATTTGGTCTATTGAGGTTTACACGTTGCCAAAAATTACAGTACATCGAAGCAGCTGAGAGTCGATATCTCAACAAAGAGTTCTCTGACTCCATGGACAAAACCACAGGAAAAAGAAAGAGACAGGAGCCTTTCCTGGTGAAATTCACCACGTCTCCAGTGTTTTCAGCAGAATCACGCTATGGGAACTACAAGTTCACCTTTCCCATCAGGCGGCTTTTGGAGCTGTACCGAGATCAGTGTTGTGCTGGAGAGCAGCCCATCATGAGGATATACGAGACAGAGATTTTCAAGCAAGCAATTGCATACACGGTCGTTGTTCACAGTCCAGCCACCAAGATATTTGATAGTTACCCAATACTCAGCTGTGATGATTCTAATGCTGTTTGTGTTTATCAAAGTGATAAAGACATAATGCTGTGGCGTGCCCAGGCAATAAGTGAGACTCACAGAGTTGAGATGATTACTGACAAAGAAAATGAAATAATCGATACTACCGGTATAAAAGGAAGAGATGAGCTATATGTCTTTGATGAAGTGGCACTTGCCTTCCACCTACCAGAGGGTCAAGTGCTTGGAATTGAATATACAGAGCTATATAGAAGTTTCAATGCATGTGACACACGAAAACCTTATCTTGGCGGTCGTGATGACTTTGACTTTGCAGAAGGAAAAATCACAGCCTTCAAGCCTTCAGGATGTTATTTTAGACAATGAGGGAAATTCAGTTGTCATAGCAGCACCACAGTAAAGATGAAACAAAGATACAGGTAACAGTACAGAATACGAGAAAATAGGGTAACAATATGATATGAAAAAAAGATTTAAAAAAAAAGAAAAAAAACAGTATAAAGATTATTATTTTATTTTTTTTGCCAGCTAATTTGTTAAATGAAAACAGAGGCGTGTTGTGCGTCAACCAATCACAGTACCAAGCAGCAGCACATGTATCTCCCTTTTTGGTCTCCTGATAGATGTTTTTTTCAGGCAAATTTTTAAAGAAACGAGTGTTACACATCCTTTAATGGATGGTGTCAGGGCATTACACATTATGGTGGCAGAGCAGTAGAATTAACAGGACAGTTGTTGCTGTAATATCCCATCTCTTTTGTACATACAGTAATAGTGTTTGTATGTGTTGACATGACATGGATTATTGTGTTAATTTGTGTATGCTATGTTGATTAATTGAATACATACTGTAGGAGCACAATGGAAACAAGTCCTCAGGACATGGTTATTATTTGTTTAGCTTTAATGTCTTACTGTACCACGTAGCTGTTTACATTTCTGATTAATAAAGTATTCAATCAATCACCAACTCATTCACCAAATTTCATTTCTGGTGTGTGCCTGCAGGGGGCAACGTAAAACTAAAATGGGGCCTTGATTGGTAAATAGCATGTTTTTCCCCATGCATCACTAAACAGATTCAATTGCTTTCAGGTTAAATAAAATGAAAAGAAGGAATATACAAGGTAAAGAAGAAGTGTTTTTCAGCGGGGAGCACATGAGTCTGGAGGTGTTGAACATGATGAGATCTCTACGTGGTAGTCGTTATCTGTTTCAGGACGTACCACCATACCCTGAAGAAGTGTGCTTCACTGTGGACAATGTTTCTCATTTCACCACCAAGAGTCGGGTGGAAGGAATTATAGAGTCCAGTGCTTTTAAAGCGAGGGAAGGTAAACGTTTGGCATACTGGAATCTACACATTGATCAAAGTGATATTCAGGCTGCAGAGAAGAGATACATTGACAAGACATGTCAACCCCCTCCCTCATCCGCTGCAACAGCCGATGACAAAGCAGAGCCACGTGACAACACATGTTCTCCCTCATCCTCTTTAACAGCCAATGACTATACATCACTATTTGCACTGAGATACTTCACCTGCATTCCGTAGCAACGCATCACGATATGGAAACTACAGATTCACCTTCCCCATCGGGCGGCTCCTGGAACTGTATCAAGGGCAGTTCTGTTGTAATGAAAAGCCTGTAATGAGAATATATGAGACGGTTGTCGAGTCTCAAGAGATCATGTATACGGTGCTTGTTCACTCGCCAGAGATAACGCAGTTTAATGAATACCCTGTTATGCCCATGTATAATGACCATCAGGCCATTTGTTGGTATGATCCACAAAGCCACAAAGTGACGTGGCGAGCGCAGGCAATATGCCACGCCCATGACAAGGAAATGGAGATCAGTCATCAGGGTGGGGAGACACAAATATTGGTGAACACCCTAACCCAAACTGAAAATAAGTTCTATATGTGGGACCATGTGCTCCTGGCATTCCATCTGCCAGATGAAAAAGTGCTAAAGGTTGAACGTTCAGAGCTTTTTAAAACTCTCACTCCCTCCTATTCCTTGTATCCGTTTCTTGGGGATGAAAGGGATCGTCACTATGTTGCAGAAAACACTATACCGATTTTGAGGCGCAAAGAGTGGAATTGAACTGATGTTGAAATATACATGGGTTGTACAATGCAAGAACCTTAACCTTAACACAATCTTGTCAGATGTGAGGGACCAGAACTTAGTAGCAACTTTTTACTGTCTGTATCTACTGTCACACATGCACACAACGCGCGCACGGAATGCACACACGCATGTGTGCACACACACACACACACACACACACACACACACACACACACACACACACACACACACACACACACACACACACACACACACACACACACACACACACACTAGGCCAGTAGACCATGCACGTTGAATATGCACCTGTCTGTCTGTCTGTCTGTCTGTGTCCCTTTTGCACCCATATATGAAGATTTCTGCTGTGATGGAAGAAGTACTCACATGTTTTACTTATAAGTATCAATACTGCAATGTAGATGTCTACTGTTACAAGTAAAAGTCCGGAATTAAAAATATAATTGAGTAAAAGTACACAAGTATTGGGATCAAAATGTACTTAAAGCACCAAAAGTAGAAAAATACTCATTATGGAGAATGTCTTATCCTTGTTCACTCTACCTTGTGCCTGTATGAGGGTGCTGACTCATCCTTGTTCACTCTACCTTGTGGCTGTAGTGACCAAACAGTGAGGACGGTTTGTTGACATTAGAACAACAGTCCAAACAACAAAGTGAGCAAACTGACGACATTGATTTTATAAACATTCATTCCATGTGTGTGATAATGTACTAATCCTTACCAGAATAGAAATGAAGTTATTCTACAACACAAAAAACAACAACTTTAAAACGATCTGAATGAAGTTGAAGCAACAAGCTGCTTGAGGTTGTAACTCCTGGTAGACTGCAGTTGCCCCATAAAACCACCAGGTGTCATCAGAAAACCATTTCCTAGACTGACTTTTAGACAGCTGAAGAAACACAAACTATTTAATTGTATTAAGGATAATTCCTTTAACAGGTCCGTTCATGAAAGTCCTTGCGGTCTTGTTTCCAATGAGAGCCTGTGAGCAATTAGGGGTTAAGAGTCTTGCTCAGGGACATATTTCATTTCATCGACACATTTGCTGGCCTGGCCTGGAATCGTCCCTAGGCGGGCACACTAACCACTCAGCTATGGCCGCCCCCTAAATGATATACTATGTTTAAAAAATACCCTTTGTTTTGTGGTTTTCAAATATTTATTTTCACAGAATCAAATGTTTTATGGTCATGATTCACCAGGAGCCTGGGTGGCATGGTTCCAGGCTTAAAATAATGTATATAAATATGTTTGTAAATCTCTATGGAAAAACGAATAGGCTCTGGACTTGTTCTAATGAAGTGTGTGGTAATCTTTGGTCATGTAGTCTGGGGAAGGTGCTACAGCATCATTACCATATATGGAAATACTTTATATGTTATATTATTTATTAAACTAACTGAAGACATTAGTGTTACAGTTTATAGTTATAGTATATGTTTCCAAATATAAATGCTTCCTTATCTTTTACACATAATTACTAATCAACTGTTGGTGAATGAATGAATATTTAATTTATATACTGTAGCTCAGCACAAGATCACTGGTTCTCAACCTGTGGGTCTCTAGCTACAGAAAACATTCAGTTGGCTATTAAATACACATACACAAGACATAGACAAGCGGTTACAGCTGTTGATTGCCTATGTGGTCAAATGCACAGGCTCAACGAGCCATCGTTAACCTGCTAATGTCACACAGCTGGTTGACAACATGCACATGTGTGTTGACAACACATCCACCAAGGGATCACTGTGATCTCCAAGCACGTTGGAGAACACTCTAAAATGGTGGATTTTAGTTTAGCTGGTCAATTTAAGATGACAACAGCAACAAAGGTTAGTAGTAGACCTGTGTGTTTGTATGATGATCAGTTAGACGTTTTAACACGTTTGAGACCAGGGCTCCTCATGCCATCTCCCTGTGTGTAGTCTGAGTGTGTGTGTATGTGTAGGGTGTACACATGTGTACACATGTGTGTGTAAGGGAGGGGAGGGGAGTTCTACTTCTCCACACAACGGTATCTAACCGAGAGTTATACTTCTTCTCCACACAACAGTGTCTAACGGAGAGTTATACTTCTCCACACAACGGTGGACATTGACCATTAGCATATTATGCACAAAATGACCACGCCCGTTTCTCACTCTCCCAAAACGGAAGCTGTTTATTAGGGTTTTTGTGTCAACACCGGAGAGTGGCAGTTCAGCCTATGGGCTCTGTTGTCACCGTTATAGGCTCAAAGGCTGTGTTGTCATGGTTACGGTGTACCCACAGGCTATGGGACCGGGCTCAGTAGCCACTGTGACAACGGTAGCTGCTGAGGCAGACCTGGCTCACAGCTTAGCCACAACGTTGTAAAGGAGTACACACACACACACACACACACACACACACACACACACACACACACACACACACACACACACACACACACACACACACACACACACACACACACACACACACACACACACACACAGCCTTTTATGAGCCGAGGGCCACTATGGATATCATTTCCCATAGCACTCGCACGCACTTTGACACGTGTGTGTGTGTGTGTGTGTGTGTGTGTGTGTGTGTGTGTGTGTGTGTGTGTGTGTGTGTGTGTGTGTGTGTGTGTGTGTGTGTGTGTGTGTGTGTGTGTGTGTGTGTAGGATCTAGGCAGAGATTGAGTCATCCTGGGTATGGACTAGTTGTCATGATGTATGACCTTTATCTGCTTGACCCAGAACAGTAACACATGGTCATCTACGTCAGCATGTTGATATCCGTGATACGATGACCGTCACCTTTATCAGAGAGACTGACGTCTGTGCACCATGATACAAGATGAGGAGCCCCCACCGGGAGGACGTAGAGCCTCCATCCTACCCCTCCTCACCACGGTGGTGAGCAGATACATTCACCGTACGCCTCCCTCCACAGTTGTTAAAGGGTAAGACCACTTTAGTAGAGGTTTGGGTTGTGTAGTTACCTTGCCATGATGTAACTCCAAAGGTGGGGAAGAAATAAAAAATAATTGCTCCATTGATTAGAAATTGATAATTCAAAATATGCTCCTCATTGACTTACATTGTACGGTAAAACAGCTCTCGAATTCACTCATTTAGCACATAAATGAACCCAAACATAGCTGATTCAGACAGTATAGAACATCACCAAACCCAGTACTGTTTGTTTTTTTTATAAAAATATCAACTTCCTGTTGATTTTACTATTTGAAGATCTGGATCCGGATCCGCCGATCCAGTCCGGGTTTTCTACTTATTAAAAATGGCAAAATCAACAGGAAGTTGACATTTTTATTTAAAAAAAAAACAGTACTGGGTTTGGTGATGTTCTATATTGTCTGAATCAACTTTGTTTGCGTTCGTTTTTGTGCTAAAAGAGTGACTTTGAGAGCAGTTTTACCGTACAATGTAAGTCATTTAGCAGACATGCTAAGTCAATGAGGAGCATATTTTGAATTATCAATTTCTAATCAATGGAGCAATTATTTTTTATTTCTTGCCCACCTTTGGAGTTACATCATGGCAAGGTAACTACACAACCCAAACCTCTACCAAAGTGGTCTTGCCCTTTAAGCTCTGCTGTGGTGTGTCAGGGGTTAATTGTATTAATGTTGAGACGTGTCAGCGCAGAGAGCAGCTTCCTGTTTCCATCCAGCAGAGACAGGAAGTAGCAGCCTCTGCATCAGGAGATGAAAACCACAACCACACGTAGCCCTGGTCCAGAGCGTGTGTTCTCTCTAACGCCCTGCCAGACGCTCGGCTCTGCTCATAGACAAAGAATTCCACTGTCATGCGAGGGCTCCAACTGTAGTAAAAATGAACAAAACCACTTCACTACTCACCGAAACAAAGGCTGTTTTGTGTTGTTGAAAGTCTTATCTCGGAGGTGGGAAGCCTCTCAGCACTCCACCTTCTCTGTAAAATAAACTTTTTGGCCAGAAAATAAAATATTTCACCGGAAGGAAAAAAGTTTTTGGTTGCTCCACTGCGCCCTCTACAGATCTGGTAAATGCATTTTTTCTATTGACCAGATTTTTCCTTTCGGTGAAATATTTTATTTTCTGGCCAAAAAATTTATTCTACAGAGAAGATGGGGTGCTGAGAGGCTTCCCACCTCGGAGAATGGACTTTCAACGACACAAAACAGCCTTTGTTTCGGTGAGTAGCTAGTAGGTAAGTAGTGAAGTGGTTTTGTTTATTTTTTACTACAGTTGGAGCCCTCGTAGGGCAGTGAAATTCCTTGTCTATGAGCAGAGCCGAGCGGCTTCGGCAGAGCGTTAGAGAGAACTCACTAACGCTCTGGACCAGGGCTACACCACACGCTGCCTGAACGCTGTGTGAAACCTTACAGACACTCTGCTGTTGCTCTGAACGCTGTGTGAAACCTTACAGACACTCTGCTGTTGCTCTGAACGCTGTGTGAAACCTTACAGACACTCTGCTGTTGTTCTGAACGCTGTGTGAAACCTTACAGACACTCTGCTGTTGTTCTGAACGCTGTGTGAAACCTTACAGACACTCTGCTGTTGTTCTGAACGCTGTGTGAAACCTTACAGACACTCTGCTGTTGCTCTGAACGCTGTGTGAAACCTTACAGACACTCTGCTGTTGCTCTGAACGCTGTGTGAAACCTTACAGACACTCTGCTGTTGTTCTGAACGCTGTGTGAAACCTTACAGACACTCTGCTGTTGCTTTGAACGCTGTGTGAAACCTTACAGACACTCTGCTGTTGCTTTGAACGCTGTGTGAAACCTTACAGACACTCTGCTGTTGCTCTGAACCCTGTGTGAAACCTTACAGACACTCTGTTGCTCTGAACGCTGTGTGAAACCTTACAGACACTCTGCTGTTGCTCTGAACGCTGTGTGAAACCTTACAGACACTCTGCTGTTGCTCTGAACGCTGTGTGAAACCTTACAGACACTCTGCTGTTGCTCTGAACGCTGTGTGAAACCTTACAAACACTCTGCTGTTGCTCTGAAGCCTCATTTATGTTCCGTCACACGACGGCATCGCACGGCAGAAATGGCAGACCTACAAGACCATAGTGTGTGGCGGATGGCACGCGTTGTGGTCTTGCAGTTCTGCTTCTTTTTTTTTTTGAGACGCCATTTGTGCAACAAAGTATGAATTGGGCTTCAGAAAGATCTCTGTTTTCCCCCCATGCTGCCGTGGACCGCGTAGATCGGCCAGAAGGGGAACTGAGGCAACCAGTCGCCCCGAGGCGGCAGACCGAAGTGGTCGGGCAGGGGTGTAAGCCTCGACCATAGCCTGGAGGTAAGAAGGAGCTGTTCCTTTCACTGCCCTATAGGCTAGCACCAGGGTCTTAAACTGGATGCGAGCTGCAATTGGGAGCCAGTGTAGAGAACGGAGAAGGGTAGTTGTGTGGGGCAGTTGAACACCAGACGAGCTGCAGCTTTCTGAACAAGCTCCAGAGGTCTGATGGCAGACGCCGGGGCACCAGCAAGGAGGGAGTTGCAGTAGTCCAGGCGGGAGATGACAAGAGCCTGGATGAGAACCTGCGCTGCCTTCTCAGTGAGGAAGGGGTGAATCCTCCTGATGTTGTAGAGGAGGAATCTGCAGGACCGTGTCACTGATGCGATGTTTGCCGAGAACGACAGTCGGTCGTCCAGGGTCACACCCAGATTCCTCGCAGTCCGAGTTGACGTCACCACAGCATTATCAATGGTGATGGCCAGGTCTCGGTGCGGACAGCCCTTCCCCGGGAGGAACATCAGCTCGGTCTTGTCCAGGTTGAGCTTCAGGTGGTGCGTCGACATCCACTCAGAGATGTAAGCCAGACAAGCAGCAAGCAGCAATGCGTGCCTCCACCTGTGTGTCAGAGAGGGGGAATGACAGGATCAGCTGGGTGTCATCGGCATAGCAGGGTAGTGCTGCACGATTAATCGAAAAAAGATCGTGATCTCGATTCAGACACCTATGCGATCTCAATTCTAAATTGTGGCGATTTCTTTTAAAATCTTTATTTATTAAAAAAAAAAATATATATATATATATATATATTATAATTATACTTTTATAATTTATCTTCTGAATAATACCAACTTGCAATGTCGATCATACTTAAACGATGTAAAGCAGAAATACGCATTTTGAGTGGGAATGCAACGAGATCCGTCTCCACCTGTCCCTCTCCCAAGTCCCTCTCTCACACACACACACACACACACACACACACGCACACACGCTCTCTCGCTCTCTCTCTTACTCACACACACACACGCACACGTCAGCTCCGGCGAAAACAGCCAATCTACAAGCTCACAACGTCTGCAAACATTATATTATAGCCTATGTTTGGCCAGAAGCCAGGCAACGTTGCAGTCAACTGTCTGTGACGATGCGTTAACTACATGCTAACCCGAAATAGTGCCGTCCCTTCTGCCTCTGAGGGACAGAGTGAGAGGCTGCATGAGTGCATGAGAGTCATAAAGTCATTAAGTCATAAAAAGTCGGCCAGCGGAGAATCTACTAATCATCTGTGATTTACAACAGCCGTTCTACTGAGCGTTACGTTCTACACGCTCATCACAATAGACATCGCGTCTCCCTTCAGTGTTGATTTAACTCTGAGAAGTGCCCTTCTTAGCTGTGATGACATCATGTCTCTCTAAGACAAGTCCCTAAGTATTAGAGTATTCCTAAAACTGTATATATCTGTAGGCTATTTTTATTTATTTATTATTGTCCATTTTATTTTCTTGCTTAATATTTTCTTTTCTTCATTATATCAATTATATGTAGAACAATCTGTGGTACAAGTTCCAACAACATTTAGCTGCTTGTATCTTTATAAGTCAGTAACAAATAAAGCTTCTTGAATTCAGCACAATTCTAATGTTGTAATTCACTGCAGAAGGACTTGTTTTGTACCACAATATGTAGGCTAGTCCTATACCAGTTACTTATTTTTAAATTAATTTAATGTTAAGACATTTATGCTTGAATGACAGTGATTAGGCCATAACATGTTACAGCACTTTATAAATACAAAATTGTCATATTGAGGTATGCAATTTTTTATCGTGCAGCCCCAGAATTTGCAATTAGAAAGTAAATAATAAGTGTTAAATTGAACGGTAATTAAAATTTTGCTTATCATTTTATAATGGATGATTTACTCTTCGGGCAAGTGGGCAAGACCTGTGGGCAAGTAGAACATGACCTGTACTTGCCCAATGGGCAAGTGCCTCTGAGACCTTTATGTATTTATAATATAATATAATATTTATATATTATATATATATATATATAATATTATATATATATATATATATATATATATATATATATATATATGTCACAGGACGATTGAAGACAGAGCGCTCGTTTTTAGGCACGGGGCTTCGGGGCGAGGCGGGGCTTTGATGCGACGCGGACCTGTCTGTTGTTGTTCCCCCCCACGTAGCAACCAGGAAGCTACGCTAGGGGAACGCTGAACACGTGTTCACACGCACGTGATAATAGTTATTGTCCATGACGGAGGCGCGCCGACTCAGCAGAGCTTGAGGCCGAGGAGGCGCGCCCTTGCGCCTCCAGGCGCGAGTGCCCGTGCTGACCGGCCGATGCTCTCATAGTCGAGTTGTAAACCGATAGGGACAGAATAGTGCTTTTCATGGATCACTGTGTGTGTGTGTGTGTGTGTGTGTGTGTGTGTGTGTGTGTGTGTGTGTGTGTGTGTGTGTGTGTCTCAGGGAGAAACTAAAACAATGCGTGTGCATGCGCGCGCATGTGTGTGCATGCGTGTGCATGTGTGTGCATGCGTGTGCGCGTGCGCACAAACGCGCACGCACACACACACACACACACACACACCCTCCCTCTAGTCTGGCTTGCATTGCCCTCTAGCGTTGGTTTTACAGAATTGCCTGAAAACAAGCGCTCCTTCTTCAATCGTCCTGGTTATTCAATCGTCCTGTAACATATATATATATATAATACATTAATATTTTCATTGAAACAATGAGAATCGTGTGAGAATCGTGATCTCAATTCTTATGGAGGAAAATCGTGATTCTCATTTGAGCAAGAATCGTGCAGCACTATAGCAGGGGTAGTTGAGTTTAACTACACTATTATAGTCTTCATCACTAGTTGAGTTTAACTAAAGAGCTATAGTCGTGTCAAACCAGAAACAGGATCGTGTCAAAGGTTGTGTCAAACCACACACAGGTAAAGTCCCAAATTCAGACACAATTTGATTTCTGATCCAGATTGGAGTCAGAATAGTTTGATGTCTGAACAAGGCTGAGGAATGTGACTCAAATATGATTACAAAAACAATTATCAGTTATATTATATTGACATACTCTACCACACAGATTTTACAACATAGCATTTTGTCACAAATAAGTTACATAATACAGCTTTAAATGAATCTACATGGTGTGTGGGAGGAGTTACATGTGAAATGTGTCATAGTTTCAACCTCCTCCTGCCTGGGTTTCAATCAGGAAGAGAAGAGACGTCAGTTAAACGAGACAGTTAAACCTCTAGTCAGTCAGATAAACCTCTAGTCAGTCAGATAAACACATTGAGTTTAATGGTGCAGATTGTTGTTGTTTTATCATCATTAGGAACATTGTTATCAACATGAAGGGCCTCATGGCTCCACTGTTCATCTGGCTGTTGGCAGTGTCTGGACTCAGCATCACACCTGGTAGGTGAAAAACTACATTCATAAATGTATTAAAGTTATTACATGTCTGATGAACCACTTCAACCCTCTATTCTTAGTCAAACAAATCTGAGTTTGCATCTCTACGGCCAATTTCTTCGCCCACAAAGCCGATCTACAAGCCCACAGAGCGTCACAGTGCAACGTGTTGTGAGCTTGTAGATCGGCTATTTCTTGGCCAACGTTCACCTCGTAATATGGATGCCGGGGTTGAAGTGGTTAATAAATGTGTAATAAATGTATTACTGTGGATAAATGTGTTGAACCCTCATGTCTCTGTTCTGAGGGGGAACATTGGGTGAAAATAGCAGCAACACACAGCATTGTGAGATCTGCTGCTAGATCCACCATTTTGTTATTTTATTTCAAAGATACGTCATGCATGAAAAACAAAAAAAACATTTAGTCACTTTTTGAGGAAAACTATATTTTTGCCTAAGTCAGCTCCTCATGACACTGGCCACCTCTGGTAAAATCGCCCATCTCCTAATTGAAAAGGATCATGCTGTTCCCGCCCCTTTTAGTATAATGGCCTAACTCCCTAGTGTGACTTAGGCCAAAATAGGCCATTTTTTGGGCCTGAGTCACATGGTTTTGTGACATAGGGCAAATTATTTAATGATTTAGGCCATTTTGGGGATTTTTTTCCCGCCTAAGTCAGATTTAATTCTATAAACCTATTTAAATCTCTTATGTTACATAACTGATAGACAGTGTTGTTTTTATTTTAATAGTCATAATTTTTTATAAACTTTTTGGGTGAAATGATTAAGAAATATCATAGTTTTCTTTTGGATCAGTTTTTTATTTTTTCCTGAAAAACTTGACTTAGGCCATTAGCAAGGTGACTGTGGCCACACACACACACACACACACACACACACACACACACACACACACACACACACACACACACACACACACACACACACACACACACACACACACACACACACACACACACACACACACACACACACACACACACACCTCCAGGCTGGCTGTGGCACCGGCCTGCATTTGTATGGGGAGACCTGAGGAGAGACTCAGTGGTCCATGGAGTCATTTGTATGGGGAGACCTGAGGAGAGACTCAGTGGTCCATGGAGTCATTTGTATGGGGAGACCTGAGGAGAGACTCAGTGGTCCATGGAGTCATTTGTATGGGGAGACCTGAGGAGAGACTCAGTGGTCCATGGAGTCATTTGTATGGGGAGACCTGAGGAGAGACTCAGTGGTCCATGGAGTCATTTGTATGGGGAGACCTTAGGAGAGACTCAGTGGTCCATGGAGTCATTTGTATGGGGAGACCTGAGGAGAGTCTCAGTGGTCTAGAGTCATTCATATGGAGAGACCTGAGGAGTCCGGAATTCAAAATTTACTTGAGTAAAAGTGCAAAAGTATTGGTATCAAAATAGTTAAAGTACCAAAAGTAAAAGTACTAAAATGTTTGAAAATATCAGATCTACAAGCTCACAACTCGTCGCTTCGCGAGACGTTGTAAGCTTGTAGATCTGCTATTTTCAAATATCCTAGGTATAAAATAGGGCTGAAGTGGTTAATGTACGTTTTATAATCCTCAGTGAGGACTGTCTCAGACTCAGGCAGTGGTGTAAAGTAACTAATTACATCTACTCAAGTACTGTACTTAAGTAACATTTTGAGGAATTTGTACTCCAATTTCTAATACTTTTACTTCTACTCCACTACATCTCAGAGGCAAATTTTATAATTTTACTCCACTACAATTATTTGAAAACGTTTTGATTATCATTACAAAACTTACATTAACCATTTTCAGCCCTATATACATTTCGGCCATTTGAAAATAGCAGATCTACAAGCTCACAATGTGTCGCGATGCAACGCATTGTGAGCTTGTAGATCTGCTATTTTCAAAAGATTTTAATATATATTGAATGGGAAATTCTGCCCGATGAGTACTTTTACTTTTGGTACTTTAAGTACATTATGATGGCAATCTTTTGTACTTTTACTTAAGTGCATTTTGAATTCCAGATTTTTACTTGTAACAGAGTATGTCTATATTGCAGTATTGATACTTTAAGTTAATTAAGACATGTGAGTACTTTTTCCACCACTGGTCTCCATGGAGAGAGAGAGAGAGAGAGAGAGAGAGAGAGAGAGAGAGAGAGAGAGAGAGAGAGAGAGAGAGAGAGAGAGAGAGAGAGAGAGAGAGAGAGAGAGAGAGAGAGAGAGAGAGAGAGAGAGAGAGAGAGAGAGAGAGAGAGAGGTTGTGTCACACTTCCTCTTTCTAGTGCTGCTCGTTGCACACTTCCCCTGCACACAGGAAGTGGTTACCATGGCAACCAGCTGCCAGAGTCTCAGCTCAACCAGTCTGCTTCATTCCAGTGGCGTCAGTTCAGCAAAAGCTAAGGTATGGCAGGGTGAACTGTCCGGGGCGCACGGCACAGCCGCGCAGCCCCTTTTTTGGCCGCGAGGCCCGCTCGGCCATAAAAAAATGTGGGGGTCAAACCCGCCAAAACACTCCCAAAATGCATAGAAAACTATGCATTGTACCTATAACACAATGGTCTTACACCTGCATTATAGGCTGATAACGCAGATAGACAGAGACATTCATGGATTTATTTTTAAAAGTAAATTTATTTTTTTCCCCCCTGGAGCCAGGGTATGGCAGCTGCAATACCCTGCCATACCCAGTTGACGCCTCTGCTTCTAGGATTAGGAAGGGGTATCAATCAGAACACACAGGGGCGCAATTTATTTATTTATTTTTAAATAGTATTTCATTTGTTTTCAATTATCATCAATATTGGCCATCAGTTTCAGTTTCATTTGCTTTATAAGCCAGAGAGAAGTTAGTTGGAATGAGTATATCTGAGGCTTGATTCAGGCTCAAACCTTTTGAAAAACGTTTGAGGGACATAAACAATAATATTATGATATTATTATTATTATTATTATTTTTAATTCATGGTGTAGATCATTTAAGTAAATTCACACTATAAAGGAGGACATATAGACACTAATAGCACATGTAATATAAATACTGCATAAATATAAATTCCACTTAAATATATTCTTGTCATCTGGACCAAGTGTAGCCTATTATTAACAACAACTTGAACAAAATATCTATAAGCCAGAGAGGGTCGCTTGTAAAAATCTATGGCTTTGATGCTATATATTAGATCAGGTTCTCAAACCTGTTAATGTCAAGGACCCCAAACTTAACACTTATTAGCCCGCAGACCCCCATTTGAAACGATATGCCAAGGCCCCCCATAAGAGGAGTTTTTTTTACGGCTTAAGCAATGATTTTCAACTATTTTAATTTCAAGGACCCCCAGTTTGACATGCATTAGGCTACGGACCCCCATTTAATGGCATTTCTATCTCTTGGACCCCAATTTATATAGTAAAATCAATGTCCATTTGGATGTGTACACTCTCTGAGTTACAGACCCATAAGGGTCCATTTGGTTCCATTTGTACACTCTCTCTGAGTTACAGACCCATAAGGGTCCATTTGGTTCCTATCTACCATTTAGCTGGGGACCCCCTGGAACTCCGTCAAGGACCCCAGAGGGTCCCCGGACCCCACTTTGAGAACGACTGGATTAGATGTAGGCCTATTTGACAGTGCAGAAACATAAAAGCCTTGATGTACACCGTCGCCTTCCCTACACCGTCGCGTGTCTAAGGAGTTATGACAGACAAGCACTTATGGACATTAGCACAGCGATTACACACAGAATTCCGGACTTTTTCGCTGAAAACCTTCCACTCGGCTGGGAGGGGGGAGGGGTTCCCTTTGTTCCGGCAGGAACAGAAAGTTACCCGAGGCGACGAAAAAGACCGTGGCGTCGAGGGACAAGAGCAGGTCTCCTCGTAAGGACAACAAATATATAATATATGGATATAAACCTGCACTGCCTTCAATCCTGCTAGCGAACGTTAGATCTCTGTGTGAATCAAGAACTGTGACCACTATGGACGACTTACTGGCGCGCGTTAAATACAACGCAGAGACGAGGAGCAATTGTATTGTTGTGCTAACAGAGACGTGGCTAACGGAGTTAGCATCTGATTCTTCCATCACTCCCCCTGGTTTCACCGTGTATAGAAAAGACAGAGACACTGTACTAAGCGGTAAGCAACGTGGGGGGGGAGTTTGTGCCTTGATCAACAACAACTGGTGCAAAGATGTTAAAATCCTAGATAGTCACTGCTCACCAGACCTTGAACTTTTAATCATAGCCTGCCGTCCTTTCTACCTACCACGCGACTTCAGCATTGTGATTGTAGCCGTTGTTTACATTCATCCTGGAGCTAATAAGGACACAGCTATGAGGGAATTACACCAGGCGATCAGTGCACAAGAAAATCGCCACCCGGACTGCGCAGTCATCTGCCTAGGCGACTTCAACCGGACAGACTTAAAAAAGGTCTTTCCCAAATTCCACCAGCATGTCGCCTGCAGTACCCGTGGTGACAATATTCTTGACCACTGCTACACGCCCTTCAAGGATGGATACAAAGCCCTCCGACGCCCACCGCTAGGAAGCTCTGACCACGACGCCATCCAGCTGCTACCTGCCTACAAACAGAGGCTAAAAAGGGAGCCGGTCGTTGAGAAGGAAATCCGAATCTGGTCTGAGGACACAGACGCTATGCTACAATCCTGCTTCTACCAGACTGACTGGGGGATGTTTAAGAACGCCGCTGGGAATAACATCAACGAACTCTCAGACTCAGTCACTGGCTTTATCAGTAAGTGCATAGATGACATAGTCCCAAAAAAGACAGTTCGGATCTATCCCAATCAGAAACCATGGATGGACAGCGGAGTACGTGCACATCTGCATGAACGGGATGCTGGTTTCAAATCTGGTGACGTGGAAACGCGCAACACGACGCGCGCGGCCCTAAACAGCGCCATCAGGAAGGCGAAAAAGGCCTACACAAAAAAGATGCAAGACAAACTCAGCAATGGCGACATCAGGAGCACATGGCAGGCGGTACACACCTTGACAGACTGCAAAACAAGAACCAGAAGCGAGGTGAACCCGCCTGCCTGCCTCCCCAACGAACTGAACACTTTCTACGGCCGGTTTGAGATCAGCTCCAACCGCGGCAGCCAAGCGGGGCCATCAGCAGCACCAGCAGAGGACAACCCTCTAACCATCTCGGAGAGAGAAGTGCGTACAGCCTTCACACGGGTCAACATCCACAAGGCAGCCGGACCTGATGGGATTCCATGTCCTTAAGACATGTGCAGACCAGCTGGCGGGTGTCTTCGCTGACATCTTTAACCTCTCCCTCTCCCTGGCTGTGGTCCCTGCAGGGTTCAAAATGTCAACCATTGTGCCCATTCCCAAAAAGGCCAAAGTGACATGCTTGAACGACTGGAGACCTGTTGCTCTCACCCCGATCGTCAGCAAGTGTTTCGAGAAACTGGTGAGGGAATACATCAGCTCCACGCTACCTGCCTCGCTGGATCCGTGGCAGTATGCATACCGCAAAAACAGATCCACCGACGACGCTATTGCCATGGCTCTCCACACCGTCCTCTCGCACATGGACAACAAGCTGCTGAAGGACAAATATGTACGTATGCTGTTCGTGGACTACAGCTCAGCATTCAACACCATTGTCCCAGCAATACTTGACAAAAAGCTCAGAGACCTAGGGCTACACCCAAGCATGTGCGACTGGATACAGGACTTCTTGTCCAACCGACATCAGGTGGTGAGAATGGGCAGCATCACATCCGACCCCCTGACCCTCAACACCGGAGCACCCCAGGGATGCGTGCTGAGCCCCCTCCTCTACTCCCTGTACACGTATGACTGCATAGCCACACATGTCTCCAACACCATCATAAAGTACGCGGACGACACGACAGTGATAGGCCGAATCGTCAACAACGACGAGTCTGACTACAGAGAGGAGATCAAATCACTAGCACGCTGGTGCCGGGAGAACAACCTCTCTCTTAACGTCGACAAGACCAAAGAACTGATCGTGGACTTCAGGAAGCCGCGGAGAGACCATGCGCCCATCCTCATCGACGGTGCTGCAGTGGAAAGGGTCAGCGAGTTCAAGTTCCTCGGAGTACACATCGAGGAGGACCTCAAATGGGAGACGCACTCCACACACGTGAGGAAAAAGGCTCAGCAGCGACTGTACTGGCTCCGCCGCCTGAAGAAGCTCGGAGTAGGACGTCGCATCCTCAGGCTGTACTACAACAGTTCTGTCGAAGGCATCCTAACAGGCTGTGTCACGGCCTGGTACGGGAACTGCACTGCCCGAGAAAAGATCAGCCTACAACGAGTAGTGCGATCGGCAGAGCGGATAATGGGAATCGAGCTCCCAGCGCTCCAGGAACTGTACAAAAAGCGGTGCGTGCTCAAAGCCAAGCGCATCATCAAGGACAAGCACCACCCAAGTCACAGACTGTTCAACCCCCTACAACGACCGCGACCGGGCAAGGGGCTCTACCGCAGTATCAAGAGTTCCACCACCAGGTATTGGTGTAGTTTCAATCCGGCTGCTGTCAGAATGCTGAATGGGGAATAAGCCTGGATGAGGCATAGGCCTTGTTCAGCAGCCTTTTCTTTTCTGGCTCTTCCTGAACACACCTGTGGATTATACCAGGGACAATGACTTGGACTTTAGCCCCCCCTCAGGTACAAATGACTTTTTGTTGCACTCTCTCATGGAGCTACTTGCGGATTATACTAGGGTCAGTCCACTCTAGGTGGACACGCACTGACCTTTTGCACCTTAATCCCTTGTATAACGCACTGACTTTTTTTTGGTCTTTTTTATTGTGCTCCTTTTCCTCTAAGCACCTTAACGTCCATTGTCTATCATGCACAGTATAAGTATAACATGCACAGTATACAATACATTGCTGCTATGCTCAGGCACCTTAGTTTAGTTTTTTTTTAGTTTTTATTATCTCAGGTAATTTGTAAATATGTAGATAACTTGTCTGGCCTTCTGTTGCTCTCTTGTTTTGATCTCCTTCCCACTTACCCCCCACCCTCTTCTTCTCCCCCCCCCCCTCTTCTTTCTATGGAAACTAACGTTGCGATGGGAACGATGTACAAAAAAGAATTTCACCCACTCTTTTACCTTGTAAACCTGTGATGTGACAATAAAACTGATTCTGATTCTGATTCTGATGTAACATTAACGAGCGTCAACGAGCGCCAGCTTGACACAGACACACACACACCTCCCCTCTGCAGTGCGTAAGCTCACATTTCACACAACACACATCCTCTAACTATCACTAGCCAAAACAATAAATACATTTTTCTTTTCGTCTGTTTGTGCGGGACGCGGGACAGACGGTCCAATTTCGGGACTGTCCCGCGAGATGTGGGACGGGTGGGCACTGGCATTGCCAGGCGTTGTGAGCTTGTAGATCTGCTATTTTCAAAATGTTTGCCTCTTTCTTATATTATTTGACTATTTGGCCAATGTTTGACCAGTTTTTATAGTATAGTTTGTTGATTACTTCTGATGCAGAAATTGTATTTTTCTTTTCTATTCTATCTTTCTTTTTTTGTTAGGTATTAAAAAGGTCTTAAAAGTCCTTAAATGGTAACTTCACTGTCATCTGGGGACACCCCCCCCCCCAAAAAATAATAATCACAGGTAGAGAACCACTGCTCTAGATGATCTTTTCCCTCTTATGTACAGTATTTATTTATTTGAGTTTGCCTTTTCTTTTCCCCACCCCCATAATGTTAGTCATTGTCTGCCTACAGTGAAACATAGCAGCTATCTATTAATTATCTGATGACAACAAAGTGCACTGACTTGTGTGCTGTTTGGGAACAGTTGACAATGGTTATGTAAAGCTTTTCACCTGAATATGTGTTCTTACATTTGTGTTAGACGTGTGGGAAGTTGAGAGCAGCTTTTTTTTGGATTACACAGTATCACCTAAACACACAGGATTTAAGCTGTTGTTTCTGTTAAAAGCATATATTTGTCCAGATATACGGCCATGGAGACGCATTGTTATCGTTGACTTCCTGGACGGCATCATCATCACTGGAAACATCTGCGGCAGTGAATCTCTCTGCCTCTGCCATTTGTCAAAGTTTTCTCCCCTCCTCCGCTCGTCCTGTCACTTCCTTATAACATATAATTTCATGTGGTCTGTGTTTAGATTTTCCTTCCTGGTTTAGAGCGGCATGACCCGCCCTATCCTGCCTCTGATTGGCCTACCCGTAAATGTTTTGCCCTAACCTTACCCAATCGTGAGTCGTCATATCTAAACCAACCAATCATCGTTGGATTTTCTCCGGGGATTAAAAAATAAATAATAATCACAAATCTTTTTTTAGCAGTCCATTTTCTCCAGGGAGTAGCGTATAGCGTTTGTTGGACGCTACGTCACTATTTGGGTCTAAAAATAGCTACACTACAGAAAACTCTACTTGGTTCAAAAGGAGCGACAGTACCATCACGCTACTGAGAAATGTACTTAAGCTATGTAGCGTCACTACTTGTAGCTAGCTACTGCCCAACACTGATTATTATCATAACATTTTAGGCTCAGGAATGCGACAAAAACAAAAAAAAACTCCATTAATCCAGTGCTTCATGGGGTAATTGATATGAAATGAGTATTTTTTGGGGTGAACTACTCCTTTAAACCCACCTCTTCAATGTTACTTTCCTCAGTGACCCCCCCCCCCCCCCCACACCTTCTCATCATTCCACTGTTTTTATAGATTTTTTTCCTTAGTCTTAGATTTTTCTTATACTTTTTTTTCACCTAATAAAGTTGTTTTGATTTGTTGTTTTCTCATATAAAGCGTCTTTGGGTACTTAAAAAGTGTTATATACATCTTAGATATTATAATTATTATTATTATTATTATTATTATTATTATTATTAAAACATGACCTGGGTTTCTTGGACCACTCTTTTTTGTCAATATAAATCTCTTTGCCAATAATAGCCGATCTACAAGCTCGCAACGACGCACTGTGAGCTTGTATATCGGCAGTTTTTGGTGATTGTTCCCTCCATAATAGACATGCTGGGGTTCATGTGGTCATGCAGCATTTTCCACTCAGTAAGAATCTACATTAAACATTACATTACTGTGATCATTTAAAAATGTTAAAGGTAGGGTAAGTGATATTGTTTTGTTAAATAAGTGGTAAATAGCTCTACATTATGTCATTAATCATTGTTATAGAGTGTTTAATTGATCAGTAACAGGAGTCTCCATGTCTCTCCAGCTCTTTAGTAATCATACAATGCATTTTCAGGTTGGGATACAGATTTTATCCGAACAGGAAAGAGAACTCATACAAGACAAAGGATAAACAAGTGAAATAGGAAGTGATGACACAAATAAAAATACAATGAAATAATAAAATCAGACACAATTGGAACTGGAACACTGTAAAAATTCAAATGTCTATATAAATGATTACTACCAAAACAGCCTATATCTAGTTTGACAAACCTTTTTCAAACATATCACATTCTCTTTAATCATATGAACGTAACTTACATTTAAACATATTAGACCTACTTGTAGAATCAATACAACAACAGAGTAACAGCGACTAGACTGGGATCAGTTCATTTTACATGTTGCTGTTACATCGTATGAATGTATGAAATCATCAACTGATAATGACATAATGGTTGTGTTGTTTTTAAAGCCATATTTCATACAGACCAGATGATGTGGTCTGTAAGTATTTCATATAATGAACAGGTTTAATATAATAGTGTTACATTGTACTTCATTCAGTGATTTATTGTCGTAGGAATCATTTGTGGAGGTCTGACATCTTGTGTGAAACAGAAAGTGTTCTGTGCGTCTCAGCAGTGAGAGTCCTGTTGTTCTGTGGTTCCCAAACTGGGGCTCGGGACCCCCAGGGGGGTCCTCAAATGACTTTAGGGGAGTTGGGGGTCCACAGATGATTAGCTTAATGTGCAAATTGTTTCCTCACTCAACAGTAATCAAACCAATAGACAGTATAAGTGTACACAGGGTATCTACACATTTATAAAGTGACAATTTAATGACTTTTAAGGCCTTTTTAATATCAAATTGGCTAAATTGTCAAATACAATATTACGTAAAAAATAGTTAAACACTGCAAGGTGCTGTGAGCCTGTAGATCGGCTATTTTCACAATATTCATCTGTGGAATCGAATCAAACTAAATATAATGCCTACAATTCCAAGTGCTTGTCAGGGTGGGGGGTCCCCAGTTCAAATATGGTTATTTTTGGGGGGTCCCCAGTTCAAATATGTTTATTTTGGGGGGTCCCCAGTGCAAATATGATTATTTTGGGGGTCTCTGCCTGAAACATTTGGGAACCTTTGCTGTAGTTTTTTGTCTGCTGGTGAAACTACAAAAACTGCCTTGTTATAATAATACTGTAAATAACTGAGTGTTTCATTAGTACATGATGAAGTTATTGTAGTGGCTGATGGATAAACAGACTCATAATTACGGCATCCCATTATTCCGACCGTTAGGTTAGTGTGAGGTTAGGGTTAGGGTTAAGTTTAAGGTTAGGGTTAAGTTTAAGGTTAGGGTTAGGGTTAGGGTTAGGGTTAGGGTTAAGTTTAAGTTTAAGGTTAAGGTTAAGGTTAAGGGTAGGGTTAAGTTTAAGGTTAGGGTTAGGGTTAGGGTTAAGGTTAAACAGACATAGTTCACATACCAACATGGATTCATTCTTCTTCACTGTGGTTGATGACATGTCTGGACTGGCTTGTCAGTGAGTCTGTGTTATTGTGCTAAAAGGAAATGTTTATCTGAGTTTTAAGGTTCAACATTTGTTTCATTATGTGAACAAAACAGCCTCACCTCCCCAGGTCTAAAAACACTCCATTTCACACAGCCAACTTCAACCACAATCCATGTTTCAACTGTACTTAAAATACATGTCTAACTGTGTTTGTAGGTCGTCTATCCTCCTTAATGTGGTCCATGTGCACCATCTATTGGACAAACTGTAAAACTACACCACTTGATGTGTGATTTCTCTGCTGTAGTTTTAAAGTGATTGTCTCAGAAGTAGACTGACCACTTGGTTAGGTTTGACACCATTTAATGTAAGGTAGCTCTTTAGTAAACAGAACATGCATTTTCAGGTTGGGATACAGAGTTTATCCAATCAAGAGAGAGAACTCAAACAGGATACAGGATAAACAAGTGAATTTAGAAGTGATGACACAAAGAAATGAGCAGACAACAGTGAAAACTGGAACACTATACGATTATAGCTGATAAATGGGTACTCTCTCCTGATTGGCTGAAATAACCCACTTGAAAATGTATGTTCTGTTTATTAAAGAGCTGGAGAGACATGGCGACTCCGGTTACTGAACAAACACTCTATAGCTCTATAGCAATGATTATTTTGTGTGTGTGTGTGTGTGTGTGTGTGTGTGTGTGTGTGTGTGTGTGTGTGTGTGTGTGTGTGTGTGTGTGTGTGTGTGTGTGTGTGTGTGTGGGGGGTGCAAATGTATACATAATTTCCTGTTTTTTTTGTATTGCCTGTAAACGTGGCAGGTTAAATAAAGACCAAAGATGAGTGAGTCTGTGGAGAGAGAGGAGGAGGGAAGTGACAAACAGCACATCCACAGACCAGAGTCTCCAACAGCCAGCTGTGTTTCTAAAGATGACCCTCCACACTTCAGTAATGAACCTGGACCTCCACACTTAAAGTATGTGAATCCTCCTATACCATATACACAGCACTAGAACATGACATAGCATGATAGCACAGACACATGTGGAACCTCTCCCTCCGCTGTATAGCTCCTAGAAGAGGTTCCACAGTCTCTGGAGCTGAAAGGTGACGACACCAGCGAATATTGTCCACTATGCATGATTCTTACCTTTTTCCGCACAAACGATTTAAACCCTTGTTTCAACCCGTCGCTTAGATTTTCTTGGCTGCTAAAAAATTTAACATCTGAGAGCAGGGGGGCCGACCTTTACTTTTTGGATACGATGTGCTGAAAAAGGTAAGAATCATGCATAGTGGCCAATATTCACTGGTGTCGTCACCTTTAGGCAGCCGAGACTGTGGAACCTCATCTAGGAGCTATACAGCGGAGGGAGAGGTTCCGATTGGAGCTAGACGCGCTGCGAAGCATTGTGAGCTTGTAGTTCTGCTATTTTCAGAGCGCAACACCGGAGCGCAACCAAACATAAAATGAAATTATTTAGTCTTAGTTTTACCCATCATAGCTTAGATTTTATGTAGTTTTCGTCAGTGAAAAAAGGTAGTCGACGAACATTTTTCGTCATTGTTTTTAGTCGACAGAATCAACATTGGAATAAAGAATATTGAACAAACTGACTTTTCCACTCATATGATAATTATAAACATTTGTATGATTCCAGAAGTGTTTACCACAGACCAGTGTCTCCAACACCCAGCTGTGTGTCTATGAAGAGTGACTGGTCTAAAGGAAGACCTCCTGACTTCAGTAATGAACCTGGACCTCCAGACACAAAGTAAGATCAACTATACTATATCTGTGAACTTCAACTGGAAAGACACAAAGAATGACTTGTGTCTGGTTACAGATAGGGGAGTAAGAAAATACCAATACACTTGAGAATCACAATATCATCCCTATTGAAATTCAATTGCAAATGCCAAGCCTCCTCTCTACTCTCATTTGGCCACAGTCACAACCAGTAGTTTAGAATACAATGTACCTATAAAAGATTGATACACAGCCAATCTGTGAAGCAAGCCAAAAGTCCTGTATTTTAATCACCCCATGAGGGTAGTTGAGGGTAGTTGAAACCAGTGACATACACAGCCCTGGGTAGGCCACCTAGCCTGGAGGAGATATGCACTCTACAGAGCACCCCCTTCTAGTTGTTTATGTCTAGTTCTATTTATTTTACTGTTTCTATGTTTGTCTTATTGATATTTTTTGCTGTTTTTATTGTTGCAATGTAAAGGACCCGAAACACGAGACGTTTACGCACTTATTCTGCTATAATGGGGCATATGAATAAAGAATATTTAACAAACTGACCTTTTCATTGTCACATGATTCCAGAAGTGTTTACCACAGACCAGAGTCTCCAACACCCAGCTGTGTGTCTATGAAGAGTGACTGGTCTAAAGGAATACCTCCTAACTTCAGTAATGAACCTGGACCTCCAGACACAAAGTAAGATCACTGATCTCTGTGAACTTCATCTGGAAAGACACAAAGAATGTCTTGTATCTGCTCACAGATGTAGACAAACTAGCTATTGACTCGATAACGCGTCGACGGCAGTCAAAGAGTTAAAATGTCACACCTATAATGACAGGTTCGAAGTTACATCTATCTATATGTTATATCAATATGTAACCTATAAAAAGAGCAAATCAATGATGATAAATACTTTATTAACAAATACATATATTTATGTTTTATTATATTAAGTCCTCCTGTGGGTGTGTTTATGTCCAACATTGCTCTGTGTGTCTGGTGCCAGATGCATTCTGGGAAGTAGGCTATCAGCAGAAATCCCACTAGTTGCACCTAATCTATCATAAAATAATAATGATGTTCTATTGTCAACCCTACAGTAATGTATCAAAACACCTAGTCTATTATAAAATAATAATGATGTTCTATTGTCAACCCTACAGTTATGTATTAACACACCTAGTCTATTATAAAATAATAATGATGTTCTATTGTCAACCCTACAGTAATGTATCAACACACCTAGTCTATTATAAAAATAATAATGATGTTCTATTGTCAACCCTACAGTAATATATCAACACACCTAGTCTATTATAACATAATAATGATTTTCTATTGTCAACCCTACAGTAATGTATCAACACACATCATGGTCAATGTATGATAATTGAATACACTTTTGTTTTTTATTCCAGAAGTGTTTACCACAGACCAGAGTCTCCAACACCCAGCTGTGTGTCTATGAAGAGTGACTGGTCTAAAGGAATACCTCCTAACTTCAGTAATGAACCTGGACCTCCAGACACAAAGTAAGATCACTGATCTATGTGAACTTCATCTGGAAAGACACAAAGAATGTCTTGTTTCTGCTCACAGATGTAGACAAACTAGCAATTGACTCGATAACGCGTCGACGGCAGTCAAAGAGTTAAAATGTCACACCTATAATGACAGGTTCGAAGTTACATCTATCTATATGTTATATCAATATGTAACCTATAAAAAGAGCAAATCAATGATGATAAATACTTTATTAACAAATACATATATTTATGTTTTATTATATTAAGTCCTCCTGTGGGTGTGTTTATGTCCAACATTGCTCTGTGTGTCTGGTGCCAGATGAATTCTGGGAAGTAGGCTATCAGCAGAAATCCAACTAGTTGCACCTAATCTATCATAAAATAATAATGATATTCTATTGTCAACCCTAGAGTAATGTATCAACACACCTAGTCTATTATAAAATAGTAATGATGTTCTATTGTCAACCCTACAGTAATGTATCAACACACCTAGTCTATTATAAAATAATAATGATGTTCTATTGTCAACCCTACAGTAATGTATCAACACACCTAGTCTATTATAAAATAATAATGATGTTCTATTGTCAACCCTACAGTAATGTATCAACACACCTAGTCTATTATAAAATAATAATGATGTTCTATTGTCAACCCTACAGTAATGTATCAACACACCTAGTCTATTATAACATAATAATGATTTTCTATTGTCAACCCTACAGTAATGTATCAACACACATCATGGTCAGTGTATGATAATTGAATACACTTTTGTTTTTATTCCAGAAGTGTTTACCACAGACCAGAGTCTCCAACACCCAGCTGTGTGTCTATGAAGAGTAACTGGTCTAAAGGACGAAATCCTGACTTCAGTAATGAACCTGGACCTCCAGACACAAAGTAAGATCACTGATCTCTGTGAACTTCATCTGGAAAGACACAAAGAATGTCTTGTATCTGCTCACAGATGTAGACAGTAGTAGAGTATCTCACTCTCAGCTGTAGTGCTCTTTGATTCAGTCATTCTTAGGTTGTCTTGGACATAGAGTAGCCCTAAACTGTACTCACGTAAAAGTATTGTTACTTTTTACTTCTACTTGAGCAGAAGTAAAAGTATCTAGTGAAAATTCTACTCAAGTCCTGACTTCCTTTGTACGAACCTGATTTATCGTTTAACATAAACTCTTAACTTTCCGCGACCAAATCGCTATGCCAAAAATAGCTAATCTACAAGCTCACAACACGTCATGGTGTGAGCTTGTAAATCTGCTATTTTTACTGAATGTTTACCCACATGTCACATGTGGTTAAAAAATCGGAATAAAATAGAAGCAATTGTTCTTGCATCAATACAAAATAAAATAACGATTGAAATCTTGACCAAACCTGCCTAGCGATGATGTCACTGGAGAGTTCCTATAAGAGATGTTTGACTAGAAGTGTGTGTGGATTCCACATGGATTGAATGATAATATAAATAAAGTAAACCATGTTCATCCTCTCTTTCTATCAGGGTTGATCAGCACAGATCAGGGTCTCCTGTACCCAGCTGTGTCTCCATGAAGAGTGACTGGTCCATGAGTAGACCTATTACCTTCAAAGATGAACACCACTCTACTGATCACAGGTCAGAATGTAAAACACACAGAAAACAACACATGATTTAGTTATTATCAAACTCTACTGAGCACAGATCATGAGGTATATAATGTTCTGGCTCTTAATACTTTAGTGTTGTATGAACAGGTTATGATGGTTTTAATAGTTTATTTTCAGTTGTTAATAAACTCATCATCATAGATTCCAAAGTACATGAGATAGATTTATTTTGATTCAAGGTTGTCAGACTCATTGATAGCAGATAACTGATAGGGCCATATTTTTGCCGGTGCCTTACCCATTATCCCTAAACTATCCCTAAACTTCTTTGCCATTTTTTACTATTTTTTAAAACATTTTCAAATAGTACAACTAGCCGATCTACATTGACACGTTGTGGGCTTGTAGATTGGCTATTTGAACTTTTGAAAATGTTTTTAAAAATAGTACGAAATGGCAAAGAAGTTTAGGGATAATGGGTAAGGCACCCGCGAAAATAGGACCCTATAGAGTAGACTTTCAGCCTATTATCCTCTCTAATGTTGCCTCAATGTGACCTAAAAGGTCATATGTTAACTATTTTACCAATGACAACATCCTTTAATATTTGATACATAAATCCACAGAATACATTGTCTGTGTTCTACCTAGAGGTGATTTAATACCAAATAACATGAAGTCAACTTTGATGATTTTGACTCAGGCTCCACTAGATAGAACTGTGTCATAATGAACTGTATGTATTACCATCTGTGTCATGTAAAAGTAACAAAAATAGCAGATCGACAAGCTCACAATACCTTGCATCACGATGCATTTTGAGCTTGTAGACCTGCTATTATCTTTTAAACTGTCACACCTATTATGACATGCTCAAACGGAGGCCAGGCTCAAAGTGGTTATGTCTGTCTCTAGGTTATATCAATATTTAACCAATAAAAATAGCAAATCAATCATGATATTATAAAAGAATAATGATGGTCTATTGTCAACCCTACAGTAATGTATCAACACACATCATGGTCAGTAATTGAATACACTTTTTTTATTATGATTCCAGAAGTGTTTACCACAGACCAGAGTCTCCAACACCCAGCTGTGTGTCTATGCAGAGTGACCGGTCTAAAGGAGAACCTCCTAACTTCAGTAATGAACATGGACCTCCAAAGACAAAGTAAGATCACTGATCTCTGAGAACTTCATCTGTAAAGACACAAATAATGTAGTGTATCTGCTCACAGATGTAGACAGTAGCAGGTCCGGATCTGACACAATTAGCGCCCTAGGCAATAATTCACTCATAAACACAGTGATAGTTCACCTGTCAGCTAGACCAGTGGTTCCTCCAGAGAGGAGCTAGTAGTTCACCTGTCAGCTAGACCAGTGGTTCCTCCAGAGAGGAGCTGGTAGTTCACCTGTCAGCTAGACCAGTGGTTCCTCCAGAGAGGAGCTGGTAGTTCACCTGTCAGCTAGACCAATGGTTCCTCCAGAGAGGAGCTGGTAGTTCACCTGTCAGCTAGACCAGTGGTTCTCAACCGTTTTAGCTCAAGACCCAAAAGAGAAATGAGATGTTTGCCCGGGACCCAAACTAGTGAAAATAGCAGATCTACAAGCTCACAATGCGTCACTTTGCACCACGTCGTAAGCTTGTAGATTATTATTATTTTTTGTATTATTAGATTTTCTGGTTTTATTTATGAAATACTTTAGAACATTTTTGACATTGTTTTTAACACATCGGGTGCCAAACACGGTCTGAACCGTGTTTGCGCAGAGTAGCGGTCCGGTGCCGAACACGGTCCAGACCGTGAAATATGTCTTTTTGTTTTTTTCGTTTTTCTCCACACGGGCGGGGCTAGAGCAGCTCTGGGAGTACCCATTGTGATCTTAAGAAGGATAGGCCATATAGATCACCGGAAAAACAAAAACATGGCTGCCATCCACTTCCTGTCTATTTCCTTCTTTAAAACACCTATATCTCCGAATCTGTTTCCGGTGGGGAAAACCGGTCATGCGCGATGCGCGATCCCCCCCCATTGTAACTCGCGAGTGAAATGTTATCGTTCCAGGCTGTAGCCAGGGTCATCGCGCAACATGAATGGATGTTTTTTTTTACATGGATTTGCTCCTCATGGAGTCTAGAGCTTTACACAGCAAAGCGCAGTCAATGGGGAGAATGCTGGCACCCAACGTAAGTTGTTATGAAAAAATGCTGGCACCTGATGTGTTAATTGATGATGTTTAAAAATATTTTGAAATAATATATATTTTATAATTATTTAAACAGTGAGTTAGACTTCTGGAGAGAGAAGACATGTCTGAATAAATAAATAATTAATAAAGTTACTACTGTGACCACAGTAACTACTATTTCTCTACTATGTCCAAAAACACAAAAGGTCAAGAATTTGGCAGAATTCTAACACTAATCAATGAAAAGAACAAACTGAAAAGAACAAAGTCTTAACCAGTCAAACAAAAAGTGCATAATAATATCTTGAAGGGAGAATTATGAATGTATAAATCCATGACAGAGTGGACCCTATTATTGTGTACTTACCAACACCAAACAGTACAAAAATAACCTTATTTCAATCAAGAAGGTGTTCTGGAGAGACATTCACAACCACACCTGGACTGAAGACATCCGGTCAAACCAGCTGTGGACAAAGTAAGACTGGACATAATGTACACTAATTAACAATTCATGTTAATGACTTAAATGTTTAAATGGAAGAAAAACTTCTGTCAACTCTTGACTAAGACAGTTCAAACAACGTTATTTTCCTGGCTGTTTATTAATTCCTAAAGGAGGATTCAACACATTAATAATTTGAGAACACAGCTGTAAGAATGTAAAATTATAAATGAAGCTGAATGTTTAAAATGTCTTCATTGTCTTCTCATAGCAGATGTCAGTCTGCAGGAGCATTTAAAGGATTATAAGATCAGTTTGAACAGTCTTGAGTGTGTGACAGAACACATCACTGAAGAGACAGGAACCTCCCTCACTGAAATCTACACAGAGCTCTACGTCACAGTGGGAGAGAGTGAAGGGGTTAATAACCAACATGAGGTGTGGCAGATAGAGACACTTTCCAAGAAGAAGACCCTCCATGACAAACCAATCAACTGCTGTGACATCTTTAAACCCCTCCTCCTTGGCAGAGAAACACCCATCAGAAGAGTTCTGACCAAAGGCATCGCTGGCATTGGAAAAACATTCTCTGTGCGTAAGTTCACTCTGGACTGGGCAAAGGGTTTGGAAAATCAAGATGTC